>NW_020448508.1:130924-248212 GCF_003343035.1 Apteryx rowi | reverse complement strand
AAAAAAAAAAAAAAAAAAAAAAAAAAAAAAAAAAAGCCCTCGAGTAACACATCCCTGGGAGCTTGCATAGAATGGACTGTGATTGGAGAAGAGAATTCAGGTTCAACAAGTTCTTTTAGTACTGCTCTGAAAAATTTGCAAGCTTCCTACATTGTTGAAGGAGATATCTGTAAATTCATTGCTGTGGGCCTGTACTCCTGTTTATCCATCTAGTGTTCATTTCTTCATATTTACTTTAAATTCTGTAAAATTCATGTTACCAAGAGGGAAAAAAAGATAGCTATAATGGAAGGTGAGAAATTCTAAACCCACATACTTAATGAAATAAGAACAAAAATGCCTGTTAAGATTGTTAAATTATAATTGTAATTATAATCACCTGTCATCTAAAAAACACAAAAGCCTGAGTCATCCAATGGAAAAAAAGTATTGCAAAGGATATAGTATTACCCACAAAAATTCTTACAAAATTTAAATAAATAATCATCATGATACACTCACTTTGATTATAACCTCTTTCAAATATAAGCAAAAAGATTAAACTTTTTTGTAGTATGTATGTTCACTATAAAGATAAATATTTCTTGGTTTCAAAAGTAATTCCATCTATGCATTTTATCATATTTGGATGTTCCTCAAAATCATTTCCAAGCAACTGTAGTTATAAGTATATTAAAACATATAAAAAACCTATTAATATAAATTTGTATAATATTTGATAAAATATTTAAACTCTTGAAAGAGGAATTTTGAAACACATGCTTTAAGAATGAATTCCTGAAATTAAATGATCCCATCCTTAACATGCCTCAGTTACTGACCTCAAAGTCAAAGAAGAAACATACATTACTTATTGTTAGTCCATGTAACACAGAAAAGGTACAGCTCGATACAAGTTAACCTAATGATTTTATGGCTTGTGCTGGGTTCAGAAACTGTTTAGGGGCATTCTTGAATATTACATGACAATGTAATTTAAGTCCAATTCTCTTCCTTTTATGGTCTGACTTTTCCTATGACTTTCCTGACTGCCTCCCCACACTTCTGTGAGTTCACAAGCAGCACAGGCAATCAAGGTTATTTTCCTGCCATGAGTATTATAAGTGATTGAGGTATTACATATGAATGTATAGCTTCACAGCCTAACCCTGGATCTTCCAAATACTCATGTGCCTCCTCATACGGGCATTACTTCTGCATCATGATCTCTATTTTTAGTTGATTTTGTAGGATTAAGAACAGTAATGCAATTTTCATAACTATCATTTGCAGCATATTTGTGGGCCAGAACTACAGGCTAAATCCTTAAGGCTGCTAAGAGAAACCATTGTTTCTGAGGCTTCCTAATGCAATGTGATTTCTCTGCACTCAAGGCTTCTGTTACTGCTTGCTCCTACAGTAGCAGTGTTCAAAGGCTATATTACACCATCTTCTCCCACCAAGGAAGAAGTTGCAAGATGTGAGGAAAAGCAGCTGGAAGCAGTTCAGATCCTCCACAGCTGGGAGTTTGGGCCACAGAGGTGTGTTCTGAAATGCCTTTGATCAGCTGCAAGCAGCAGTTCCTCCATAAGGAAAGAAAAGGTATTTAAGTTTACATTTGTGATTAACAACTAGACTTTTCTCACTTTTCCTGTTTTGTCACTGACTACGAAGAACATGTGAAGACAGAATATAAAAAATCATCTTGAAGAGCTTGGACAGGACTGCTCTAAAACAAAAGACTTTTTGCAGTTTCTTCTGCCTGTGACTGAGAAGAGCACAGACAAAGGATGAAGCAATCTTGGAATAACAAAGTGAGTAACAATTACTGCATTTCTCTATCATTCCATAGGAGGATAGCACACATATTTGCGAAAAAGACTGTGAAGAAGCACAGGAGAAACTGTCAGGAAGCATTCAAGGTGTGAATATAGGGGGTCAGTACTGGGTCCAGTCTTGTTCAGCTTCTTCATCAGTGAACTGGATGAAGGGATAGAGTGCACCCTCAGCAAGTTTGCTAATGATCCAAAACTGGGAGGAGTGGCGGATACCCCAGAGGGCTGTGCTGCCATTCAGAGAGACCTGGAAAGGCTGTAGAGGTGGGTGGAGAGGAACCTCATGAAGTTCAAGAAAGGCAAGTGCAGGCAGGAATAACTCCATGCACCAGTACAGGTTGGGGGTTGACTTGCTGGAAAGCAGCTCTGCGGAGAAGGACCTGGGAGTGCTGGTGGACACCAAGTTAAAGATGAGCCAGCAACATGCCCTTGTGGCCAGGAAGGCCAATGGTATCCCAGGCTGCATCAGGAAGAGTGTCGCCAGCAGGTCAAGGGAGGTGATCCTCCCCCTCTACTCAGCGCTGGCGAGGCCACATCTGGAGTACTGCGTCCAGTTCTGGGCTCCCCAGTACAAGAGAGACATGGAGCTACTGGAGCAAGTCCAGCGGAGGGCTACGAAGATGATTAGGGGACTGGACCATCTCCCCTATGAGGAAAGGCTGAGAGAGCTGGTCCTGTTTAGCCTGGAGAAGAGAAGACTGAGAGGGGATCTTGTCAATGAATACAAATATCTTAAGGGAGGGTGTCAAGAGGATGGGGCCAGAAGTGATGCTTCTCAGTGGTGYCCAGTGACAGGACAAGAGGCAATGGGCACAAACTGAAACACAGGAAGTTCCATCTGAATATGAGGAAAAACTTCTTCACTGTGAGGGTGACAGGGCACAGGAACAGGTTGTCCAGAGAGGTTGTGGAGTCTCCTTTTCTGGAGATATTCAAAACTCATGTGGACAAGATCCTGTGTAACATGCTCTAGGTGACCCTGTTTGAGCAGGGGAGTTGGACTTAGATGATCTCCAGAGGTCCCTTCCAAACTCAACCATTCTGTGATTCTGTGTTCTGTGATTCTGTGAATGTGTGCATGGGTGCTAAAGAAGGTGTACTGGTGTGTTTGTTTTTTCTGAAACTGTGCACTTCACTGTAGTGATAAGCATTTCCTCCAAAGACCTTTCCACATGGGACTCAGGAAAGTAATTTTCAGATCAGCTGTTAGAAAGTCTGTGTTAAAAGTCACGACTTTAGGATTTGACACTGTCTATGCAAATCGTTGTAAAATTATGAATGCATTTAAAAGATTTAGTCCCTAGAAAAGCCAAAGTTCTATGAAATAGAGCTTACACAGAGACCCTGAATGTTTAGATTCAGCATTAATTTTAAGTCCATGGCCCTGATTCTACCTCAGACAGTTACTTCCAAGGTAGTGTAAAGGAGGATCTTCACCCAAGACTGTAAGCAAATAATATCCTTTGTTACTAGTTTGGAGTGGGCAGTATGAACATTTGGGAAGAAAGAATGCACTAGATAGAGATTGGGTCTTTATGCCTCCGAGTAGAGAGAGTAATAGAGATAAAAATAAAGCCATTTTTCCCTGATTTGAAAACAGAAGAATTTTTAAACTCTATCAGTTTGCCTTTGAGTGTGAGGCAGTACTTCAAAGCTACTCTGAGAGTGGAGGGAAGAGCCCATCATGAAAATGGAGAAGGTGATCTTCTAAAAAAGATGTTTTAGGACTTGGGAATAGGTGTTTTTCCATGACTCCAGTTTTATAAATGGATGCATTATCTCATCAAGACTTACAGTTAAGAAAATATTTATGAGACTGTGGAAGAAAACATTTTTGGAAGAGAAGTTCTTTAAAAAAAAAAACAAAACAGAAAGTAAATCTGATGTACTTGGCTGGAACATCGATATCTTGTTCCACCTAGGAAACCACCTAGAGTCCTAGGTGAGTCAAAGAAGGAGTGACAGTTTTCAAAATGGAGTCATCATTACTTTCCCTGAAGGCAGGGAAAGGTGTTCCTGTTTCACACTAGTGATGAGAGAAACACGAAATATTCTGATGATTTGCACAAACTCAAAGCCACTTAATATGGCTTCAAAAAAAAAGGTCATTACATTACCATTGCATTACATACATTGCCTTGAGATAGCAAGGGTGAAAGGATTTGCCATGATGTCAAGTAAGTTTTTGTAGACTCAGATAGTCACTTAGCTACCTAACATCTCTATCACATCTTTTGGCACACAGGGCGTATGAATGAAAGCCTCCCTAGTCACAGAGGCGTTCTAATATAAAATGAACCTGGGCACCAGACTGTAGGTGGTTTACTTACTGTGGAAGAAGAAAATGCTGGGGAAGAGGCAATCCAGGATATCATATCAAGGCACAGTAATTCTGAATAGATGCAGGCACTGAAATATTAGGCTGAAATGCTCACAAGCTGAAGGGAGAGAAGAGTTGAGACTGACAACATCAAATTCCTCATAATTTTTAGCACTATCTGGCCATTGCCTGAGAAATGGAGAGACATTAAAGAAATGTCCAAAGTGAGAGTGTAAAGGGATTCCATCACTGGACAACAGAAAAGAGCAACTCTTTTTCCAGGCAGCATGCTGAATCTTATGAAACCCTGAGCCAGTTAACAAGTAAGAATGCAGTGTGCTCTAAATCCAGGAATTTGCAAGCATAAAGCAAGGCATGACTGCTGTGCATAGCAGTCAACTATAAAGAATGATATCACAGCAAGGAATGCAAAGCCAATGACTGATAGCACTGGCAAATGGACACTGAGGCACAGTTCCTCAACAAATGAATTACACTACTATAGTTATGTCACAATATTTCACATTCTCACGGTAGGCTACAGGAATTCCAAAAATTTATCAGACAAGATGGAGTTCTGGAGATAGTAAATTAATTTATACTTGATTATTGGCAAGGCTGGAAGAAACAAATTCTATGAGAAGCTACCCACAAAGCAGTGCTAAGGCAGAATCCGCAGTACAAACAGCCAAGAGATCAATTTGTGGACAACATATCTATTGTCAGACACTAAAGAAATACAAAGGTATGCACGTATCTACCAGTCCTAACACAGCAGTTGCAGTTGCTGGGGAATTATGAGGAAAATGGGCAAGAGAAAACAGCCAGGCTCATATGCTCTCCCAGAATAGTTTTTCCTGTTGCCACTATTGGAGATAGTGTTGGGTTAGATGGACTATTGATGGGATCCAGTAAGGCATTTCTTACAATCTCTTCTTCTTTAAGGAGAGATGAAAGAGATAGAAGGAAACACCTATCTTGAAATCCTGAATATAGTTTCCAAGGAACTGAAGAGTAACCTGCTTTCTGGACTGAAGAATCAGAGAATCAAGATTTTCCTTCTGTGAGAAACAGCTTTAAAAAGCTTTCTAAAAAATTTCCTTGCTATCACCTGGTCTTAAACATGATACTCAGAAGAAAAGAGATAAAAGAGCAACACACATCAAAGACAGCAACAGAAATGTGAGAATACAAAAATGAACTGGGAAGCTAACTTGAAGAACAGGTTCCTTGAGGAAGAATGTGTCTTTAAGAGTCATGATGGCCACAGTGGGCATTAAAGTTCATATTGCTAAAACCAAACCATACGCTATAAAATTCCGGTTACGAAAAATCAACACTAAGCAAGACTAAGAAGTATTAAACAGCACAAGATAGCAACCTATATACAACCTGTAAGGAGGAGCAGGTTTCAAGAAGTGAGTCTGGTGAAGGAATTCCACAGTCTGCATGCATATAACTGGAAGGGAAAATACAGTTGCTGTACTTCTGTAAACAATTAATTTAACAAAAAGGCGGGTTAGTTTTATGAATCATGGAATCCTCTCATCACTCATTACTCTAACCAGTGTGCATTAAAAAACAGTTTCCACAAATCTGAACTTTGTCTACATTTTGAAAGTCAAAGCAACATTTCATTGCTAAGACTAGAATAATTTGATTTGTAGTGACAAAGATTTTATGTCACTTTAGATTTATAAGTGGAACCAGCTGAGTTAAATGAAATAAATTTGTAAGTGGAGAAGCTTGAAGTAATTACTTCAGTGTGGCTCGGCACGGCCACAGCAGTTCTTCTGTGTGTTGCATCTTTTTGGGTCCATGGGGATAGACCCTTGCACAAAGGCTTGTCAAAGTCAAAGGGACTCTGCATAGACTCTGGAGTCTACCCAAGTTGTTGGTTTCTGGCTTACGAGCCCAATCTTACAAAAGTGAGCTCAAAGCATGAAGTTATTCCCATGTGTCTTTAAAGACAAAGGACAGAAATTACATTAGGCAACTGGTAGCAAGGGATGATGAGCACAAATCAGAAGAGCAAATATAAGCAGCAGTTACATATCTTAATAAATTATGGAAGAGGCAAAGAAGTTTCTGAGACTCAGACAAAGTATTCAAGCTCTAGCTGGCCATAAATAAGAACAAACTACATTTATGATCAATATGGATTCCCTAAGAAGTTTCAAATGGCAATTTGACAATCTGTTCATCATAAAAAAGGTGACTAATTACCACTATCCCATAAATCATTTATATTATGCTCCTTTTTGCTGTTACAGTTTTGCTCACATTTATTGGTACAAGCAAATTTAGGTTTAGCTTAGATGTTTAAAGGACAAATCACATGTTAAGGCTTAACTTTTATCAAACATTTTACAAATGTGATGCTATACGTACAAGTCTAGTTTAGATGTTTCATGCAATTCTTACCTCTCTCTCTGAAAAATATATGCTCTGTAACTGAAAAAAAAAACTCACAAAATTTGGGAAAATAAGGTTTCTAAATCAGATTTAATTGCATCAGTTGGAAATATCAAAAATAAATTTAAAAGACATTCTAAAAAAAACACTATCATAAAGATTTTAGTCTGCATAACTGGTAGGTCTAGACTCATTGAATGTCAAAATACTAACTGTATCTTATTTTCAGAACACAGAAATGTATATTTTTCATGTCACAGATACCAGAAGTGAAAAGCAATTCAATTCCAAACTGGCATGATATTAAAAAGAACTGCTGCAGAAATTTCAGGAACAACAAACCTACTTCAGGCCTAAGGAAAAGCCTGCAGAGAAGTGTCCTTACTAAAGTTTAAAAAGAGATGCTTTGAACTGCAACATGGAAACAAATACAGACATTTTCTGTGAGCTCAAAAAAAAAAAAGAAAGAAAGAAAGAAAGGGAATAGTTTATTCCGAAATGGAAATAAAGTCCTGGCACCTAAGTAATAAAAAGCTCACAGGACCAAATATGTTTAGTCTCTTCCCTTCATGTTTAGCTCAGTTTTGCCTAAGAAAATGTTATCCTTTCAGATCAATAAATCTTGGTAATGGCCTCTGCAGAAGTCAATTTCCACTTTATTCTATACAGTAGGGAACACAGTATGAGAGATTCAAAGATTTATAAAGCATATTGTGGGGTTCAGAAGAACCACAGGTTAAGTGCAGATCCTGCCTCTTGAAACTTCAAAAGGCAGTGAAAGAGGAATGAGGGAAAATGAGGGCAAAAAGGAGTAATTTAGGGTCTTCCTTCTTAAACTGAGGGTCAGAAGAGTCTTATGGCAGTCTAGGAAAAGGGCCCTGAAGTGAGTCTGAAGCTGTGATAGTGATTTTTTTTTTGCTTTTGTTTGTTTTTTTGAGCAAAAGTCTTCAAACACTGAGCAGGACTCCCAAGGCTGAGCAGTTACAAATAGTACAGCTGGAGACCAACAACCAACTACAGAACTATTTACCAGTGTAAATAAGGGCTTCATAATCTGTCTTTTTTTTTAAATAAATAAATACACAGGGTTATATTTTCTGGACTATCAGGGAGTATCTAACCAAATAAACAGCCTTACTAACAACAACAGCAGTGCATAATACTGTCAATATACTATCAAAATACAGTTCAAAATTAGCTATCAAAGCCAACCAACACCACAACACTGATCAAGTGATGAGAGTTTTAATATGCAAGTCCAGCTCTAATATTATCCACCTCACCGTACATGAACTTTTCATGCAAGATATAAAATGACATAACAGGAAAATGTAGTTTTGCGTTCCCCTACAAATGGGTAGAATGGTCTTATTGAGAGAGGATTAGCTGGAAGGAAAAAGCTTTGCATTTAAGCTTGGATGAGCAACTGTCCATACAGCTTAACTGTGGTCTGCCTGGCACAGTTTTGGTGCAGCTGCACAGTCTGTGCAAATGACATCCTTTGAGACGCATTTGAAACATATTTCTGGACAGAACAGGGACAGGAAGCAGGATATATGAGGCTACCTGCTTTGAAGTGGGAAGGGAGTTCAGCTGTGTAGAGGTATGGTGTGCCACCTGCCCTCTAGATGAGAGAACAGGCCACGCCCATTTTATTTCTAAGGATAGGTGAGCTGTATGGCCCAAAGAGTGAGGATAGCATCAGATGAATCAGCCAGAAAAGAAGCCTGCAGGCTTTAAACCCTCTTAAATTAGGCACCTTGGGTATCTAAAGGTAGTTTTGTGGAGGTTTACTAAAAAGACAGTAAAACAGGTCTACACAACTAAGGCAGGAAGTTAGATTTGTAGCTGGGCAGCTACAGATTAAGTTTAAAAATGCATAAATAATGCTACATAAAATAAATGCTACATAAACTCACCTGAACATTAGCTCCTGCACTGAGTCTGAGGGCCAGTGAGAAATGGAGAAATGCTGGGCACTCTATTTCCATTCCCATTGGTCATATTTTTCCATACTCTGCAACAAAGCTTCTGAAAGGACTGTATAGTAGACATCTGTACAGCTTGCTGGGGTACTGCATCTCCTCCCTCCCAGTTGTGGGTCATGTGAATGAGCTCAGAGCTAATGGTACAGGTAGTTCACAGGGTAGTAGACGGGCAAACAGAAATGGTCAGAGTAGATTTTGTCAGTTTTGCACATACTTATTCATGATTTTCCTGATATACTGAAGAGAAATTATTAACTTATCTCATTAAACATGTTCTAAGACTTTAGGCCTCATTGTGCAAGCCCTGCTCACGTGAAGGAACAGTTGCGCATATGAATAGTCCTGTTAAATTACTGGTGAGAATGTTCGCATCTGTGCAAACTTTATTCATATTATCAGGCTCTTTTAAGCTATATTTGCATAGAGAATTATGAAGAATTTCTTTGCAATTTCCCAAGGGGAACATAGGCACTTTCATTTCTGGTTTGCAGGCACAGAGAAGGGAGTGAAAGAAACAGTTTGCTGTGGGAGAAATTATTTAAATTTTTTTTTTTAATCTGAGAGCACTTATCTTATTAGTTCTTACTAATCTTAAATGCTTATTGCCAGGACAAAATTTTAACTGAGATCAGAATTTATCACTGTAATATCATATGTATTACCATAAAGGCAGTATGGACCCTATTCCACAGAGCTGTTAACAAGGCTTACTGATTGCTCTCCAGAATAGTTTTGCAGAGCTTTATGTGGGCACTTTTTTAAAGAAAAATCCCAAGTGTTCTGAGGAGATACTCAGTGAAGAGGCAAACAAAGAAATTAGAAGAGAGAAAAGCCTGTGTTATTAAGATAGTACACTGCAACTTAGATCTGGTTTAATTTTTTTCTGTCACAGGTACCATGATCATCTAAATACCATTGGCAAAGTACACATCTTATTTCCATAATTCACAGAATGCTTGTGACAGGAATATATAAAAAATGTTGGCTAGAAGGTGGAGAGGAAAGGCTGTTTTAGAATCAATGCCTTGAATTGAGAATTTCCAATGCCTTGAATTGAGAATTTCTCAATCAATTTTATTCAAAAATCCAAAAAGCAAACAGCTCTTCTATCTTTTTTTGCTGGAATAGAAGCTTGAAAGTGTGCTAGTACCCTTCAGAAAGTTATGGGCATTTGGAACTAGCAAGGCAAACTAAAACAATTAATTTTGTCAGCATGCACTACAAATGTTACCATTGTTTATTACAAATGTAGTTGCAATAATAATTTTCACCACTCATGAGACACAACAATTTGCTTAACACTGAGCTGTAATGTTATGATGGGGCAGAAAGCACTGTTTCACTGTTCTTGATGTGCCATCATTCCAGTAGACAAAGCCACAGAAAGGACTAAATATAGAAGAACCACAAAAAGAAAGAGGAAAAAAAAAACAATCCAATAAACAAATAGTTGAGAGACCTACAGTCACTGATGAAAACATGTATTAATCTTGCATTAGCTTATGAAGAAAAAATCTAACAAAAATTTCTAAAGATGTAGATCATGCATGCTCACTTTTACATTCAAAATAGGAAGTGCAGCTGTGCATTTCAATTTGATCTGCATTGTTCTGAAAGCACTGTGTACATTCATAATTTTGTTTAAAACTGTACTAAAGCACACAGCAGCACACAGCACACACTTAGTGTTCACAGTTACTACTGTTACTAAATCATGTTTATTTCTATGCTGTGTATAAGCCAAAGAGAACTAAGACCCTGTCTGTAGTATGACCTGAGAGAACTGAACTGTGTATTTGTGCAGAGCTGAAGGCAGTCTCTTTTCAAAAAGCTTGCAAGCTCTACAAAGAAGACAGATGAAGAAGGATGGAACATACAAAGTGGAACAGTCAGTATGATGGTGACTCATGTCATCTAGCATTTTTTTGGTGGAAAGATGAGGTATATTGAAAATGGAACTAGTTAAATGGAACAAATTCAGGAATAGAGAAAAAGTGAGCAGGGTGAAGAGGAAGAATAGAGGTGAGGTGAGGAAATTGTCACATACTGAGTCTGAATAAGGGCTCAAGCAAACGGACAAGCAATGCAGGGCAGAGAAGTTCTAGTCCAAAGTGCAGCAAGCATTTGTAGGACTTAAGAAACTGATAAAACTCTTCCAGATTGGTCTCTGGTTGGCTTTTTCCTTGAATTTTTTTCCTGAAGATTACAGGGGTGGGGAAGAACTGTCATATGTATCCAACAATCTCCAGAGATGATATCTTCCCTGTACAGTGTAACACACAAGAAAGCATAAGGAACAAGCCTCAGCTGTTCCCATTTCATTCTTCTCTGTGTTCAGCACTACATTTTTAGGCCTTTTCACAAGCTATACTGGAAGAAAAAGGATTAAGGACTCTGTTCTTCCCGTGTATGGAAACCCATTTCTGACAGGAACACAGGGATGACTGGATAGCTTCCCAATAGAGAATTAGAACAAAAAGTCATAAAGGGTATTATCATTAGACAATACAATACCATGTAAAGGGGAAAGAACAGAGTTGAGGCAAGGGGGAAGAGTAGGTTTCAGGTTTACCTTTGTCTATATAACACCCAAAATAGTAAGCAGGAGGATGCTTCACCTTCGAGAGAGCTATAGCAAATTATTCTCCCCACTCCACCTGAGACGTCCTCCAAAAAGACGTTGGATTGTGTTGTAATTTCCTCAGTGAAGGAATGCAGGACGACATTTGCCTTCTCCGTTGTGAGGTCTGTCATGACAGCACCACTTAACCTGTATTTTTCTGTCTGCTATACTGTTCCATTACGTGAACTTTCTAACCTCATCTGTACTCAATCCTAATTTTGTACTACAAAAGAACAATAAAAATATAAATGAACTGCTTTGTAAATTGTATTTTGAACAAGCCTCTGAATTTTCCAGAGTGCAGAGATATTTAAAACTGCAGTACTTTATCTACCATTTTCACTCACTTCCACTTTTCCAGCAAATGAGAGAAGTAAGCAGTAGTTTTATTCAAATATAAAAAGCATTTTGTTCCTAGAAAGTCAAAACAATAGAATAAAGTCCAGAAGTAATGAAAAGTATACATAAAATATGTTCCAAAATGTATCTATCACTATTGTACTTCCAGAAATAGCACAGAAGCCTGGACTGTCCCATTTCCCCAAAGGTTTAATTCATTACTCATGTCTTTTCTTACACTTTGAAAATTTATTTCTGTCCTTTCCTGCTTGTATTGTGATGTCATACCAAGAACTAGCTGTGACACAACATCAGCGAAATGGAAAGCTTACCTCAGTCTGTAATCTTGACACCAGTCTGTTCAGAGAATATTTTCTTGAATCCTCCATTTGTTCTTAATATGAAATGGAGACGGTSTCACATTTTGTAAATGTTATCAACTAGATTTCCAGAATTCTGTTCAATTGTAATACATCTGTCCCCAAATAATCAACAATACAGCTATTTTTCCATTTGCACACATATTCAAATGAAAATGTTTGATTTGGATGGTTTTGTAATGACTTTGCACAATTTTTTTTTTAACAGGGTGGGCAGAGAAAAATGAGACAAGTGACAAATGTTTTGACATTGTGTATACAGAATAACTGAGCATTCACAAACTGATTTAGGTATGTCAGCATTATCAAGGTGTTAACTCACAGTGAAAACAGAAACTATGAAAGACAGGTTTATTCAACTACCTGGAATGTTTCCAATTGTCATGGAGCTGTAGGCCTGTGGTTTTATGTGAAGAGCATCCCTATACATACCTATACATCCCTATACAACAAAGATCCTTATTCTTCAAGCACTTGTGTAGATGACCTACTTGTCTCTTTGAAATCAATTATGTTAAGCATCTGCACTGATGTTTTCAAAACCAGGGATTCAAGGCCACTACTTCAACAAGAGTGGTATTTTAAAAGAACATGCCAGTCTGTCCTGATGCTTTGGTTTTCTGAGCTCTAGCATCTACTAATACATGCTGCATCAGTCACTGCTGTTTTGGAACACAGGTTCATGGTTCATTCAGCTCTCCTTTGTTGGGCTATTTGAACACAGCAACCAAACTGAAAATCACATGCTCATTTTTCCTTGCTCTATCTTTGCAAGCCACAGTCTGCTTCAAACAGAAAAGTAATGTTCAGGCACCCTATATTTAGTCTTCTTTTAATATGGTATATCAACAGGAGTGGTTCCCTCACTCAGCTGGAGCTCTACCATTTGCTCTGTTGACATTAACTTCAGAAGTTGTCTTCTGAAGAGGAGTAGAATCAGAAAATAACTCTTAGTATGACTCTGGTGTCATCAGACTTCATTAGGGTGAAGTCACCAATAGTTAATTATAAAATATGGACTGAAATATTAATTTACTCTAGAGATGACACACAGACCTGTGCTCCAAGTTTGGGGCATGTTTCATCATCTCTGAAGTGTTCGAACAGAGATTTTTGTCATGATTTCTATTTTCAACTTAATGATGAAATAACGCATATATTTTGTTTCTTCTTTGGAAAAAAATTATTCCAATTCCAGAAGCAGAATTTGGAACATTTATTCCCCAAAGAAAAACATGTTTAGGATATGTATGATAACATATGATTTTGCCTGGCTTCACTGCCCACTAGTGATTGCCAGCACCTGCAATAAACATTGGGCAAATTAGTCTACTCAATTTGCTGAAGCCAAATCAATAGCAAATCCAAATATGAGTGCCATAATGTCCCAAGCAGAAGCATCCTGCTTCCCACATATGGTTCCCCATTCTGACTGATGCTTTGGGAATGTGAGGCAGGCAAGCTCACAGGTCGATGCTGAAAGGTATGACCCTGCTGGCCCCATATTTTGAAACATGCCAGAAGCCGGCATACAAATAGCGCTCTTTTCCTCACTTCACAAGTTTCAGCAGTTTAACAAGTCCCTGAAGTGAGGCAGGATGCAAAGCCTCGTCCAAAGCATCACAACAAGGAGCTGGAGGCCCTCCAGAGATCTGCAGTCCGCCAGTGCCTCCACTCTGCTGATCTCATCTAAGCCGTGCTGAATGAAGGTCAACCTTTCAATTAACGCCCACTCCACCATAGCAAATTGCTTTTTGTGTTGAATTGATATGATATTGGAGATTTTTTTTGTATTAATAATTTAAAAGTTCCATCTTTATTCCTTATCCAATGGCCTGCTTTAAAGCATTAGTGGAGAATACTAATAGGGCTACTTTCGCATGGGAGAGGCTAGTGTAAGAGACAGTACTTATAATAAGGTTCAGTATGAGGCATAGGTAATCCCCAGGTGTTTTGTGATATTTGATTTGATTTGTGGTACTTTGCAAAAGAGGCAAAACATGCTTGAACCTGATAAATGTTCTGTAAGAGAAACAAAAATATCTATTGTCCAGAGAACAAAATTACTCCCAACGGGATGCTCTTTTAAGAAGGAATATTTTTCAAATCCAACTTATTTCTAATAACAGAGCAAGCTAGAGGAAGAGACAAAGAAAGGTTGGATTTTGAAGATTCTTCAACCTGCTTCTGTTCAGTGTCTAGTAAGGCAGTATAATAAGTTTTATAAAAAACAAAGTGTTGCCAAGTAAGTAGTAACTATTATTAAGTTTGGACTGGTTTAGTCAAAACACTACTATCTTTGTGTTTCTCAACATTTTCATAGACTTAAAAACAAGTCTAATAATTCAAAAGTTTTTAAAATTTCTTTTTTCATTATAAGTCATCCAGAAGAGAGACTATATCTTCATTTATGGGTAGAAAGCACCAAAAAACAGTGGGATGCTGAACTTACTTGTCTACAGTTAATTTATTGTTATTAATAGCACTGCAGCAAATGTGGTATGTCTTATGATTGCATTCTTTCAGGTTCTAACCAATATTGGCAGGGAAAATCTGCAATAAAGACAGTTGGTAATGTTTTTCCGGTCCTATTTGTCAGACGAAAGAGATATTTCTCAGTACAAGCTTCATTAGCATCCAAGCTCTTGTAATGTGCTAATCTGGTGAAAGAAAAAGAGGGGGCCAAGAACCTGAAATTCATTAACATTTTTCCATGGGAATTTTTTATTTTTCATCCCTTCCTGTCTGGATTAAACTTCCGTGTAGTTTGTGGATATTAAAGCACTACATTGCTGGTGAACAAATACCTATACATCTAATAATGTAAATATTCTTTTTCCTTCTAAAAAAATGCAACTTCTTTTCCACAAGGACAAGCAAGCATTGTGATTTTTTTTAGTGTCTTTTGTTGATGTGGTCTTCAGTGCACTCATCAAGTAAGGATTCTAGGTTCTGTCTAAATCAGTTTCACAATTATTCAGACTTCTATTTAGGAAGCTAGTAGCTGTACCCGTCACATGAAAAGGATCTCCCCACTATTTGTGTAAGTTTGCATTTATTGAGTGAAGATGGAACTAGCTGAATACTCAATGAGAACGGATGAAAATAGGTACAACAGAAACAATGTACAGAGCATGTGAAGTAGAGCCTAAAAATAAGAAAACCTTCAAGAGATGACAAATGAAGGAACAATCTAGAAAAACATCTTTATGATTTGTGTGACTGGGCTGTGGCACTTTCCCAATTCAACCTCACTTTATTCAATTCATTTTTTGCCACAAAAATGCTATGAAGTGGAGAAGCAGCTACACGTTTTAACTGCCTGAATCTCACAACACAACTGGTGATGAGACAGCATATCCTGAAAGAATATAGGGCTGTAGAAGTCATGTATCTCAGACATGAAATGTCTAGTGTCTGGTAGAAAGCTGATCTTGCCACTCTTAGGGTAAACACATATTATATTTTCCCCCTTTCATTTGCTAATTCAGTAATACTGTAAATTATTTTAATTAATGAATGCTTGCAAAAAATGGGAAAAGTGCTTGAAAAATGACAACATAAGGAAATCTTTAGTATCTTGGCCCTGGAGCTTAGAATCTTAAATCACTATGGGAAATTAAATTGCACTACTTGTCCTATCTTCCTGGGTGAAAGTGGCTGACAGAAGGACTTCATCACACAAATACACACACACACACACACACACACACACTTACATAAACAGTCAGAGAAAGTTTGTATTAATCTTTCTTGTTATCACCAACACTGAAACTGCTATTCTCCCTTTCATTCTCTCCAATATACTCCAAGCTCTTCTCATTAACCTCCCTTTTCTGTACTTATCAGCATCTTTTCCACATTGTTGGGGCCATTTTCCAAACAATGGTTCAAGGGGAGGGGAAAAGTCAAAGCAATAATGGGCTTGTGGTCACAATTGAAACCGGGTGCATATAATAAGCAAATCTGAAACAGTAAACTGAGAAAAAGAGAGGGAAGGAGAGGGAGAGAAAAGAAACTGCTGACGAGGTCGAAGGTCAGCCCTCTGATCCCATTGTCGACGCCTCCGCCTTTTGCCTTATGGAATTTGTCTTTCATTACCCTGTCTGCCGCTGCTGTCAGTGCACCCTGAAAAGGCTCCCGAATAGGAAATTGTAAAGTTCTGGTTGAGGTAACAGGGAAAACTGGCTCACAAAGCTGACTTGTGACTCCTGTGATTTCCCTGGCTTCTGATCTTTTCTTGGCCACGCTAAATACAATGTCAACAGTTACAGCTAAGTAAGAGGGGTTATGCAGCCCCACAGCAAAATAATGTCAGGGAATCCCTGCTGTTTGAGGTAATGTGTAACCACAAGGACAAACAACACAGAAACACCTCTTAATAAATAAAAAGAAAATCAAAACTATGTTTGTTTCACCAATAGAAAACACATAATGCTCCTCTGAACTAGAGAATCGGTAAAATGAAAGTTCCTCATGTGTTAATTAGAGCTTTATTTGTCATACACCATTAAGATATCTAATACTGGTTTATTTGCTCTAGGTTCCTTCCTTTAGGAAGAATTGATGGGCAATTTCCATCACAGTTAAGGGAGTTGTAATCTCCCTGACATTTGTACTATATCAGCCCATATTGAAGGTCTTTACAATTGAGCAGTCAGTTATCACTAGCACTGCTAAATGTCTCAAGGAGGATTTTTTATTTGGTACAACTTCAGGAATGCTCCTAGTGTCCTAAACAAAACATTTTGCCATTGATATTAATATTAAATATTAATATTTGCCACCTGACATTTCAAATGGGATTGTTTAGTTTATCCTTCAATTTTATCTATAGTCTGTATTTAAATACTTTTTTTATTGTTTAAATTCTTTTTTTCTCTAAGAAATGCTGTCCTCTACTCAAATTTGTTATGCAAAACCTAAAATCAGTTATATGATTTCCTCTTCCTCCACTGGAAACACTCTTTTATAATTTCTGAAATAAGGATCATACATCTACTCTTTGTTTCTGAAGTTCTGGAAAACTGTAATTAAAGCAGTTTTTTTTTGGGGGGGGGGGGGTTGGGGTTTGTTTTTTTTCAAAAAAAATTCCTTCAGAGTCAACCTGGAGACAATAGTGAATTTCAAGACTTCAGGTTCTTTGAAACCCAAGACTGGTCTCTGAAACCAAACTTTACTGTCTTCACAGTTTTTCCATACTAATTTTCCATACTAATCCCATGCATTGGGATGTGTCTCTTCTTGTTACAAAATGTAGGTGTAGGGACTGTTTGAAATTTAACAAAAAGAACTGTGATATGGCTTGCTGAATTCGACCTAATCTATTCCTACGCAATTGGAAACTCAGGAGGATCCTGCCACCTCTGTAACTCTTTCTGCAAAAGTCCAAAATAGTCTAAATGTCTTCCTAAATGGTTTAGTCTTGTCAGTTTAAGAAAGTTTTCTGAATTCATCATATTTAGGATGATTAGCTTCCCTGAAGTTCCTGAATCTTGAGGAGGAAAGGACAACAGTAATAGACTGGTTTGCCTGGAACTGTAAAACAGTGGGCAGGAATTTGGAATGAACCCTGAGAAAGAAAGAAAAGAAAAACAGTCCTGTCCTTAGGAGAGAGACACTGCATCAGAAGGGACCCATCGCACCTGTCTGACTCTCTCTGGGAAGATGGAGGGAAGAGAAAAACACTGATGATGAAGAGAGACAAAGTAATTGCAGTAACTTCCCATGATTATTTAATAATCATCACCATAGCAGGAAACAATGGTGCAAGATCCAACAGGTTACCACAGGGTGTGTTGCTCTCCCTGTTATTTCAGCAAGGACAGTGTCCCATAAAGGCACCAGTACAGTAAGGAAATTATTCATTCTCACCAGTTTACATGCCTCATCAGAATGCTATATGACATCAGTTTGCTCCTTCATGAAGAATCACTGAGCAATTATGCTTTGGAAACAGATTTGTCGGAGTTTTTGGGGTCCAGAGGTGCAGTATCATGATTAGAAAGTCTATACAGTGCCTAAAAGACACTGATTTCAACCTCACTTGGGTGATGCAGAAAAGAAAGCAGTCACTTAGAGTGGAACACTAAGCCCATTTCTTCTTTAGAGGAATAAAAACTACTGCCCTGAACTCTAGAAACTTTTCCTGTAATGCTTTGGGTTGTGAAAGACATGTTTAGGTAGCAGGTCTTGATACAGATAGGGGAAGTAAAATGAGGATGTAGCATAAGGAAATAAAAGACAGAAAGAAAATGGGAAAAAAAAAGAAAAATAAATGTTATATTTCTTTTGGTCCTGCCGGTTTGGGGTGAATTGACTGAAAATTTTGAAATGTTAAGAGAGCTAGTTTCTGAAACAGAGGAGAGGAGAAAAAAGATCTCTTGGTGCTCAGGCTCTTGATACTGGTATGAGTTATGCTGCCTGATGAAGCCCACACAGAGAAACTTCATTTCCCTCAGGAGGTCCACAGGGATCATCTAATTGGTCTCATTCTTGGAGCTAGCAGAAACAATGCTGATTTGCCCTAACATTTATGAGGAGAAATTAGCAACTCACAAAGGGACATGGGATTTTCCCATGTCAGGAAAATTGAGACTGGACTCTTTTTTCCTAAAATTTCTATGTTCTCGTTCAAAGCAAAATGAATTTTTTCTAGTCCTATAATCTTAATTTTTCATGAAGTCAAATTAGATAGTCACAATGATTCTTTGTAGCCTTATTAATTCCTAAAAGAAATGGAGGACCTCATCTAATCTGAAATTTTTGAAGTTTGCTGCTTTAGAAGGACAGCTCTCCATTATGATTTGGACCTCAATGGAAATCTCTGAGAAGTTTCTCATGGCTCCCCAGTTTAAATGTATTCAACATGAACTATTCACTGTGTTTCAAAAGTGAAGCCTTGAAAATGACTGTGTACTCCTATCCCATGTAATTACTGAAGTTAGACTGCTCATCAGTGGAAGAGACTGTCCCACTTCTCACAGTCAGATGTATTTGGTAAACTCCAAAAAGCTCAGTATATAAGGAGGCTTACATAATAACACCCTCCAGGGGAACTAATGTAAAACAAATACCACTGAGTTACTGAGTTCATCTGGAGGAAAAGTAAATGGTACAATGCATACACAAGTTCCCCTCCTAGACAAAAGCAACCTAGATTATCCGTTATGAAGTGGTAACAAATTCTCACGTAAAGGTGAGCTTTGGAATGTGGAGAGTTGGCTTTTTCCATTCCTGAGCTCCTCTAATGTGCTTCTATTGGTGTAGGAAAGTATGATATTATAGCTTTCAAAAAAACCCTTGAGCTATTTATCCGTTTGTTACTAGTAGGCAAAAAGTCTAACTTCTCTCACTAACTCAACAACTGTGTCAGCCCAGTACACAAAAGTAAATTTCACCCACGGCAATCCTACTAGCCAATTTACCAACAGATGTTGTTTTACGGGGAGATCTATTAAATGAATTTGTCCTTCATTACAAGACACTACATTATAAAGTTTCCCCCTATAGCTTTCCAAAGCACACTTGCTCCCAATTTGGTTCAAGTCCAATCTTTGCTATAAAGTATAAAATACTTGGCTGTTAACTAAAAAAATATAGAAAGCAAGAAACACTTCTAAATTAATATAAAAGAAGTAGTTGTATTATTAATAGTAGCACTGGGAAAAAGTGAGTTTTATTTTTCCTCCTAAATTATTATTATATGTCTCCCACTGCTGACATATTCTTTGAAATAATCGTCCTTTTTCCAAAGGTAATGGATACTTTTAGATTCCATACATTCCCTTTATGAGCATTTATAAGCCTCACTGCACATACTTTATCCAACAGGTAAGGTTCTACCTTATAAAAAAGCAATTTAGCTTTACAGATTTGGCAATACAGAACATTTGGTTAAATGAACGGTGCCTCAGTTAAGAAATGGCATGTCTGAAATGGCCCTGTTACAACAGTTTTCAGTCAGTTTAAGGACACCATCCAGTACACTACTTTGATATGGATGGGAACAATTTCTTCTGGCATAGTCTAACATTGGTGGGTGCCTGGATATCTCTGAATATATGTTTAAGTTTAGTTGGAGAAAGATGGTGTATATCTTCAGGACCAATTTTTATTTGAAACTGTGTTCTCTTGTCTAGAAAAACATTTGTATAGAAATTGGATACATTATTTAAGTTTTTAAGATATGTTGCTTTCCAAAATAAAATATTTCAAAGGAAGCATTTCTAGAACAAGACTGAACCATAATGAAATTGTACCATATTGAATGTTGTGCTGTCTGGATTCTGATTTTAATCAATTTAAAATTCAGACATCCCAAAATTGTTTTCATTTGAAAGAAAAATAAGCCAGAAATGGCTGAGAATGATAATTAAATACTATGTTTCATAATGTTAATGAGATTAATAATTTATAATGACCCTAGGTTATTTTATATTATTTTTAAGTTGGCAGAAAATAAAAATATGCAAATACAAGGGCATCTGAGGGTCACTTTGTCAGCTATGCCTAGGATCATTTTTTTATTAGCACATTAACTGATTGACTTTAAAAGCTAGTCTTTTACACAGAAAAAGAATACTTCAGCACAATTTTAAACTTAAGACGTCTTTATTTTTGTCAAGCATACATTAGTCTGAGGCATCTTGTTATACTCTGAAAACAGTGACCTTTTGCCAATTCAAAAATAGTGTTTTTGCTTTATCTTACTTTAACTGACTTTAGGTGGTTTTACTCAGAGTGGGTGCAGGTTGGTTAGTCTGTTATTTTGGCCTGGAGCCTCTTTGTTTGTCTCTTATCGATAGATAATCTTAGATCTTACTCTTCAAACTAGCAATCTTACCCTACTTTTGAAATGTTGTGGGAGACATCCAAATACCATTCAGTTTATTTGCCTGGGTGATCACTTAGCAATGTTGCTAATTGTTATTTAGCAATAACAAAGTTGGAGAAGTTTCTTACAACTCACTTTTATAGTGTTTTGTAAACAATTTATCCACCACGTTTTTAAACTTGTTGTCATCCATAATACTCTCTTGCGTACCATTGATAGAGTGACCTTCATACTTAGTGGCTCATTCACCATACAATGAACTTCTCACTCTACACCACACTCACCCCTTCCTAATAAGGAAAACCTTTGTCCACATCCATTTGCCATTCACTGGGGACTCTCTACTTGTGCAAATGTGTGTCAAAATGAAAAAAGAGGAAATGGAAAAAAAATCGCTAGTTCAGCACCCTTGAAAGTTAGTACAGATGGCTACCTGTAAGGCATCTCTATCATCCTCATCTGCAGTGTTTTAGCTAATAGGTCTCTTCATTTGTGTTCCACCATTTGACATAAGCTGTCTAGTGAATCAGCAACTGTGAAAAACTAATTGTCATTTGAGAAGTGCCCCTCCCCTCAACCGTACAAAGCGCTATGTGTTTGCCCCACATGTCCAAATGTAAGTATGTTTATGAAAAGAGTACTCGTTTAAAACCAGAAGTAATCTCTTTAAAAGAACCATGTTATCAGAATACAGACAATATAGTATTTACTATCATTTTCAACTGGCAAAGTTTGTTTTCAAAGTTGTTACACAAAACAGAGGAACATACTGATGTGCACATATGTATGTATAAGGCTTTGTGTACTCTGGCCCTAAAATGTTTCTGGCTCCTCCAACGAACAGGTTAAAACATTCAATTTCAGTGCAGTTCTATTTTATTTAATTCTTGTCTTTCTCTGCCTTTATTTGTATGATTGTGACATTTGACCAAAACCTAATCTCATGTTTTTAACATTACCTCTGCAACTGCTTATTCTTTATTGCTGTAGAACAAATACGATTTTGAGAGTGTCAGTGACTATATTGCAGCCTTGAAAAGAAAACTGATACATGTTTATTCTTAATTTGGCACGGTGACACAGAATAGGAAGTGGGTTATTGGATTCCTATGGCTTGTTATTGTTTTACCATTAGCTTTTCAGTTCTTATTTTTCCAGAGATTTTCAGAAACGGATTAAACCATTAGACACTTATTCATTCTTTTAAATTATATATGGGGGAATAAATCATAGAAAGACCTCAAGCTTAGAACAGGGGAAGAGAATTATTGAGCTGTATTTAACTATAGGAAGATATATAGCAAGCTGTATAGTTGACATGGAAAACTATGGATTGGCACTGGTGTGTCAGTGACTCCAAGCATTTTTTTATTTCACTTGCTATTTACTATCACAATCAAATGCCAGGAAGTTTGGACTTAAATACAAATATTACAGATTTAGATACTTACCAAGAATTTATCAGCCCTTTAAAAAAAAAAATCTTTTGAGACTGAAAACAAAAAGTAAAAATGAAGCTGTTCTGCTTTGTATTCTAGAAATCTACCTTTTTGCTAATCACAGAATCATGGACTTGAATCCTCTCTCAGAGATGCTGACCTAACTCAAAAATACAGACTGATGTAACTTGAGTAATTTAAACCAGAGAAACCCAAGAGAAAGAAGTAATAGCTCAGATTCATTCACTTGCCAAGGCTTGGTTACTCCTTACACTCATTCACTAGTATTTTTTCCACCTTTGCCTTATAGGTGTTAATCTGGGAAATTTCAAGCATTCCTCTTCAAAACTTTATTTCTCAATTTCATCACCAGAAGGCTTTCAGTAGTCTTAAGTCTAAAATTTGCCCGTTTTAATTATATCTAAATAGAGGAAAAATATAAGTAAAATATTTTTATGCAAATCCTAAAAGTAACAGTGGTAGTAATAACAATAAAAGTAAGTTGAAGTAGAATTTGAGTGTTCATGGTTTTCAGAGGCTGATATCTATTTTTAATGACACTCCTTCCACTTTGGCTGGCAGTAGATAGATTTTGCTATATGATTTTGTGATCTGTACCTGGGGAGGGCTCCTCTTCCCTCCTTTTATGGATAAATGAAATAACCAGGTTTGCAACAAGTCTGTAATAAACTATGGCAGAGATTTTCAGAGAGGTGAATGCCACTAGGTCAAGGAAAATTATTTGAGATAAGTACCTACAAACTACAAATGCCTTTGAAACATGTACTCAGATTGCAGTTGTATAGGGCTAAATCCCATTTCAGTGCTTCAATGGGATGAAGTCGCTGTTGTCCACAGGGCAGAAGATATTCCTCATTTCTAGTGATTAGCAAGACAACGTGTTGTCAAAGTGGATCTGGTCTTCTGGGCCTCAAAGCAACTAAGAGAAGGTGTACAATACCTGTAAAAGGAGCAGGCCTGATCCTTCTCTTCAAGGAGACAACTACTTGTACCCAACTATCTGGTTACCTGCCAAACTTTCTGGGCCCTCCTGCCCAGCTTAGAGGCTCAACACACACAACAAATAACTTTGCTCCCCATTAACATAGCTGTGAGGCTAATGGTCAGGATTTCCTGCACAATACTTAAATACAACAATAAGAAATTATAAAATAATTATCTATCACCTGAAAACAAAATGTTCTTGTCAACGCCAACAAAATAATCAGCTACTGAGAAGTTTAACTTAGTGGTTGTAATGCATCTCTTTATACTAATATAATTCAGGGAGGACTTTATCAGTGTATTTCCATTCACTTATGCTACCTTCATACAGGGTGAATAATAGATGAAAATGAAAGATTCTAATATTTCTAAATGTAATGATTTCAACAGGAGACATGTTTTAAATATGGAGAAAAACCTTTTGTAAGTAGAAAGTCCAAATAAGTTGAGTTAATACTGTTTTTGCTGTTTTTCTGCCTTGTCTCTCAATGTTAAGTCGGCTGAGCAGCAGCTTTTTTAGTGGGAAAAAACAGAAGGAGGTCAGGTGGAATGACCTCCCTATTTTGCCTCCCAGTGGCCTGCCTTCCATTTACTACACCTTTTGACATCCTTGAGTAGATATCTCCTTAACTGTTCAGTCAGTAAAACAAACTGAAGTGTAGGCAAAGGAAGGGGGGATAGGGAAAGAAGTATACATGGCAGAGCTCAGATTGAACGTAAGACTTGTGCTGTAATCTTAGTTATTCACTCGTGCGAAAAATAGTCTATTATTGCATGTTTTCAAAAAAGTGCTTATTTGCAGTTTACTACTAGGCGACTACAGTTTTGAAACTTTTTTATCTCGTTGAGCCACACTTGGGAGAAGTAGGCCATATTCTAAATTAAGCTCTGGAGTTGTATTTCATAGACTCTATTCATATTTGCTAATTCAGTATCAGTATTTTGGAGGATGCTAAAATTAACCTGACTAATGAATTGAAAATATGGAATATTAGTGTGTACTGTACCTAATGAATCCATGCAATGTGTATATGGAAAATTGAGTAATTGATTGGTGGAAGATAAGTGAGATACGTAATAATGGGATCTATGATTTGGAGAATATTATTTCAAGACTTTTGCAGAAAAATTCCAGATATTCTGTAGAACTTCACTGAACTTCTTTCAATTTTAAAATTATACATTTCCTATGGCTTACCATTATCTATAAATTAACGAGTCTAAGTATCAAGCTATGAAAAGAAATTCTTAAACAAATATTACATGCAACCCATGCACTTTAGAGAATCAGAACCATAAATTTCAATGTCTTTTACTGGATGGATATAGCTGTTTTCATTTATTATCCCTAAAAACAAGAAAGCAAAAGATGTGGTAGGGATTTAAGATTGCAGTTGTTGGCAAAAAAGTTTATGAGAAAATGGATTTAAAAGGTTCAAATAAGACTATGAGCCACGTTCAAAATATCAAAAAGCTCTTTTTTTTTAGTTTTTCAGAATTCTCATTCACTTCTTCTCTGACTGACACCATGTTAAACCTGACCTAAGTTTTTATGTTAAGTAGTTCATTTCCATATCCATAAAAACCTGTAACAATTACACAAAATTTTTCATGAAAAAGTCAGAATTTTAGGAAGATCTGACTCATATGACTGTATTTGGGTATGTATCTTTCTTTTAAATTTAATTTATTTGAGTGACATTTCTTTTTTAAAATTTGAAGAACAAAATTTTCTTTCATTATTTTTTCTAAATCTCACTGTTTGACTCCCCAGTCTGCATATTTTAAAAAACAACTTTCCAAGTACAAAAATTACTTTTTTCCAGTAATTTGTTATTCATTTAATACATATAAAATCCTGTGCAGCAGAGATCTCTTGGCAAACAAATTAATAAACTGTTTGCTATATCAGTGAAATGTGTTATTTTTTTTTGCTGTATATACAGCCTGGATTCTGAAAGTCTATGTATTGTACTGGGTCAGGTGAGAGGAGAAAATAAAGTATTAATTTTACTGATTTTTCATCAGCAAGATGAGCAAATATGAATTAAATGCAGAGATATCTGGCTTCAGGTAAGCTGATAGTGAAAGAATCCAGAAATAGTCCAGTATCAATGATACATTTAAACAAGTAACTAATTCACATCCCTGAGATCAACTCTAAAACACTTGTTAGCTCATCAGAACATAAATTACATATCACTGTGACCTTGCCTTACCTGAAATAAAGGAAGGAGCAAGACCCAGGAGTAAACAGAAAAGAAATTCAATCTATTTGAATAAGGGTAGATTGTAAGAATAGCTTGGCTCCCTCTCAACTCTAGACAGAAGAGCTCAGGCTCTCTCTTCAGCAAGACTTTGTCAGCTTAAGGTACCTAGACTCTGTTTCCTTCTTGACATTAAATCTCTAGTTGAGAACAAATGGGACAAAAGGTTCTACCTGGATCTGGTCCAAACAACATTTTTTCTGAAATGTGCTTTTTCAGCAAAGCCATACAAAATTTGCAGTGACACATATTTTTACAAGGCTTTTGATAAGAGGATTTCCAAGTTTCAGGGATGTGTAGTTAATCTGGATGTTTTGAAACAATCATTTTTAGGGAAAACACTTACAGGACTTTTATTTATTCCAGATGGGGGCAAACACGATCTCCGGTTTGGAATCCACAAAACTGCAATAACATGATGTTGCTGCTGACCTAATAAGCCCTTCCAGCAGTCTTTTTTAGCTCAGAATAAATACTGTGATGACATAGCATCCAAAATGGAGTTATCCAGCATCCTACTTGCAGGCAGGACTGCACCTCAATAGGCAGACATTCCTCTAGACACAAAGGATTTCATTCTCATGGTCTAGACAGCCTGGTTGCAGCCTCTCTCTACACTTTATTCTGCAAGGGATTATTTCCTTTTGATTCATTATTTTTTGGAGAAAGATGGAAGAATGGAGGAATCGGTCTCTGAGTACCTAAAACTTGTTTATGAAAATCTGAAATTCTAGAGCATGTTGCAGGAAATATGATGACAAGATACTTAATCTAGGTATTGCCAAAAAAACTGTCCCCAAAGTCTTTAATATCTTTGTTATTATGAACTGCCTTCCACTTTGCTTATATCAAAAGAATGGATTTATGTTATTTTCACTTTTTAAATTTTTGAGGATCCCCAAACATGAAAATGTTAATTCTTTGTGCGTGTGTGCACGCGTGTCCAAATTTGACAAGTGAATAGTCTTTGCAGATTTGGAGAATTCTATTATATGCTTTAATAAAATATTCCATTTTCTATTATGAGTAAATATTTTAAGATCAATTTATATAAAGGAGACATTAGTAACATATTTTTCTCTTCAGTGGTTAACACATTTCTTAAGCCGGCCTTCTGAACTTGGCATTTTCTCTTCAAAATATCTCATTAATTCCTATTAGGGAGCTACTAGTAAAGAAAATTGCATGTTAACTTTTATCAATCTGTATGAATAAATGTTAACCACTCTCAGTTAAAAGCTCTCCTTTTAGCTCCACTCAAGTGAAAACACCCAAAGCAGTGCACACTTTGGCAAATCATTCAGAAGATTAATGCACTTAGGCCTGTACAAAGAGTCAGAGCTGTGTATTAGCATTATAGATTTTAATTTGAAATGATGTCAGTCTTTTCTCAGCTGCATTGTAGTGCAAGGACTGCCATCTGCTTATAATAATGAATCTGACAATCCACGTAAGTGTGATTTGCTGCTCCTTTTGCCAACATAATGGCCTGGATATTGATCCTAATGGTGGAGCAGTTGCTGCCATTTCATTCAATAGAAGTGGGAGGACAGGGTGCAAGAGTGAAATTTTCAGGACTTCTGCTGGAATGACAGCCAAGAACAGAGCTGTGTTTGTTTCACTATAAGAGGGGATTTAGATATTCTTCATTCTTGGTTTTGTCCTGGAATGTGTCACAGAACTCACCACTTCAAAAGTGAAACAAACAAAAGTAAAAAAATATGCAAATATCTTTGAGGAAAAGGAGCTGACAACAAGAAAGAAATTTGGAGGTTAAACTACAAAAACTCCAACATTTAGAGCTTTCATTTTTGCTCCTGTTGATGATGACAATAGAGATCATAAAAGGAAAAAAAAGTGTTGCAATAGACTCCACATAATAAGGGAATTTGGGCTCTGGCAGTTATTTTTCTCCACACCATGAGAAATGAAGTGTCTCAGGTGTAGTGTTTTGTACCTTTCTCTAATTTCTTTACAACCACMCACAGCCTTGAAGAATGATATTCAGTGGCAAAAGCTAAATGCCATTTGGAATGCACAGATCTCAAAGGGAAATTTCTCTCCAGCTAATATTAAATGCATGGATTTCATGTCTTTAGTTTTTATCCTAAAAGGATATTTCCAGCAATGCAGAATCCCAAGTATCCTTCCAGATGAAGCATGTTTCTCAGGAAACTCTCAAAATTGTAGCTACCTAAAACTGAGGTGAGGTGCTATTTTCCTAAGCTACAACAATTATTTTGTCTAAGTTGATTCTAACTCCACCGTTAATGTAATTTGTGCAGGGCCCTACAGTATTATGGTACCTTTATAAGAGGGTATGTGTCTGTTTCCATGACAGCCAAAATATGTAGGGATAGCAAATGCCATTTGAGATAGCTCAGAAGTCTTTGATTGATACAAGATATAAGGTTAGCAGCTTTAAGAAGTAAACTCCTGTAGCATGCAGGCTGATTTTCTCTAAAATGTGAGGTTCACCTATATCAGCATGTTAATTCTTAACAGATTTTAACCAAAATAGTAAAAAGATAAAGATGTTGCTAACTTTATCTCAACCAGTTTCTAAAAGAGGCAGTCTGACCTCAGTGGTTGAAATGCTAATCTCCATGGGTGTCTGAAGTAGTTGCTCATAAGTGTACTCAAATTTTATGTTATACCAAAGAGTGACTGATAATGCACCTTATATATATAAAGCCACTCCATAACTATTCTTTTACTTAGACAGCTTTAGTTATTGAATTTTCAGCTTTCATCTCTAACCTTATATATTGTTATATTTATAAATAGAACACACATTGCTCATTTCAAGATATCCACAACAATCCATCATTTTTATGTCATTTCATCTCATAGAACTAGAATTTTGAAAATGTGCTTTCAAAATCTAAAACTACCTACACGTAAGAGCTGCAGTGTACTTGTAAAATTTGTGTATTACTTTACTGGCACTAACAACACTTCCTCTTGATTTAATATGGTGCATCTTGGAATATCTTTCATCCTTTGCCTTACTTGAAGGAATAGGCTTCTGTTGTTTGTTTCTTATTGGGCAGTGCAAAAGTGAGCAAAAGCCCAGGAAGAGGCAGAGAACCTACACAAAAAGGGAAGGCAAAAAAGAAATAGAAATAAAAGAAAAAATTCAAAACCCTTATACAACAAACTCATATAAATGGCAGGAAATTTTACCAGATTGGGCACAAAATTTATTCTCCTATCTTTCGCCTGATGATCTATGATAATGAAAACTACCAGTGATACTCAGTTGACAGTCAAAAAACCCACCTGCCCTGAGGCAAGTAGATAAGCAGAATTTGGCATAACCATAGAAAGGCATTGTTTTAGACACATATATAAAAGTGAGGTGACTTAGTAGTCGTGACAGGATTTTTTGTTTGACTGATGTATTACACCCGAAAATGAAACGTATCTCAGAATAGGGGAGAACATTGCTATTATCTTTCCTCATAGGATTCCTCTCCAGTGTTCCTGCTCAGCTAGCAGCAGACAAGCACCTCTAACACAGGTCCTTAAGTCTGAAACTCAGTCCTTCTACACCCTGAATCTTCATTTTTCTACTCTGAAGACCTTCTTTTCCACAGGTCATTCCCAGTGGGTTCTTCAGGATCTTATTAGAGCTGTAATTCCACTAGCTTTTTCTCATACAATCACCTTCTCTGAGAGGAAGGGTCATGTAAGAAGTAAAGAGATAAAATTAATATCACTCTGAAATTTCCCTGTGTGGAAAATGTTAGGTAAGACATGCTTGTAAGTAGAGTGGATGCTTTCAGCTGACTTCCTCTTTCCTTCCTGCTCAACAGAAAATCCACAAAGCTTGTTTAGCATCTGGATGCCTCTTACCCTCTCTGGTTAGTACCTGTTAGCCATATGTCACCAGTGCTCAAGGTATTATCACCTATCCAGTGCAAGTAGACAGCATGCATATCTTTTTTTTTTGATTCATTCCTCTTAAATTCCCTTGTCATAAGAAGAAGGGCAACCATTTTGGGTAGGTACAAACCCAGTAAGCAATAAACTTGAGTTCCACTCCCAGTTTATGAGGTTGTAGGTGTGTAATCTGCAGAAACTCATGACTAGCTTGTTTGTACCTCAATAAATCTGCTTTACTAGACATACTTTTCCAGGAAAGGGGAAGAACATACAAGTGAAATAAATATCTTTAGATGTGGTGAAATGCAGATATTAATTTGGATATCTGTATTATTTGTTGCAGTGCATTGTAATAAAGTAAATATATATGTGTGTGTGCATGATTTTTATATATATCTATTTATTTATATATTTTATATATATAAAATATATTTATAAATTCAAAAAAAAGTATGTCTCCAACTAAAAAGTCTCACTTCAGGGAAGAGCACCATGGAAACTGTTAAAACACTGACAGATACATAGTATTTCTTCACACATTGCCAAATCTTATTTAATTCAAAAAGTAAATAATATTAAAGGAGGAATGAATGTTCAGCTGGATCAGAACAAAAACAGTGATTTGCAATTCTTAATATGAAAGTACCTTACTAAATCTCTCCCAGATGACAAGTGCATATAGATCCTCGGCTGCATGTTGTCCGCTCTGAGGCAATGCCCCATAAGCATCCACATTTCTCAAACTTACTGTTTTGGGCAGCATCAGCATTATCTCTTTTGAAATTTTTTTTTCTGAGAAGTAGAAGAACACCAAGAGACACAGAATATCACCCTGCAAGTTAAAACAGAAACACAGATTTTCTGCGTTATGTGTAGCAGAAAGGGGTCTGGATCTCTGTCAGCCTGCAGCTCAGCCAGCAATTCCCTAAGGGACAACAACTGAATAGACTTCATTTGCCTGATGAGAAAGGACTTGATTTTGGATAGACCTTTCAAGATTTTTGTCCAGGGGACTTGTGGGAAAAATTAGGATGTTTTACAGCTGTAATTGGCACTCTTCATGACACAACAGTAAATACATAGTTATGCCTCCCAGCGTATCTCATCCAAACATTGCCTCTCTTCTTCTATTTGGCAATACTCTTTTTTTTTTTTAATCACAGTTAAAAACATTGAATGGGAAGAGCCCATTTTTAAGTTTGCAAATGTGAGCAGCCAAGAAAGTCTTTCTCTAGGAAAAAGAAGAAACAAAAAAAAGTTTTCAGTGTTTCTTAATCAGCAGAAAGGGAACAGCTGTCAGCCTGCCAGAATTCAGAAATTAGATGAGCTGTGAGGCCACACTTCTGCTACCCTGCATCTGATTTGGAAACAAAGAACAACCTGTCTTTGGTTGCTCTCATCTTGTAAGTACAACTACCGTATAGGTAATTAACACTCCATGATAAGGGCTCATTTTTGCATACCTTTATTTCTACTGACTCTTCCAAAGTATAAGTCTTCTTCCCATGTTGTAAAACAAAGGCTATGCAGAGGAGAGAAAACCTGAACTTATTCTGAAGCTGAGGTAAGTGGAGTAGATGCGGTTTTTTTCAGTTCATTTACTGGAAAAGAACACATGATGGCATGCAGTATATTAAATATATTTTTATATTTTATTCTTAAAACAGGTGAGAATATTCCTTCCCTTCCTCTCTAACATGTTTTAAGACCAACTTTATCTGTGAAGTACATTATAATTAATAACAGTATTTTTAAGATGTCAGTATTTTTAAGTATTTTTTAAGATGCCCTTCAAAAACTATATGATCCATGGATATGGAATATGTCTTGGATCATATTAGTGCTATATAGTGACAGCAATATTAGCTTTGTTCTATGTTGTACATAACATGAGTTCAGTTGTGCTATCTATAAACTAGAGACCACCACTGAGATTTACCACTGTAGGAGAATGAAGCTTCTCTTGCTCTCTACTCCCCATTCCATCTACAACAAAGTCCAGAGGGAGAAGTCATTAAGCATTCCTGCGTACAGGCCTTGTGGCTAATATTGGTCATCTACAGCATATGGATGGGGAAACGGGCTGCTTCTGCTCCTCCCTAGCTTGAACATCATATAGAGTGAAGCCAGCCTGGCACTCTGTGATTTCTGTGAACCTGTTCCATGGACCAGGGGTTTCTGAGAGTTTGTGAAACCTGGGATTGCAGCATGGAGGACATATTAAGGTGTCACTGTCCATAAGACAAAGACAACAACAACAACAACAACAACAAAAAAAAAACATAGAATGGGGTTTGTTCTTTATTTTAACACTCCTGATTGATTTTTTCCTCTGTGATTTTGGGAAGTGAACTCAAGTACATAGGTGTCATAGTAACTTGTAAACTGCTATTAAGCAGTCTTTGTTTATACACTTAACACAAAAAATGCTTAGAAAAAGGAGTAAATTCCCAAGTGACTCAGCTAAATGAAGTTTCTCAGTTGTTTCTTTGTTTTATTTCTGTTTTAGTTTTTCACAATTCTTTTCTGCTTAACTGTTAAGTGAAAGATAAGGCTGTCATATTGTCTGAATAACAAAAGAAATACAATTTTCCTACACTCAAGTGTACTGGCATTGTGCCATAGTTAAAATTAAACTTGTCTAATACCAGTTAGCTGCAACAAACATTTTTATGGTAATAGCTGGCAAAGAGAAGAGAGCTTTCTAGGTTTTTTGTTGCTCCTTTTCTCTGAAACAATGGCAAGAATTGACATTGTCTATTCAGTTTAGAAGATAGGTTGTCAAGTAAAGCAAGACAAATGTGATGTCCTGGCTGATTATTTCCTTAGATAATAAATCAATGAGCTTATTATCACAGCAATTACATTACTAATGTAAACAGATGCTAGTGTAGACAACTGGTTAACAATTAGGTAGGCACAGTGTGCTATTTTTTTATCTTATACAAAAAATTGCTAGGAGAATCTTATATAACAAATAACATTTGAGCTTCAGTTCATATGCATCCGTTAACTGAATATGCCCTGTATCACATGATGTTACATATAAGAGGGATGTACTGTAAAGGAGTAGTAGTTTCCCTCATAATTAAAATTGAACTTATATAATCTGTGTTATTATCAGCCTTAATGCTGTTATTTATACTAATTCATAATAAATTTAGGGCTTCTGAAATCAAAGAGTAACACTATGATTCTGTTCACAGCTCAACTCTGCCAATTTAGTCTTAATATGACTTGTTATGTAGCTTGTAATAAGACTAAAGAAAAAAGCAATATCTCATACAATGGTTAAAATTATTTTCACATAGCTCAACTTGAACTGCCAGTCTATTCTTGCTTCTACTTAAAAAATAGTTCTCTCTAAATTTTTAAACTCTTCTTAGTTCTGGTTATCATGTATGTGCTTTAGAAAAAGTTGGCATACCTAAAATAAATCATTATAAATATAGCAGAATTTATAATGCTATATCTTTATAATAGAATGTAGTTCCTTCTTATAAAATAATTCAAACAGCTCATAAGCTTCTATGAACAACTGTGTTTTCAGGGCATGTATACTAAACAATCACACAAGTAATGGGAAATCAGAGTAAATTGGCATGTGAGCTCTGCAAGACAAAACTGCTACTGGTATTTGACTTGCTGGTGGATATTTTTACACTACCCTGTAGTCTAATTCGAAAGAGGGTAGCAAGTACTAATAATGAAGGTAAGGAGATATTCTAGATATAACCGAGATCATGTCAGAAAACAATTTGTCAGAAAATGGTGTGCAAAAAAAGTGCAAAACTTTTAATGGGAACACTGATCACTTCACAAAATCCTCACCACAGAGAGATTTGACTCCACTGAATGCAGGCAGTGGGAAACTTCAAAAATATTTTGGTTCCTCAAATTGTATTAAAAACAAATGGCAGGTAAAAAAATCCTGCAGAATGAAAATCTCCCTTTTAATCACTACTGTTGAAAATATGTCAGTCAAAGAGGCTGCCATATTTCTCCCTCCTCTCCTATAGGAAGAATTTACATGGAAAAGTTTCTGCTCATCATCATCTTAAACTAAAAAACCCAGTTATTTTCTAAGGCATTTTTGAAGTAGCAGAAAATCTTTTCCAAGCTATTTAGGAAGGGTCATTAGGGAAAACTGCCTTGTTTTTGCATTCTCTACGTTCTAACTGAGTACTAATTAAAAATGACCAAAAAAGAAACATTTCTCCAAAGGTCTAGGTTAAGTAAATGATGAATCTGAGGAGTCAAGAGCCTGAACTAGAAGTTCTTCTTCCCAGTTTTAGCCAAAGGACATTTTCCTCTGTGAGTGTTGCAAGAGTTTCTTTCCCTGAGCTCTTATAATGTTCTAACACATTTGGAAGTAAATCACTTAGGCTCATTGCACTCTGTGAGTAGCTAACAGAGTCACAAACGTACCTGTGTATGAACAACCTGAAAGTACATTTTGCTGGCCTGGCACCTGATCCTTTACCACCAGAGACAAAAATAGCTGCATCGCTGAAACAAATGGGTGCAGGATTAACCACTTAGCTGTAACTCACTGGGAAACCTGCTCCTAGGCAGCGTATGATTTTTAGTCTTGTAACTAAAATGCCAAAATATGTTTTTCCTGGAAAACACTCAAAAACATTTTTCCTCAGTGAAGATTGATTTCCATGAAAAATTTCAATCCTAGCTGTTTATAGTCATACGTATATTTTGTGCTAAGTGTATCATTTGGTATTTCGCATTCAGAAATAGTCAAACTATTTTTGTTTAAGTTTAAAACATCTCTCTGTAAAAAACATAGAGAGCAAGTAGAAAATACTTAAGTGTGAAAGAAAACAAGGTTAATATTACACTTTTACTATGGCATATTTAATATAAGCAAATAGTCCCACATTGCCAATTAAGAAAAATGACAAAAGCACTTATTTTTAATCACAAAAAAACAACACCTTGGGCTGCCTATAAAAGCATTCATATCGTGGAAATTTGCAGGTAGAACACTGTATCAAAGGTTACTCAGCGGCCACTTACCTTAAGGAAAAAATAATTTACAGAAGTTCAAGACTTCTCTATGCAATATATAAAACTTCTACAACATAATTTCCATTTATTACATGTGGTAGATACATTACAGTTATATCTCTTTTAATATCTGCTAGCTTTGATACACAGTATTAGTCTCTGTCTTCCAAGTATTTCCTTTCCTCCCTCCCGCAAAATTTAATTCTGTCACTTTTGAAATACTAGAACAAAAAGGCTCCTTTTAAGATAATTTTTGATGAAAAATAACTCAATATATCTTTGTTTAAAGCCACAAACTAGGCATATCATTAGTCATGGTTGCTCTTCTTTGTGACTGAAAAGTTCACTGATTTTCTATATCCTGGTTTCTACTGTGGGGATGCACTGCTGATTCAAAACATATATGAAGAAGACAACAGAGTCTTCAGTTGCTCAGTTTACTCAGAAATAATGATAAGTTTGTCTCGTATTACTAGGGAAATATTGTTGCAGTATGTAACTGTCACCTTTTTTAAAAACTAAGTGCAATTTGAAAAGAAAATATTTGAGGGGTTTTCAAATTCAAGCTCTCTCTTTTCTGGTATTTTTGAAGTCTTGAAAAAAATGTTCTGGACATGGCTTTCATTTATGATAAAGAATTATTATTTTCAAAAAAAATGTTTATTATTACGGACAGTCATTATTACAGTTTTCCTCATGCATCTTTCAAGCTCCATTAATTTCAGGTATAATTATATAGTACACTATAACACTGTAGTTCCATGAACTTAAATGATATTACAAGAGGATAAATTGGTCCATAAGACCTGATTCAAAAAAGGCACACAAGATGAGATTTGCCAAACTGAGGCCAAAGAGCTTTGCCAAATTCAAGCACATGTGGAATCTGTGCTGCTGTGTTTTCTTGACATATACTCATTTTACTAATTGTACACAGCAGCATCTTTATAGTAAAAGTATTAAAACAAAATGTTTTCTAAAAGCATCATTTTCACAACTCACAAGGAAAGACGTCACATATTATAGACACTGATGACTGTTGTTTTTAAAGAAATGACAGTACTTATTTATTTCTCCTAGCTGTGGGTAATAAATAAGATGAAAGTTTTTATTTTTTGTGTTTTTAATTTCTTTTAAAATCATGTATTATTATATTGGACATAATAAATCAAATGGTTTGTTATCTCATCCACTCTCCAAGCAGTTCTATTGATCGGTGATGAATGAGTCCCCAAATTGCCTATTCATGCACATTGGAATGCTTGTTTTAGCTACGCTTATTGTGAGACTGAAAAAAAAGACAGCAAACCTGCAGGTGTGAGAAAATTAAGAATCTTTGCTGAAGAAGGTCAGAACCTTGGATGTGTTGAACAGTTCTTAAATACTCTTATAGATTGACTTACAGTGCGAGATATTGGCCTCTCTTTTTCTTACTGTATATTTATTCAGACAACTGTGAATCAAAAACTACAGATCTTTTTAAAGTTGTATCATATATATACTGAGGAAACAAAGGAAATCTTAGAGTTGGCTCAAGCCGTAACAGTAAACATTTAAAAAGGGAATACCCTTTCCTTTCTTTCCTCTCCTTGTGCATACAGTATTCAATAACACATTTATCAAAAGAAGAACTCCACTTCCTCATAGCTGATTTTCTGCTTAGTTCTCTCACACTCTTCCAAAGGTTTTTAGCTCATCACTGTTCATGGCATCATAACCTCCATGCAGCACTGAACACTGTGCTCAGGCATGGCACACAAGGTCATGGAAACAATGCAGAGCTGCGCAGTGTTTAAATCACATTGCTTAAGCATGTGCTGTAGCAGTCAAATGGTAGAGGAACTGGTTTTGAAGCATGGTTTCAAGAGGACTAACGTATGTCTCACTTTTCTGTGAAGGTAAATTCCACTTCGACTTTTAAAGCAAATTTACAGACTTCTGAGCATTCAGAAAACAAAAATGATTAAATAGTATTCTCCTTTTTTTTTTTTTCTGTGATCAGCAAATATGGGCTTCTCATTTCAGCTCACAGTCAGGAAAGACAGCAGTTGTTTCCATCAATACATATACAGGCAGGAAAATAAAGGTAGTCAAGTCTGCTGACTTCACTAGGATGTATTTGTTACAGTCATCAGAAAACAAAACTATTCAGAGCCAAATGATCTAGTGTGAATTTTAGAACCTGACTGTAAGAATCCCTGTTTAAAAATGTTTTATCTAAAATAAAACTCAAAATCAAAGTATATATTAACCATCTTTTTTTCAAAAGGCCTGATTTTAACAAAAAGCAATGGCAGTTCATCACTATTGAAAACTTGGATACTATTTAGGTTCCTAATACAGATTTTAGGAGCTAAATGTGAAACTGCTGTCTCTCACTAGTCTTTTGCTTTCCACTGTTATCTGTATCTTCAAAATCTTAAGCAACTAGATTTAAATTTGCATTTGATTTAAGGTGGAACTTCTACTCATTGTTCCCCTCTTTTCCTCTCAGAATTTTCTGAGATGGAAACAATTTATCTAATTTTGCATGGTACACAGCTGTAGAGAGAAAAAGAAAATGGTGGGGCAGTAGAGAGCTAGAATCACTCGAAAAGAAAGATATAAAAATATATCTTTGAAAATTTTTATTTTAAAGATAACTCATTAAGTTCAGAAGCTTAGAATACCAATGACCATAATGAGGCATGGAGGAACTAAAATCAGGTGATAGAAATCCAATTTTTGGATTAATTATAATTTATTGCTGTCAAATTTTGCAGATTGTTCTTCATTTTTTTACATATTTCTCATGGAGTTAAACATCAGTCTCTCATCCAATACAACATGCACATGCATTTGTTATGAGTTAAACTTAACACTAAATTTCCTTGCAACATTCAGTAGGCCAATATTTTCTTGCAAAAAAATACAGAAAAAAGTAATGAAAAACTAAGGTAAAGACAGTCTGGATTTCTTTCAGGTAGCATTTGCATTTCTAAAAGTTTCAAAAATGACAGTGTTCAAAAATGATCTTCGGTGAGCCAWGTGAAACACAAATCAGTTATAGGCACAAAAAGTAATTTTGATAACACACATCATATTTTGCCAAATATAGAATGGGAGTCAGAAATCCCCAAGTTTTACATTTGTCATTGCTACTCAGTGTGTTAACATCACTTTCCATAAAGACAGGACCAACAGTGCTAAAGGGACAAGACAATCATTTAACCTATGTACCCACAGGAAAAAAGTGATACAAAATGAGGCATACTCACAAAGACAGTATCGGCACAAAGATCTGAAAACTGTTGACTGGAAAAAAGCTTAAATATATGGTCTGGACACACAGGTGCCTCTTACAACCACAAGAAGATTTTTGAAATAAAATGTTATTGGTTAAATCTATAGATCCATGAAAGAATTCTTACAGACTTTGAGAAGGAATTACAGATTAACTAATCTGCCTAGATGGCCAGAGCCTACAGCAATAATGAGTATTTTGGTTTGATGGGTGTCATGTTGGATACAAGTTCTAGATGCTTCGCCAGCTAAATGTTTCAAAACCAGAAACCTATAATTATTTCTTGAATCCAGTTCAGATTCAGGCATTTTAATGGCTATCTTTATTTTTACGGTATCAGGGACGACTTCAGTGTGAATATGACTGATCATCAGTTTAGATCACTCTGATCTAGATCACTCATTGAAAACCTGTTACCTCAAAAAAAAAATTCTCCAAAATGTCTTACAAAAAAGACAAAAAGTGAGCAACCAAAACAATTTTTAATTTCCTTCCTTTATAGGTCTTTTTTCTTCCTATTGTCTCTTTTGCACCTGTATTTTTATTTTACCTATCGCATTTGAAGGAGGAGGGGAAGGAAGTAAGAGCACATTTTGAYGAGAACTCTGCCTAAATTTTTATTGTCTTTTTTTGCAACAATTTCAGGTGCCAAAAAATTAGTTTAGAGTCTAGCTCTAGCCTTTACATTTGACTACCTGTCTTTAGCAGCACTGAAGACAGATTTTGTTATTATCTGTTGCTATACCTGCCATCCATCTTTGCCTCAGCAAAAGACAAATTCAGACAAATAATCAGTAAGTGTTGGAGTCACAGTCACAAAGAATGAAAGCCACTTGAAAGGGAGTCATGATACAAGGTTTCCTGCTATACTTCAGAATCTAGATAATAGAATGCAAGTCCTAGCTCAGAGTGCAATGTCATCTGAATTTCAAAGTTTGGGCCTCGATTACCACCAAAGCCTCCATGCACTGTAGGACACACCCATCCTACAGACACCATGACCTAAAAGTAGTCAAAGTTAACCTATGACTATATGGTGCATATCAATCCCAAAAGCAGGACTGATGACATGGAATTTTTTACTAGATTAGCCAATATTATGATCCTTGTTTGCATAACTTGCTTTGGGCCTCATATTTGCCAAGGTGAAACAGTTCTTGTAAATATTCAATATACATATACATAGGTCCACTTTCTACAGCTCGGATATTCTGGACAACTGCTTTCTGAAGGAGACATTGAATCAGGCCCAGCTAAAAATCTTTTATTTTTATGTTATTGAAAAGATAGTTCTACTACGTAACCTTTAACAGTCAAAGTTTAACCATGCACAGATGCAACTGCTACTAAAAGAAGGAACAGAATTCATTCTATATAGTTATTATGCTATTTCTTTGAAGGCTATGGAGGAAATGATTGTAGTGCTTCTAATAGAGTTTATAAGCCAATTATGAATTTTGTGCATTTCTAGACTGGAAAGACTGGCTACTATACTCAATACCTACTATACTCWATACACTCAAAACAACTAAATAGTATTGTGTATATAAAAATGACATGAAATTGCAACTTTCACCACAGGATTGTATATATGTATTTTATGTTCAGCACATTGAAGTTATGTGAAAAGGCATATTCTGCTGCGTATACCAGGAAAGAATGGTTTCCCCACTCACTGATACACTACACCTTGAACAAGTACCAGCAACACCAGTAAGCAATTTTGCTTACGGTACCATTGAATATGTTCCAGTTTGAGACAATTTTGTTATGAGCATTTTGGTTCATATTCACACTGTTTTAACAGAATTTTTTTATTCTTGTTTATGTTGGTGATACAACAAGATGATACAGCAACAAGGTGATACAACAAAAGGTGCTAACCTCAGACACAGTTTTTGCCACTTTGCCAGCCTGGTAAAGAAACTTATTCTGTGCTAATTAATCTTATATCTAGAGTCAGAATGAACAAATGGATATAAGGAGTTCTTTTTTTCATATTATATTCTAAAATATGCTTAAACAAGACACAATAGATTGCACATTTCAATTGCTAAATGCACAAGGAYGGAGTCACATGTTTTATAACTCTCAAAACCACATAAAAAACAGATAAGTATTAAACAGTTTCCTTGGACATAATACCTATTATTGTCTGGACTCTTTCTCCTCTTTTTTTTAAAGCTGAAATCAAAATATTTTGTTGTGTTGATCTAATTTTCATTGTAATTTATTTTTAAGCTGATTTTGAAAGCTGTTTTAACTTTAGTGGAAAAGCAAGCTACCACACAGTAAAATCCTTGGAAAGAAATGTGATTTATGCATATGAGTTTGTTAACAAAATTTACACATAAATGAGAACTTTTTTTTCCATTCTAGTTACTATTACAAAGAAACACTGGGAAGTAAATTATATGTAGAAGAGTACAAGATAAAAAATGTATTAAAAGCTGTAAGAATGAAATTGAAATGTCAAACAAAGTTACTTATAAAAAACAGGTGATAGGTTCCTCGTAAGCTACCTATTAAAAAGAGTAATCAAAGTGAACTAAAATGACTTCAGTTCTCCTACCAAACTTCTGGGTCAGACTCTCCACAGGTTTATTGCCTGTTTGCAGAATTTTATTCACCTCTGGTAGTTCAGCTTTCTGAAAGTTAAGGCTGTATATGACAAGATTCTTTATTACCCATATAATACTTGAATTCCATTTTAGCAAAGCCCTAATAAATGCTTTTCACCACTAAGATTTTATACATCCCATAATCAGGATTATGCCTGGTGCAAACACAGGGTTGAAAACTGAGAGAGGCGGGGAGGCAGAAAGCAGAGGAGAGATCCTTTTGACCACTGCAGCCCCTTGTTGCAGGCAATTTTGTCCTCAGAAACCCCCCGGACTGTTTTTCCACTCCCCTGGTGCCCTTCTGGCATGATGGCACGCCTCCCGCCCCAGCCCTTCAGCCCCGGGACAATGGGGACCACAAGCATAAAGCATATTGCTGTGACCGAAGACTCCTCGCCGTCAGGCTCCTTTTCAAGCAGATGGGAAGCCAGGTCACTTGAGCTGGACATGGCTGGTTTGTTGGTTCCTGACAACACGCGGTGTTTGGTACGCAGTGCATTCACAGGGGGTGTCAGGCTTTTGTCCAGAGCTGTGCCGTCTTTCCTCCAGCCAGAGTCTGGCTTTTGCGGCTGGGCAATTGTATTGGGAAATCTACCCAAGCAGAAAGGGCMCCCCCTGCTCTGTGATTTCTCACATTTAATTACCTGATTTTCCTTTCCTGCAGTCAGAGAGAAAATGGAATTACATCACGCACAATGTAGCCTTGGAAAAGAACTTATTGTTTCTAATAGAGCCACTGGTGACAGGCACAATACATGTGTTCCTTGTTTCACATCGGATATTAGATCCTCCAAATAAGTCTTAGTGCTCCTGGTCTGAAGATCTTCAGTAGGAAACAAAAGGGACCAGGTTTCTCCTGTGTCATTCCCAGCACCTCACAAAAAGAAAATCTTTATTTAGGCACACTTACCTCTTTTTTACTCTTCTCAAGCATCTTCTGAGATTCAGCAAATGGTTCTGAGATTACTGGTTTACTACATGAGAGTTTAGGGGCTGTTGTTTTAATCTGTCCATCAAGAATCCATAGGGTGCATACCTCTACAATACTACTAAAGTGCAGCCATGCCCACTTGTAAATCTACAGTCACTAAAAAGTGCATGATAGGACTGTGGTACTTAGCTCTGGTGTTGTATGGTGATGACAGTTTATTTAATTAGGTACATCTCCCACAAGCAGACAGATTATATTAGGTATCTTGTGCAGATTCTCCAGTACTGCTACTATTTTTGTCATAAACATAAGAATAACCATATTCCATCAGACCAATGATGTCTCTCACTCAACACTGAGTCTCTAACGGCTGTGCATGGAGGATGTCCATGGAGCAGTATAGGCTCATATAATAAGAGTTCTGCAGAATATAGTGTACTTCTCATAAAATATTTCATAATACTTCCCCAGAATATGCTCTCCACTTGCAGTGATTTGTGGCTTGAAGACTTTGTGAACCAGAGTATTTGATAGCCTTGGATGAACTTTTCTCCTTCTACTGATCTTGATATTACTGGCGTACTCAAGCCCTGTTGCACAAAACATCTAGGAATGCTTTCCCCACACATCCCACAATCCCAGGGAAGATGTGTGCTTGAGGACCACCTGTACACACCTATTTTCCCAGCAGATACTCACTTGCATCAAGCACTGACAAAATTGAAGTTCAACACTTGTGCTTCTAAACTGGTCTTCAAGGTCTGAGAATAAGTTACATATCTCCGCGGATGAAAAACAAACACATAGTATTCCAAAAACAGGGCTTTCCTCAGCAATCAGTTTTAAGATAATCCACCTATGGGAAAAATGTAGGTAAAAAACTATTTCTGTCAACTGCTCACTATTTTGAGTACCGATATTAAAGCATTTTCCTCTTTTCTTATCAATATCAATTCCTTTTATTGAGGTATTATATGAGATGAGGACTGTTCTTTCATGCCATATGTGGACAGGAGGCCACAGAGGCCCCCTAAATCAAAAGGCAGGGCCAGAACCCCATCACAATGAAGAGCAGGGTATGGAACAACATTTCTGGCAAGCAGAACTCAGATAGAGCATAATCAAGAAATTAGGTAAGGAAGAGCAGATGGTATCAGCTGACAATACACTTTCAGTGAAAGTGACTGGACCATTGCTTCCTGGATGATCATGTGGATTAATTTACCAGAGAATTTTGCTTATTACTGTTAATAATATTAATGGGTAAATGTTATATTATCCCAGTTATTTATTCCAAACAAAAATAAGCATTTAGGACTGAAAACATCTGAGGCATTTATGCTGCATGCCAGCGCTGAGAGACACAGAAGTCTCTAGGCCTTCACAGAGAACTTTTGGATTCAATATTAATGAACAGTGCAGTATGAGTCCATATGGCTGGTGAGGCCTGAACTGAAATTATAGGACATCAGAGTCAGTATAGTGCAGGAGTCAGGTCTTATATATATTTTAAAATAATGTTTGTTTTAATGGTATATTAAGCCACTGATGTCAATAATAAATAATAAGAGATAGATGTGCCTAAGCACATCAGCCAAGCCTTTTTAATGTTTTTTTAATTATTTGTTCAGTTGAAGACCTACATTACCTAACAAGAAAAAAAATAGATTTCACTGGTATACATCCTAATTACTTGCATTATCACTTCCCTACCATCTAAAAAATACAAGGTAAAGTTAGTCAAAAGCAGGAGTTTCTCTTGCATACCAGTCAATGTATTTTTTAAAGTTTTCACTCTGAGATGAATGAAACAAGTAATTTTGACATTTCTGAACCAGTGACTGCTTTTGTCACAACAATAAAATATTCCATTTAAGAATATTTCAAATTTTCAAAATAATCATTCTCCAGAAGGACGCAAAGCAGAAGAAAAAGCATATTAAAAGAGTTTTCACAGAAAGTTCTGACAAAGTAGGTAAAGATTTAACACAAAAAGTAGGTTTGTCAAAACCCTCCATTTTGCCTTGAAAACAAAACACACAAATAAAATTGTTTTCTGATCAGCTCTATTATCAGTCTAGAGAAGTAATTCCGACAGGTAAAGCATGCTGGACTGAAACCTGAAGACAGAAATCACTGCACTTCAAATTGTACTTCTACTCTGGACTACCACACTACACAGCCTTTTTTAGGTACATTCATGAAAACATACAATTAATTGAAGATTGTCTGAGCAACTACAGTATTACAGAGATGAATAAAATATTTCAGAACGCAACTTAGTCTGGTTGTGATGCCTAAAAGGTCTCAGTAGTTCAACATCTTGATTTTTTCCTATATTCAAACCGCTAACCAGCCCGCTTTGCTGCCAGGAACACAGTGCTGCATCCCTGGAGTGCTAATACTCTACCAATGCCCAGGAGAGACATGTTCTCCAGGGAGGAATCACAGGGCAGTGAGGCTTAGAGAGCTTTAAAGCATTTGGGGATGTGCTCCCAAACTCTCCAGCATCACACATGTTATAGTGGAACACCACTAAATACAGCTGGCACAGTTTTGCACCATGACTGGGGAAATTTGTGCAGGACTGTCTACATCAGTTTTGAAACCTGACTACTGTTAACTCTGCAGGCACATTCACAGAAAGACCAGAGTTATTGATTAACTGAGCAGGAGGGTTATGCTGTTAAAACACAGTCACTCTTGGCAGCTAATGCAAAGTTGTTGTATTTATCCATGTTACAAAACTGTGCCAGAGCCATGCTCTGTCTGAAACTATGACACAGATAAGGAACATAGCTGAATATAATGTACAAGCTGCAAATCTAAACCATGTGCTTAAGAGTATTAGTGGATGACTACCTCTGCTGGTGCAGGCAAAGATTCAGTGGAGTGTGGATTGTCTCAATAAGCCATAGTTTTAAACAGCTTAGGAGATGGCACTTCAACATACTCTAAAGAAGGGGAAGTATGTTGAATATAGTGAGCAAGCAACCCTGTAAAAAGGGATAACGATAGCCGAGCAAAAATGATGAAACCACATAGGGGAAAGACTGAAGGTCTTTCAAACTCCAAAGGCACAGCATTTTCCTGGCATTCGCTGTAAAGCTGAAAATGATATCTTTGGAATGCCAGAAGCACACATAGATTTGGATTCAACAAGTAATGAAACTTACTCCTCCCAAACTACCGAAGGTAGCATCAACTGGGTGCCTGAGCTAGATGTGAACTCGTGTTTCCTGGCTACTTGCTTTAAACTTTAGACGACACTGTTTTTCTATAATCAAAGAAGAACTCTGACCACATTTTGATCCAGTATGTACATGGAAAGAACATTTGTTAAATGCCCATTTTAATACACAGTGAAATGTGTGAGCTCAACAGAACTAAAGATTTAAAGCTTGTTTGACATGTATCAAATCTGTGTATTGGTAAGGCAACTTCAAAATCGAGGAATTGTTTTAAGTGTCTTAAACCTAACCTTTCAGCCAACTTTGTTGCTAAAATGCTGCAGAGGTTTAAAATAAAAATAACACATGCTTAGCCAGTTGGCATTTCCTGTTCAAAGCATTCATTCATCTTTAATCTTAACTCTTTATCTCAAAAACCTTGAATGGGGGAAAAGGACAGAGACTATATCAGGATCCTTTGCTCTATCAACAGATACATGGGAATTAGAAAATAACCCTCTGCTCATTTGCCAATAGCCTTTGCAAGTCACCTAATTAGATGATTAAGTCATTAAAGGGCTATGCGCATCTGAAAAGCCTCTAGTCAGCCTCTGAAATCAGCGGAGATAAAGACAAGACTCTTATTTCTTCTTTCTCTTACACTGAAAAGGTAATTAATCCATTTAACTCTGCCGAGGAGTGCTTTTCTATAGTAAAAAGGAGAGACTGAAGCAGGATAGCTTTTCAGAAACGCTCTTTGAAACACCAAAACGACAGATGCCTCTTTCTTTTGCATACCACATCAAGAGGTTAGGCTTAGCTCCCAGTGGTCAAAATTATTTAGACAAGAGATCAGAAGCAGTGTGTGTAATGCTGACTTTGGTATTTGCAATGTTGCTACCTGCTAATTTGACTTTTTTGTAACTCAATACAAATTCCCTCTCTATAGCTGATATACCAAGTTGTGGAGAGAGTATTATTTAGCAGCACTGTCCTCTGCCGATAGGTAGTCCGCACAGAGTCTATCTCGTAAAAGGGTCACCTGCAGAACAGTGGATGACTTCACAGCAACACCAATGTAATGTGATTTCCTGGCCTCTGTTGTGTGGAAATGATGTGTTAGAAATGACAGGCACAAACATGGGTGTTGCCCTAATAACTAAAGCAAGCTACACATATTAGACTGGCAACCACACTGTGGATAAGCCAGTGCTCCCATGCTCAGAATTGCTAGGATCTCCCTCTGTGTAAGGTTTGGGAATTAATTTATTTTAATATTTGCAACAGAACACAGCCATAAAAAAATGAAGGCAAAATGGCACTACTAGATCAGCAACAAGAAATGGATCTCAAAAATAAGCTTAACTCATGATCCTGTTGCAAAGTCTCTTCAGAACAGGGAATGCAACCTGTATTGCAATAGCTCAGCCTGATCACTTCAATGTCACTAGAGGATCTGAACACCGGTGACGATGGACAGAGGTCTTGCCCATTGCTTTCCAATTCACCTCTTCAGAATTAAATTTGGTGAATGAGGTAAAGAAAGAATGAATMGTCCCATGAGCTTAGAACAAGGGACTTTTCCTCTGGCTCCACTACTCCGGATTTTTGTCTGGGTCTGACTACAGAAATTTCAGCAACATTAAACAGCAAAGGACAACATCAAACATAGAAAGGACATTATTATCGTTAACTGCCAATAACATTCTATAATCTGACATCTCTACACCAAGACAGCTTTCTGTTTTTAATGTTCTAATGCTTCTCTTTTTTATATGCTTGGAGTAAAATCTTAAATGATCTCACATAGTTTTGCCTTACGCAGGTATTGAAGTTAAATAAGAATATTATAGGATTTTCACAATATTTTTATTGTGAAAGATTTCAGCATTGATTTATTATATGTTACTCTACTGTATGCACCCATGGTAGTGATTCAGTACTGTATCAAGTGCAACAAATGACAAAGAAATCATTTTGAAAGATTCAATATACATTTTAGTACCCATTTTAGTATAACATTTTGATTGAAATTTTCAGTGAAGTTTAAGAGAGACAAGTCTTGATGTATGGACAGACTACATTTTCCAGCTTTTATGACCATAATATCATGATGTGCCTGCATATATGCACACTTTCTTGGGAGGGAGGGAGGGAGGGAGGGAGAGGGTGCAAAAAATCAATAAAAATCTTCATGAAAGAATACAGAACTTTAAAAATCCATGAATTGTCAAAGAAGTCCAAATATTTCATTTAAGAGTCAATTGGCACCTTGATGTCAAATGGATATACTGCTAAGATGTGTCCCTTTAGGCAAACTGATTATCATTCCTCCTTAGTTGACAGCAGCTTAATAATAATACCAACATGAATTATTAATTTCTAACAATACTACAAATACATTGAAAATTTCTTGTTATCCATTGCCTAGAAGGCAATAAATGAAACTTCACCCAAATAAACTGAAATCTAGCTCTTAAGCCATTATTTCTCCATTTGGTGTTATGTGTAAATATTTCTGTCATTCTGAAAAATGYAAATGGATCAAACAGCATTAACTTAGCAAGTGTTCTTTATTTCATTCATTCTTCACTAGTTGTGTGCTCACTTAAATCCTTAAGAGAGCCTACAATACCTTTGTTTTTTTTCTTGTTTTTTTTTATAGCTTCTACATGTAGCATTGCACAAAAGAAAATATCTACTTCTCTCTTCTTATTAGACAACAGTCTTTTTGGTGTCATACTAACTAATAGGTTTCACTGTATTTGTAAATTATTTTCACTGCCATTAGAAAAAAATGAAGTGGTCACATGGCAGAGAAGTATTTGTCTTGAAAATTTCCTGTCCTAGTAATTTTCCACTTTTTTAAAAAGCCTAATTGTACCTGATCATGAATAGATCAAAAGGCATTGTATGTTACTTTAATGGTAAGGCCCTTAACAGGCAAACACTAATCTATATGGAAATTCATTAAAATATGAGAAATTGGAAAAATTAACATTATAATCAGTCTTTGAACTACCTAAACAATTCTGTTGAATTCTAATCTGATACATCATGAATTATTTTCCATAATCACAGAAAAAGAAAATTTATTGTTTCAGATCTCAGTATGCTCTAGGAAGGAAAGGGGAACAAACCTAAAAACCTAAGGCTACAAACTATGCCTTAAGCAAAAACAAAACAAAACAAAACAAAAACCCTTCTAGTGTCTTGCTTGAATGGCCCTTGAGAAATCTGCAAATAAACACTTTTTGCTATTATTATATATAATATTTCCTTCCACTCATATCACAATTTGCATTATACACTTTTGGCTGAAGGCAATAACAACAATACCATGAAAAGAAGCACATTTCAAAGGACTTGTAGCTAGTAACCTCTCAGTGGTTGAAATCCTTCCAAAAAGTGTAACTTACAAATGTAAATAACACCATACTATAAGGCAAACTAACGCAAACTATCAGTCAAAGTATAGATATGCGATACCTTGCTGAAAAGTTCTAGTGATTAGTATTCCATGTGTATTGAAGAATTATTTTTTATCAGGATACCACAGTTTAGTTATTCTAACCTAGTGCTGAAATATTTTTAGTTGCAAACATTCCATGAAATAGTAATAGATGCTAAATATATACTTTTTCTGTAAAGTTAGGTAGTCATTGATTGCTAAACAAAATGTAAAAATTCAGACCAGAATGAAAGAAGGGAATGTAATGTAAACATGGAAGAGCTTGGGCAAATGTTGTTACAAAATAGTCGATTAGGAAAGAGGCTATACGCTGTCAGTAATTAACAGGTAGGTGAGTAAGTATGTAATCTATCTTTGCAAAAGAGATTCTCTTCTGCCTTTTATACCTTAAGCCAGCCTACTGATTCCAAAACCTTCTCGAAGAAATAGTAAGTTTCTATTTCCTTTTTTCAGTTTGTTTGTTTGTTTGTTTGTTTGTTGCCAGCTGCTTCATTGACACCTCCTAGACACCAAGGGCTCCCTCTTCTGTACAACTTGCCCATAATGCAGTGGGATAGAGCAAAGACTATGATGCAGGGGTTGAAAAAGAGGGGGTTTTGTCTGTCAATTATATGTTAGACCCTTAGGATTTGTTGTTTAAGGTTCATTTGTCACTGCAAAATCACCAAAGTACTGACAAAACTGTAATCTTCTTGGCTGGCACAGGACGTAAGAGCAATTTTCATATTTGATCTAAGTGCACTTTAAGTATCATGGACAGAGCTAAACAAGAAAGCTTAACAACAGTTTCCAATGCAAAAATTATTTACTGCATTCATTCTCACACGACATTTTCCAGACTAGAGACTAAATAAGTTGCAGTTCATGCTGTGCAGAAGCCTAAGATGTTAGTACTCCACCATACTTCCCTGACAACAAAGTCAGCAAAAGGGCAAAGTTGACCCATTAAAAAGTTTGGCTGCTTAATATCAGCCCACCACCACCGGTGATGTGAGCCCTGAGCTTTCATGCTAATGCAGCTGAGGYGCAGGCACATGGTCCATTTTGCTGTGGGGCAGTACCTCCTTGTTGGAGAAGTAAGCTAGGGACGCAAAATTGCGGTCTATAGATTCATTACAGCGCTTCTTTCAATGCCTTAACAGAAATACTCAAGTTAACAAAATGGTGTGGAGAACAAGAAATTGTCTGAGTGTATAGTATCCTGCTAAAAAGTATATCCATTGACTTTCAGTATTGTATTCCCACTTTGAAGCCAGTTGGATGATTCTCACAAAAAGTCAAAGGCAAAAATGTGAGACATGCCAATGGAAATCTATTTTAAGTATTAAYACACTATGAAACACAGTTACCAATACCAACTTTCTAAGATATTATTTTGTTTTTTGTAATGCAACAGGACATTAAATTCATAACTAAGGGAAAAATATGTGTTGTTCCTACCCCAGGATTTACCCTTGCTAAATTAAATGCAGTTTTGCTTTTCAGACATAGCAATAACTTGACACAAATGACCAGAGCTTTTTGGAGCACAGTAAGGCCGTCTCAAACAACCCTCTATCAGAACGAGGCATGCCCCCTCCTCTGTATTCTCTCCTGAATTCAGCAGGAGGCTTCCAATATGACAACTGATCTCCTAGGTTTCCTACTGAACAAGCCAGAGTTTTATATTGGATAAGCCACTTTAAAGGTAGCTGTGAGGAGCCTGCCAGCCACGAGCTGCATGCAGATGAAAGTGAATAATGCAACATGCAGCATGCAGCAATATTCTGCCAGTACTGATTCCATCTACACAACAAATACTCATCATGTGCACATAGATAGCAACTGAATCAATTACAATCTTTCAAGAAGCATAAAACAAAGACCTACATTTTCAAAGCAAATGTCACCAAAACAGCTAAAAAAGACAAAAGCCAGATAAAAATATGAACAGAAAAGATCTCTTGATTATTCTTCTCCTTGTGAACCGCATGGTGAGGGTTTTTCTTCCCCTTGTTTGAAGGGTCACAGTAAAAAGTCTAAAGTAAAAAATGTGTTTTAGTTTTCATCGAAAAGAGGAGAGGAGGGGAGGGGAGGGGAGGGGAGGGGAAGGAACTGATATTATTTTAATGAATAGGGATCAAACTAGCAGTGCCACTCAGTATCAGAAGGTAAAATACATCTGAAACCTGCTGTTTTCAAACTTTCTTGCCCTAAACAATAACAAGCTTTCTAGTGAAGCTGAGGAAAGTAAATACTTGCTAATAAAAACACAAAAATGCCAGAGGACTTTAACCTTCCTGATTGGGAAAAACAACGCACTAACCCACTTTTACTTCTTTTTCATTATTTGTGAAAGACAAGTTCCTTCAGCACATAGCGGCAGTCCATCTTTTCCCATTTTAATACATTTGATAATTGAGACATGGGATACATATAAAGTACCTGTCACAGAATGAGCAATCAAACATCTAAGACCTACCAAATTAAAGCAATCGGATACCCACTGAGTCCCACAATCTTTTTACTAAGCAGTGTATTAAGGAATGTTGCAAACTCTTTGCACTGAAAAAATGTTTTATCTCCAAGCTTCCATTCTCAATTACCTAGAGAGGTCAAAACAAGCAAGTAGATACATATACTCCAAAACGCGCAGCTAACAATGGCCTCGATGCAAGCTTTCTGCTCTTTCCCTGTTCCCACAGCCGTTTCTCCAGCAGCCAATAGCACCCCCTTTGGCCCGTGCAATGAATTAAGCAGTTGCTCCTTCAGAGGGAACCAAGACCTTACTCAAGTCAGTGGTTATTTGAGGGTCTTGTGTCCCACAGCAGTCATGTCCAACCTAGACAAAAAGCTCATCTTAGCTTTCAGTGAAGATGTATTGTAGTCCTATTTAAATACAATGTTAGTTGCCAATTTTATTCTGGGTGGAATTGCACAGAAGTAGTCAAGTTGGTATTTGAATGTATAGGCTGTCCATCAGTTAGTAAACCCTTCTGCAATTCTAATCTAAATAAAAGACACAATAAAATATAAGTAACATTTTGTTATTATCATAATGACTATGCATTAAGTTTATTAATGATACAGGAGAAGAATGAATGTCCTTTTCACAGTTTAAGACAAAGCTGAATTAAGTCAATTTTTACTGCTACACTGTGTAAACATTGCACTGCTGTGAAAACAACAAAAAAATACTTAGCCAAGTTTGAACCCTTTTCCATCTTCTTTGAGAAGAGAATTTCAAGATATCCAGATCTATCTAAAAAATCATGTCACAAATTGAAATAGTTGTTTTTCCAGGTTTACTGAGATTTGTGGTGTGTATCAGGCAGGATATGGCTGTGTGTCATAGTGTTACAACCTGAAAAATAAAAAGTAAATCACAAAGGAGACTAGAATGAGCTTACATTTTGAAAAATACTTTTCATTATGCTGTTTTACCTCCGAACTGATCTTTACTATATTTGCCTACACCTTAACAAAAGCCATAGAAATCCGTAAAGTAATATGAATTCATGATGAAGGAAGTAGAGGGAGATGAGTGAATGTAGCTGTTGCTATTCACAACTGCAAAGAACATCAGCCTCTCCTCGCTATTCAGTGCCTCTCTGGAATGGAAAAATCTGTCTCTAATTTTCCATTTACCTTGAGTGGTAGATTAGAAAACATTCCCAAGTGGAATTGTAAATCTTTGACCGCACTCTTTAAGAAAGCTAAGTTAAGATTCTGGGTTTCTTTTAAAAACAAGTTACTCAAGTTTATAGCGCAAAGAATTGATTTTGTCACATTCTAGTATGTGCCAATTAAGGGCTAATCTGAGGTATTTACAGATTGTGTAATATGAATTAGAAAATTTCAAAAAAATGATGAGCATGAATTCCTAAATGAATCAAATGCTCAGCTTCATGAAATTATTTTGTAGGCTATAGCTTGTTAGCACTGGCAAAAGCTGCTTCTTTTCTCAAAGGCATCACACACTCCCTTTCCAGCAGAAAATCATAAGATTTGCTTGCACATAAGAAAGGGCCACTATGCAATTCCCTTTTACTATAATTTGAAATCCCACAAATATAATTCCTCATAATACTCTGGGGAACATAACAGTTTTGGCAAAGTCTAAGGAAAAGGTAGAGCTGGCAAAGGGAAAAAAAAAGTAATTTCTGCAAAGCAGACTTCTGTGTTTTCTCCTAAAAAAACAGTAATTACAACCAGGTCAGTTTGAGATATTTGATTTTTAATGAAAGAAACAAAATTATAAAAATAAATATGATCAATTTATTTTTGGTTAAAATGGTTATTTTACTTCCATTTTTGAAAGTGGAATGTTCCTAAACTCACAGATTTAATTTTTGAATTATACCTCCCGCACATTAAATTGTCTTTTCTACTGAAGCATAAGAAATCTGTAGTCATTCTGAAACTCCAGTTATCACTAAGCACAGAATTTAATATAATTTATTAGAAGTAATTCATAAGAAGCTTTAGCTTACATTCACAAAATTACAAAAAAGCCTGTTTTCTATTTTTGAACATCTGTCCTGACAGATCTACATACTGTGTTTCAACAAGGAGCAATCTAAATCATTTCTAATTAATTACTCAACAACTAGGTAGTTAGTCTAGGAGAAGATGCTGTAACTCGCTATTTTTAGTGAGTATGACATTTTAGTGACTGCAACGATCAGACCTGTCCTGGCTAAGAGGGCTATTCCAGTTTTACTATGTATCAGTCAAGCAACTGCATTTTCTTCAGATTAAAATTGAGGCAAAAGGCACAATCCATCAAGTATGGCAAAGCATCAGAGAAGGCGACAAGCTTTTTAGGATTTTTGTTTGTTTGTTGAAAGATGTGATCTGTGTCCAGTCTGTGGGGCCGATGGGGTCTGTGGTGTTTCCTCCTGTCCTGGTCCCTCAGACAGGTAAAGTGGGAACACCCCGCAACTCCACTCCTGCCTGTGTGTGGATTTCCTCCTAAAAGAACTAGGGCATCTGAGAGGTTTGCTGTACTTCTAGGTCCCAGTCCAAAGGAATGCACCAAGGAACTGACACTGAAAGCACATCACAGAACAGACTTCTCCAGTATTATAATTACAAGTACTGGATAACCACTTCCCAGCTTGCTCACCTGAGAATCCTCCGAACCCACACCTAAAGTGGGTTCCTAAAGTGGAAATTATACTAGTTTTAGAATTTTTCCTTTGTAATGGTGCTGGAGGCATGTGAAATAATTGAATTCTCAAGTATATCTGGCCACAATTGCTTAAAATAGGAGAAGAAGTGGACTTATGGCTGGGTAATAATATTGCCTGTACCTTTGTGAGACTTCTCAGGAAGCACAAGCTTTTCTGTAGCAGCTCCACATCACTGATTTTTATGTACAGTATGCAAGAAAAGTAGCAGATAAAACTAAAACTATTCTGTCCAGAATCACATACTTCAGGGGATGCCACTGTTGTTAGAAAGAGCTGGAGGATGACTCATTTGATTTGGAGAAAGAGTGAATTGCTAATGACGCACATTAGCCTTGCTTGTCTTTTAACTCATGCTCCCTCTAACTCCTTTGACTTGCTTTGTCTGTTGCATTTGGGGCAAACTATAATAGTTCAGATTGCTCAGGGTTCTCTTTGCTCATTCACTTGCATATAATTTTGAGCTATTTTGAAGGTATTTGTAGCTCTTTAGACCTTGTTTACAATATTGAACCTTTCCAGAACCCTAAAACCTGGTAAAAATGTGCTTCAAAACTGTACTATATGAGGACATAAAACTACCCTAAGCCCACAAGTGAGGACTGAGAAAGATGTCAATGATAATGACAAAGATCTTCACAGTACTATGACAACAATATTTTCTTGATGCAAGAGCATAGAGCCTCTGGATCCTAGAATTATGTTCCATTTCCGTTAATCCTGCTTTACATCTTTGTATGGGACAGTTAGTCAATGGCACTTAAACCATTAAAATGAAGGATAGTCAAGCATTCAGGAAACGGATGTCATCTCATGCTACACAATGAAGATGACTGATCTTGGCACAGGGTTTCAGGCATTCCCAAGTCCTTTTGGACCTAATTTGGACTCTTTCATTGTTGGAAGTAGGTTATTTAAATTTTAAACCTCAGCTTCTTCTCTGTGCCCTTACTAGTTTTACTACTTTCTTTCTGGGGAGGGAGGAGCACTGCCTGTAGTCTCGAAGATGCATTTGATCCATTCCACCTCCATCACCCCAGCAACATCCCCTGCTTTGTTTCGTTTCTTTCCTAATGATTCTGCGTGCTTTTTTGATTGTGACTGAGCTTTTAATTGATGCTTTTGTATAAAACTTATTCTTCTGTTATGCTTAGAGAGCTGGAGCTCACTTCACCCTTCCCACTAGGGCATCGTACAGAGCACCACAAGCAGGAGAGTGGAGTAGGGCTGTATATCCTGTAGGATGGGCAGCTGCTTCCTTCTCCAAGAAGTGGTGTTTCAAAAGCCTTCCCTGAAGAGAGAAATGCTGTCTCCGCTCTCTTGGCTGTAGGTAACACAACAGCGCTGGTGACTGTAAAATGTACAAGTTGTACCTCACTCAGTAGCCATTCTTCCCTCAAAAGACCTTCCCTCTGCAGTGTGATGTTTTCAGCCAGGGTCAAAATCTCTTCTCAGCTACTCCAGTGAAAACGTGGACCAACTCCACTGATTACTTATGGGATGTTCAGGTATTGTGTGACACAGTTGGTTTTAGATGCGCAGAACAAAATATTCTCAGCTTCCTTTTCATGTGTCCTTCCTTTGTAACATGCTTCCTTTAGGTGGAGTACAGAAAGATAGCAGATCAGATATAGGAGTCAGGTGATCTCCTGGCTGATAAGGGGGTTTGCATTGGCATTGAAGGCAACCCTGACTGACTGAATGCCTGGCATTTCAGAAACAAGCCTTACTTCCCCCCCCCCCCCCCCCCCCGGATTTGGAGAAATTCACAGTATTTGACACGTCTTAAAACTGTGCATATCTGCTGCCATGTAAGAAGCTTGCCTTTAATTTAGAAAGATACACTAGATAATGCTACCTCATTAGTATTTACTAAAAGTCTTTCCCAAATCAACAGCTATTCAGTACAGTTAGAACTGTATGCATGCAGAGCAATTCTAGGCTTTTTGACATCTTCACAAAGGTAGTGGTGGATACCCATTTTCAGACTTTGAGAATGATTATATGATATCTTGGCAGGCCAGGATGACTGTATGCAGCCGGTAAGCTGTTTCTAGCTGTCATAAGTGTTTGAAAAGGAAAAAAACAAAGGCTTGTTTTAATGAGGCCTACAGCAGCAGCAAACTGAAGTTATAAACACATGTGCTTCTATTTTGAAATTTTCAGTGAACTTTTTTCTTACTTTACATTCCTTTTTTAAACACATTTTGCTGTCTGCCCTTATAATTTCAACCACTGCTGTGTGCCGTCTTGCGTAAACTTGTTGGGAGAGATTTAAGGGTTATTTTTTGTTTGTTTGTTTTTGGGGTGTTCTTTTTATCTTTATCCCATGTATCCTTTGAATTTTTCCTTGAAGAAAGAAACTGTTTTCTCTAAATACAACCATTTGGTTGAGCATAAAAGTGTTAACTGGGGCATTTATTTACTCTGCCGAATTAAATTCCACAGTGATTCTACATAGAGCTTCAGCAAATCCAGTATTTTTTCTTCTGAAAGCCTATGCAGGTGGCGTCAGTACTGGATATTCTGTTTACAAATCATTAATGAAGTGATTGTGGCTTTTTTCATTTGCTCACACTTTGAACCGCTCAGAGTGACACATTCCTAAATAGGGAACACAAGAGTAGAGAGAAGCACACAATAACCTTATTATGGGGGCCACACAAACACTGGTAGTGCCGAGGGTTTATATTAACCCAATCAATTAAAGATGTGCGGAAAGAGTTCAGCTAGTAGGGGACTGGGAAAAAATGGTACACAGCAATGAGTTGCTAGGCATGCTAATCTGGACTCCGAAATTTTCCCTTAGTGCTATATCTGAGCTTTCTTCCTGCACAATAAAAGGTTCCTTTCAAAGCTGAGAGTCCTTAGCAGTGCAACCATTGGAAGTCACTGAATTCTCTGAATGAAATAAATGCCTTGCTTTAATTTCTATAAAGCTTGTGTAAATTTCCTTCAGTACTAAACTATTAGAATTCTGAAGGAAAAATGCATATATTAGGTTATACTGTATCCCTATTGTGCACTAAACATCGACTCATGCTTCTGATATGGAGTTTAAAAGCCTAAATAAAGTGTGGAGCTCCTGCTGGGCAAACAAGCTGAACTGGCCCAAAGAAGTAACCTTTTTGTTAAGAATTCTCATTTGAATAAACAGCATGGTAGAACTGTTGAATGCAGATGGCTTAAGTGTTCAGGTTCTTCAGGAAGAAAAAATAAGTCTTAGTAGTTTTATTCTTTTATGAACTAAATAATATTTTATAAAGAACAAGTTCCCCCAACTTCTCACAGATTGTATAGCAGAAATAAAAAGCTGGTAGCTAGCTATCGAGTTCACATTCATGGCTGAATCAAGATGAAACCATTATTTAGATTTTATTCTGTAATTCTCCTGTTCTATGCTTGTTTATACAAACTCACACAGAGAAAGACACAGTTCAAAAAGCTACATAAGAAGTCTTCAAAGCATAAATGAAAAGTCTATGCTTAGGTTTTCCATTATTTTTGTGTTCCATACTCAGTTGTGATACTTTCTGAATTGAGCACAATATTACGAGATTAACAAGTGGCTATGGAAGATTTAGCCTAACACACAGTCTTTTCAGAAGCTTTATTTCAACTTTTATTGCATTCCCTATGGTTTGCTAAGTAGACATTTTTCTTCCTGTTGGCAGAATGCTGATCCTGTTTGTCTCCTTCATCTTTGCCAGTCAGTAGGTGAGGGAAACTCCACCAATGATTCAAAGAGCTCATGGTGCTATCTTAGATGGAATGTAACAACTGAGAGATATAAACATTAATTTGGGATACCATTTAATAACATGACATTGAACAAATGAAATCAAGCTGACTGTGCTCAGCTATACAATAGATACCCCATTCTCTATGTCTTTTATAGGAGGTGAACAAGCTATTAATTGTTGTGCCAAGCACTAACCAGCTAGTTGTACAGGCCATACCCCCCCCCCATTACTGCAAAAACTGGAATAGTTTTAATTCTTACTGGTGAGTATCTACTTTTCTCGAAGAGATATTTCTTTGATCTGAGATATTCTGAATAGAAACTTGTGCATGAAAGTGTTAAAGACATTGAGAGGGTTCTTTAGCTCTACAAAGAAATGACTGAAGGGCAAGTATGAAAGATTCTGTAGGGGCAGGGGGTGCAAAATAGAAACTTTTGACTAAAAAAATCTTTGTAAGGATCTGCTGAACACAGACAGTGTCTCTATACATGCTAATTAACAAAAATAAAAGATGAGGAATTGTGAAAAGTTGTGGAGAAGAGACAGAAAATGCCAAGAGACAGTCAGGTAATCAGATTACATTTATATCAGAAAAGTATTACTTCTAATCAACATCTCCTGTAAAACCAGACATCTGCACAGGAAAAAAAAAAGAAGGCTGGGAAAGAAGTACAGGACCTGTGCAACAAAACTCTCAAGACAGAACTTTCCTCCAGCCATTATGCTACTGTTTGGTCCCATAAAGGTGAGATACGTTTCTACCATGTTGTAAACAGCAGTAGTCTTTATTTAATTTTTATTTTTGTGATAATTTCATATCACTTTCTATAGTTGTCTAGGCCTATATATTTGAACTACATATGAATTAATTTCTCTTATTTTTCTGGGGAAAAAAAAGGCATGAGCACTGATTGCAATTGCTGGACCAGACATACAAAGAAGAGAGAAGCAAAGTTATCTTCCCAGCCACATGGGATAGTCTGTAAGCAGGGGAAAACCTCTAGGGCCAGAATAAAAAAATCTGATAAAAAAGGTATCTATCTTTTGATTTTTCATATGGAAGTGTCTGGTTTCCTTCCCAATTTTTTTCATGGTGGATGCCTGTAATTTTTCATGGTTGAGGGTCACTGTTGAAGGCCACTGTGTCCACAAAGGTTGGAACAAGGAACTAAGAGTCACTAGTACAATTATATTTTCTAACAGGAGCTAAAAAGTCATAATATAAATACCCACATAGTAACAGATTTTTAAAAAATATTAGTCATTCCTATTGTAAACTTGCAGGAATATGTACATTCTGTCTGGGGTTTTGTTGGGCCTTGTCATATTTCTAGTTAGAAATAGCAAACCTAACAGGTTATTCATGAAGTTTTATTTGTATTGAGAAGATGTTAATCTATCTTGCTAAGCAGCCTGTCTCAAGCTCATAAAGTAAAAATCATTCAAAAACTAAAGAATGTGAAAAAAAGAAAGAGGAGTGACTAGTTAAAGCTACTAAGATACCTAGCATTAGTTAATTAGAACTCTTCTGCATCACGTCCAAGTGGAAACTTGATGATTGTCACAGCTTAAACTATTATAGTTCAAATAAACACTAGTTTAACATCAGCAAGCAAAAGAGGTAGCTATTCAAGATACTAAACAGATCATATTACTATGTGTCAGTTACATTTTTAGAAAGAAAACTACATTGGCATGTACTATTTTATAAAACAAGTTTCAGGAAAAGTTCTGGTCTTTTTGCTTTTGTTTTCCTTTTTTCACCTCAGGATCAGAGTTTCCAACTTTTCAAAATTATTGTTCCAATATGAAAGATGAAAGAACAAAAATCCAAAAATAATGGTCCAAACACTTATCTAAGCTAAAAAGTACAGTAAATCCTGAGTGTGTCTTCTATGGTACTTTAAAGGCTTTTCAAGTCAGCATTACTCTAATTTTCCTCTATAGTTAGCCTCTGTTATTTTGTAGAAGGACAAACCCAGAATCAAGATTTGAAGATAACCTTATTTCGTCTTTCTAGACACTGTCCTGTCTGTCTCTCCTGATCTGAAATGGAGGCAACCCTAAGCTCCACCAAGTCACAGCCTACCTTCATACTGGTACGGCATTCTGTAATTTTCCTGACATTTCAAAAAAGAGTGTGAGATGCAAGAAACAACACATCCTCCTTAGCACTTTTCCTGGAGGCATGTTGGTGACTCTGCTAGCAAGGCTCAATATCCAAATCCCGAAGGTAGACATTTCATGGGCATAACACAGGTGTCTAATTCAGAGCTGTGGACTCTATTAGACATTAAAAGACACCTAAAAGAAAGGCATCATGATATCTAAGGTTTTTCTTGGATTTACTTACCCCATTCTAAGTTTGAATCTGTTGAAACTAAAAGGTGTAATGACTTGGCTGATAACATGTTGAGATCATGTCAAGTAATTGAACGAAGCTTCAGAAATGGCTGAACTAAGGTTTCTGATATTAAGTCTAACTGAGGAACAAAGATTAGCTATTTAGCCCATCACTCATTTTCAAAGTCTTTGGTTCAATAACCTAGTAAGAAGGAAGCAGAGCTTGATATTGAGACTGAAAATGGGGCTGCCACCATATTCCTTGTCCTAAGGAATGCTTTGATTAGACTAAGCCAGACAGAAGGTCCCATATGACATGTCCTGGAACTTTAAAATTCTGAACATCTCTTTTAAAGAGAGAATTATGCTTCTGCTGCCTTCTTTTCCTCTATACAGCCTTTTCCTACTCCTCTTCCTGACCCGTCTCTTTCTGCTTTCTATTCTCTAAATACGTGCCTCTCTTGCAATACTACCATGACAAAAAAGGCACAAAAGTGGGTGGTATGGCCATGCAAACATAGACGGAGGCTTTCAGATGTCAGTGCTTCAAAGAATGAATTATAAAATGCCACTCAGGAGACAGTCGTCTTTTGAAAAATTTCCTGTACTGATATGTAGCCAGACAACTGTGTGACAGCAGGATACCTAGGTAGGGCAAACACCTCTTCTGTCTGGTAAGAATTATTCACTGTTGCTTGTGCACAGAGGGATGTTATGCACATTTCTGTATTTCCACTAACCACTTAACAGCATCTCGCATTTCCAATTTCTTCTCCGTTGCTCTCCCAAACATGGATGTTACCCTGTTTCATCAGGCTCTTCACTGATACATAAATGCCAGAACATTTGACCTAACAGGAATGATATGCAACATAGAATAATCTTGGACAACTCCTTCACTGATAATAGATTTTTCATAATACTTGAAATAAGTGAACTTTATTAATGTAGCCTTTCAGTGGAAAAGAACTTGAGAAAAGACAAGTATTATTACAATATTATTATTTTTGAAGGAGGAAAAAGATTTGGTCTTAACTGTATTAATATGCAGAAAATGGAAAACTTTCCAAAAATACTCTATCGGTTATTAATTACTACAAATCAAACCATTCTGCCCTAAAGGCTAACTTATAGAATTCCATGCCAGCTTAATCCGGAAAAAAAATTAGGAAATTACACCAACATAATTATTAATCAAAATCACCCGACAAGTGGCTAGGACTATTATTAAGAGAATCAGACATCAAAGGGAAAAGTAAAATCTCAGAAGTTAAACACTTCACAAATATGGTACTCTTGTTACTACATCTTCAAGAAGACTCTCCAGAATCACTGCCATCTTCTTTCGATCCAGAAAGAGTTTTAGCAGAAAAAAGAATCCAGCATCCGATCTTTCCCCACTCATTACTGTGAAGACATTTCACCACATGAAATGCATTGAGAAGTGGCAAGTGTTTGCTACAAAGCTTTAAACCAGGCAAAACTCATCTGTTCTCAGGTTCTATTACAGATTGAAAACTCCACTTTGTTAAGCTTGCGCACAATTTTGAGAGATGCATATGATAAAGAAAGACAAAATTACCCTTTTTGCCTATGAATGAAATGCAGCCTCTTGTGTAATACTGATGTTAGCCTGCAAGCAAGATAATAGAGAAGTTTTTGAGAAATTAAAGGCCATTTTTAGATAAGCATTAAAATGCACAGAGACAAAGAAGACTTTTGCCTCATAAGCAACATTCTGGGTTATGTGGAAATTCATGTAAAAATGGCATGTTAAAGCTTCCCCTTTTAGATTTCAAACTGGCAAAAAAAAATCTAAAAGCACTGGTTTATCGAAAAATAATTCATTACATTGTGTTTTATTACAATAATTATTAAAACGTGTTGCAGCTTAGAAGCATGGATTTGTTTCCAGTGCAGCAGAGTAATTATTTCTGGGAGACTTCAAAAGTAACTTTCTTTTCTCTGTTTGCTTTCTATTTTCTGCCTTCAAGATGTGAGGCAGGATGCTCACCGAACTCTCCCTTAGGAGGAAAAGACAAAAAATATACAGATATGGAGGAAAAGGAAAAGTTTAGGAGTGTAATAGTGACAGGGAAAATGGCAATTTATGTGGACACATGAATTTATCTGGAATCTTGGCAAAAAGTTGTATTAGTAATTAAATTATATCAAGGGCTTCTGATGCAGGATTAAATCAGCTAATTAGGTAAATAACATGGATCAAACCCTGAATTAATTTTATTAAGAGGCTATCTTTTCCTTTAATAGTCATGTTAAGTCATGTGTCATCATGAAGAGGAGATTCAAGGAGGCCCTTGGAATTATTCAACCAATGAGCAATGGAAAAAAAGAGACATGAGGTTGGATGAGAAATGGTTCATGAGGTATTAATATCTATGCCAGGTGCCAGGCTCCCAACCAGCCTGGAAGAAGCCCCATTGATTGATATATTTGCAGCTGTTTTTCACCAAATTCTCAGACCTGACCTCTGAGAAGCAATAGACTTTAGAGTGTTAGACTTTGAGGTACGTCTCTGCCAGCACAGGCATTTTCTATCCGTAACTTCCATGATTTACCTTTAACAATTACTTCATTATTTGGCCTTGAGACTTTTCAACTAAAAATGAGGTGGCCTTTAATGTAACTTGTTCTGGGTGATTTGTGTGGCCACCATCTCTTTTCTATTTCTGAAAACTATCAATTGTTAGCAAGATCCCATAACTGTGTTTCTAACAAAGATTACACTGATATTTCTGTCCAGATACATGTCCTGCAGGGCTGTTCTGCGGTCTTTCGATCAGTAAAAATGCAGTAACATTTTCACATAGTCAATATTTAATTCTGTAAATGCAACTGGTAGTTGTAATCTAGGTTATTAACCACACAGTGATTTATGATGGAGGGCAGACAGTGGAGGGGTGCAGAGCACTAGGAAGGTCCTCTGGTGACAATAAAAAAGTTATAAATTTCATAGCTCTGCCTGAGAAATGTATTTATATCCTATATTAAGAATAGCTTTTTATAAATTTTAATGATCCATGTTATTAATGGTGCTGTCATCATTACTGCCTGTGCAAGACTGCAGTCTTTTTTTTCCTTCTTATACTTTTCCATCAGCTGAAAGTCTTATATTTTTTTAAAAGCTCTTATAAGCAGTTTGCCAAAAAATCTTTAACAGTTATGAGTTTATCTTTGTTTCACTGGGCTGCAAAGACTGTAAGGAATAGTTTGCATAAAGTTTTATGGCCAAGGCAAAGGTTAGGGTAATTGGACAGGAAACAATTGCTTCTCTATCATATTTACAAAGCCTAAGTCAATACACAGGAATAAAACTAGCACCATATCAAAAAGAGGAATTTATACATGAAAATTGTTCTTTTAATAGTATAGTTTACAGTAACCAAGGTAACTAGAACATAGATGGTTATATATCAACGATCTAATATAAAAATGTAGTGTACCATATATGTAGACTGCATGTACAGTGAGAGACAGCAGTAGTATTTACAAAAAACCCCAAATTTTTACTTAGATCAAAAATGCATTGTCAGAAATACAAGAACGCTTTTTCACATTCGGCCACGTTTTCCAAAGGAAGCTAGCCTTTTTCACAGCCTGATATTTGAGCAACTTTCCCATTTATCTGATATTCATGTTTTAGAAATTCAAAAAGCAGTTTGGGAACTGACTGAAAGAAAAAAGAAAACAGAGGAAGGAGCACTATTTCAACTCTGCATTTCCTACTAGTCACCTCTAAAAGCAGAAACAGAGTCCTACAGCATCCACCTACTTTACTCAGCTCAAGCATCCCACCCAGCACAGGAAACCAACAAAATATAAATGGTCCACAAATACCTGACCTATGGACATGGAAGGAAGGCATGGAGCTCTGACACACAGGTTCAGTACTGAAGAGACAGAGCCTTACAGGACTGGGTATGTAAGTCACACAGGCCCACAACCATCGCTCAGTTAAAAGCATAAGTAATTTTAATCAGACTAGTAAAAATAAACCACAGTCCAATTGGCTATCAGGCATTCTGACACTATAGTGATCGCAGCTGTACAGCTAAAGTAGTCATGGTAAAGGAGATAAGTCAATTGGAGAAAGGTCCTTTGAAATCACATGACTGCTCTTTACTTTTAAAACATCAAAATATCTTAAATATCAAATTATCAAAAATATCTTCAGTTTAAAATATCAAAAAGGCAATGTAAACATCCTATAAATATCCAGGTAAATGGAGGCACCTGCAATTTTAAAAGTGTCAGTATCAAATGTTGGGTTTTTTAAAGCATGAAAACACAAACATGCAACACTGAGTCACTATTTTCTACATTATCATTCTTTAGAAAGAGCTTATTTATTATTTTTCTCTCATTTAATTTGGTACAAACTCTGTTTCAAGTTGATACAATAAAAGTAATTTTTTTCCCTTATCTTTTAGTTATCTATCTTATTTGTGGAATTGGAAACACAAGTATTTATGTTGTTAGTAAAGCCAGCATTCCACTGCAAATAGTGATTTCACATTTCCAGCTCAACTTGAAATCTGTGTTTTACCTCAGTACTTATGAGTTGAAGTGTAAATACTTTTCTTTGTCCATTGTACTTCTGTTTCATTCTGGCTTCAAGTTTTGGATGCTCAAAGTCCACTTCAAGGTGAGCACTGAACAAGAAATGTAAGTGCCAATCAATCTGAATTCAGAGGATGAGGGAGGAGAAAGACACTAGACAGAGCAATTTCAATGAAGACAGAACATAAATTACTGCACTTTAAAGACCATAATGACAAAGCATCATTAGACTGATCTAAACGCAAAGGAAGTCCCATTAACAAGAATCCTAGGAGAGTATTAGGGGTTTAATCCAAATTTGCTTTTATAACAGCAGAAGTTTCCATGCCATTCCTAACCTGAGAAAAAACATCCTCTCTAGTGCTAAAAGAAAATTCGCTGTTCTTGCAGCCTAGTTCTCTTCCTTTCTTAAGCAAACTTCACTAACTATACTATACTACATTCCTCTAAACTCCTAAGGAAATGATTTGAAATAGAAATGCATTTGAAATAGAAACGCATTTTCATTGACTAGAAACTGCTCCTAGAGAAATCAACTGTTAAGCCAAAACAGCATTTCCAATATAGATTTTTCTAGCTTTCCTTTTTTAACAGATAGGACCTGCACAATACTTGATATATGTTAATGCTTATCTCAATTTTGGATAATTGTTTTTAGTAATGTAATAGGGAAGTTGAATACTAGTTTGGGGAGATCAGATAACGTTGACAGTTAACAACTGTTGTGTCACAAGCAGTATGATACCCATCTAAGCTTATGATATCTGTCTCAGCAAGATTAAGTAGGAGAATTCAATTCAATTGAACTTTTTACAGAAAGTTTGCCTAAAATTCCAGAAATGGGAAATTCACTGGTTCATAAGCAGACCAAACAGAATTTGGCTTCGGCCTGGCTTAGAAAAAAAATTATTTTGTTTCTGATGATAAGTTTCTTTCACAACACAACACTATGCAATGTAAGAATTCTAAATAGTTGATTTTTGATTCATGAATGAAAAAAGGTTTTATTCAAGGTGATTACAGTGTATTCTATTGATTTAAGTAGTGGATATTCATTCTAACTTTCTTTTAAATGATTACAGAACAGGAGGATTTTCCTCCAGCTAGAGGCATGATCTAAAAGTGTAAACATACAGTTCCTAGGCATCTGCACTTGCTTATAGAGGCTATTATCATATTTTAAGGAGTAAGTAGGCAAAAGAACCAATTATCATAGAAGAAAAGGTGATGGGCTAGTCCTGCTTATCCTGAAGCCAGATTTTTATCAAGATTCAGCAAAGGAAACAGGAACATGTCTTGGTGGGAGTAGTTTTTTCCACTTGAGTTCTTAAATTTTAGCTAACTTAAAATATATTAAAAAAAAGTGATACTGGTTGATATACATTTGAAAGCTGAGGGGAAAAAGAAGGGATGTCTCAGTTGTAACATCATATGAAGACACTCCAGAAAGAAAGAAACATAAAAAGAAAATGGAAATATTGGGGAGCCTCACAGCAGTTCTAGAGGTCCTCTTTGAAAGCATCCAGCAACATTTTCAAAAGTAAGCATAGACATACTTGCCACCTCAAGGAGATGCAGGAGTCTTCCTATTCGATACACAGAGAAAGTTAAGAAGCAAAAAACGTGATCAGCAAAAGCTGGCCTGCTTGCTAGGAAGCTGCTGAAAGTGCACAGTAGAAAGTATCAAGGAGAGTGTGACTTGAGCTCATTTAAGGAGATTTCTGGCAAATAGCTACGTCTCTCTGCCAGTCAGAGTCATAACCTCTTTTTTCAGCCAGTCCTTTCTTACAAAGCTACTGAAGGAGGTCGGTGATTCCCTCTCATGTAACAGCCTCTTGATGACAACAGTGGTTCCTAAACACACTGGAGCACAGGTCCACTGCCAACCTACAAGGCTTTTGGTGATCACTGCAGCTCTTCATGGACTTGAGTTAAAAACACTTCTGCAGCCCTGATCCAGAGCCATACTATGGCCTTGTAGCTGATCAGTTAACAAAGGACCACAGCTGTGGGCAGAGGACTCACCTAGGCTATGCTAGACTTCCACTGCGCAAGAGAACTGAAAACTGCACCTTCCCTCTCCTTTAACAATATTGTCAGGGTATTGTCACAAAACGACCAGGTTATAATGTATTCTTGGACAGGGATTCTCTGTCATTCCTCTCAAACCTATTCTCCTTTTTCCCAAAGCATAAAACACCTTCCAACTCTCCCACTGATTCCTCAAAACTACTGTTTATTTGCTTATTTATTTTTGCCTTCTACTATGGAGTCTGAAACAGTGATGAATACAACTTTTCATTGCCTACCCTTACAGCAGAATCCTGTCTAGCTGCTAGCTTGGCTGGATTACAGAAGATGATCTATTCCACTCATTGAATGATTGCCTTAACTTTCACCCTTGCAGCCCTCCACATCCTTTCCTGTCCTGTCCTCCTGTATCTTTTAAGCTCACTTTCCTTCATTTTTCTTTCTTTTTCTTCATCCCATTCCTCCTGCTGTTTCCCTACTCACCGTAACTGTCATAACAGAAGCTGAAACAACAAGGCCCTTCACGTTTGTTAAATGACTTGTCTGCTGTAGTTTTCTGTATAATTCTCTTCCACTTTATCTGCTTTGTCATTCCAGATAACAAGCATTTTTCTTCAAGGAATACGTTTTTATTTGTTAAGAGAGCAGTTAGCCTATTTTGGGTACTGACACAACCTAAATCATCATCATCATCTTTTCTGGAAGAATTTCATACATATATCTGTACATATATATACATTTTCAAGCTGAACAGGCCCTGCCTTTATGAGAATGAAAATCTGGGGTGACTTCCAGAAACTGTACAAGAAGTAGATGAGATCCCACATTTGCCAGATCCCACATTGGCAAATGAAAAAGGACAGCCACAAATCCTCATCCTCCCATTAGAATGATGGAAAAGTTTGAAGACAAAGAAAGAACAACTGGATTGAGCTGCTTACTCATTCATGCTGAGGGCTGGGATGAATGAGTACTTTTTACTGTTAATTTAATGGTTTGGAGTTTTTGTTTTCTTTTAAATAAGTAACTGGAAAGAATAGTGAAAATGAAAAGAAAGAACAGACTGTATTAACCCAAGAAGAAAGATCTGGAAAAGAAAAATGCACCCTGACCACAAAAACCTTTTTGGTTTTTGGAGCCAGAAGGACCCAGTGGAATCTGTGATAAATCTCCCTTTGACACTGGTAGAACACTGTGAATATTCTATGCCATAAGAAAGGCAAAATATTTTAAAACAATCAGATGTTAAAAAAGCACATTAGCTGTGTCTGCTATTTTCTATTTCTTCGTCTGCATTTCTTGATGAAATCCATTTAGGTCCCAATTCTGCAAATGCACGCTTAACATTATGCTATGTAGAGCCATCGGAGTCTGAAACACTGTATTTCCAGATAAACTAAATTATTCATAGAAATAGCAAGATCAGGACTTGCAGCTATAAGCTCTTCAAGATAGAAACCTTGAACATTATACCAGCCCTTCAAAATCTGTATTGACTTAAGGAGTGGGGTCCAGATAGCACCCTTGTACAGTCTTACTTGTACAAGTCCTACTTCATCCTAAGGTGCATTTTATAAACAAAATAGCAAGGGTTAAAAACAGTCATTGTGATGTGTTCAGCAGCTCTTCTCCACATATCTTTAAGCATATCTTTATAGCTTGTGTACATGTATATACATATATATATATTTATATATATATACATATATAAAGCATATCTTTAAGATACATGGAGAGTTTATCTATTGCTTCCACTCTTCCGGCCAGATGCATGTGACAGCCCTCTTACTGCCTAAGCAATAGAGTTTGGAGATGGAATGACCGCTGCAGAGATATGACAGACAACTCTCACTTCTACAGTGAGAGTCCCAGAAAAAATGAAGAAGTAACAGAGCTCACTGATGGGTGGCACTTCACTCATCTTGAACATTCTGCCAGTACTAACCAGTTGCTGTATAGATTTGGGCAGGAAATTGATCAACACATTGGCAACCCTGCAGTCTATCATCCTATTGAAAGTGTTGTAGTACAAGTGAAAGATGCCCCAGGAATTCTTGGGTTAACTGTAATGGAGGAGCAGAAAAACTTAAAATGCCTCATTAAGAGTCAAAATTTCTGTAAAATCTGAGTTTCTTACACGTAAAATAATTCTAGTTATGTTTACAGATGAGAATTATAAGGGAATGACACTCTTATTTTCTTGTATTTGAATATTTTCTATTCCATCTTTTTTATTATTATTATTTTACTTACAGAATTTCTAGATTTACAATATATCTAATTGTGTGTTAAATGATATAAAAACTGCAGCTAGTTTCAGCTTCAGTCCCAAACATGGCAGTGATCCTGTTCAAACCTAGCCAAATACCAAGAATACACCTGAATTCCAGAGCAGATGTGTCTGAATTACCAACTGTTCCTTCATTTCCTTTTCTAATGAAGAGACCTCATTTGGGCTTATTTCAAATAAGAAAGAACACTTTGCCACGTTATAATCATAAAACAAGAGCCTTTCATCTTTACGTAGTCTGAACTTTCCAGGAAATGTAACAGACGTACAAAATCAGATCTTAATAATGGAGTTGTTTTTTCTTGACTATTTTTTCTCTCTTAATGATATAAGGTACTGTCTTGTCATTGAAGAAGACATATGCTGACTTTTAAAGTCTAATCAACATTTTTTATTATTATTACTTAGAGATCCTAAACCCTTGTAGAACAAGTTTGTTCTTCAGATGCTTCAGTAGGAAAAGAATTGGGGCTTGATTCTGCAAACCGATAGTAAATGTTACTATGGCAAAAGCACACCATAGTTCATGGCACATTTGAGCAACCCTGATCATCCAAAGTAAGGAAGCCACCATGGTGCAAAAGGATGGTAGCATATACCTGGTTGCCAGCTGGCATGCATTCAGACCTAGCCATGGTGCACATCCATGGACAAGGACAGTGAGAAGACACTGTGATAAGAAACAATTCTAAATTAGCTATTACAAGCAATTAATTTAGACTCAAGTCAACCTGGCATTGATCTTAAAGAAACTCTGCAGTAAATAAATATGGGGTCTTATTCAAGTCTCATAGCAGAATAAACTGGGATATATTTTTGAAGTCAAGAATTTGTATGAGTGAAATCCAGCATGAAGTAAAAAGAAATCAGTAATGTATTGTCTAACACCTAGCATAAAGTAGAAAAGAATCAGTAATGTAGTGTCTACAAAAGAAGAAATTGGAATAAAAAGATCTAAATTAGAGAAAGTGATAGGGAAAATAGAATGAGAACATTTTGCTTGGTTAAAGGAACAGCCTTAAAAAAGGATAACAAATAGCATTCTTGCTTCCTGAGCTAAGTCTACACTTTCAAGAAAGGAAAAAATAAAAGGAAACTGCATAAGGAGATACTGAGTTTACAGCACGTAACATCCAAGGGGGACAGCAATGATTCATCCTACTTTTACTTCAGTGGTATTACCAAAATATATGTTCAGAAGTTTCTAAAAATTCACCAAAAGTAAATATTTTTTGGTTTGATATTTGGGGTAAAATGGTTGAGAAATTTCTGAGAGTGGGCTCAGAAGATACATTATTTTACCCACACTGAATACATTAAAAGAATAAATACCTATACACACACACATTACTCATTAAAAAGCTGGCATCTTTACCGTTCATAGCAAAAGCATGGAATTTGATGGGTCTGTTGCAGGTTTACCTTCTGCTCTTCCTATAAAGACTCACCAAATACGACCTATGGAAATTTCAATTTGCATAGATGTACAAAAGCTACCTGCACTGAGCAGCCTGTCTCTACTGTGCACCCTTCAGCTTCTCACATTTCCCACATGGAAAGAAGCTTGAGCACATGTCATGCTTACAGAACAATTATTCACTTTTCATTTTAGACTGATATGGTGGCTTTCCGGGAGCAGAAGTTAGGAAGTGAAGAAAGTGGAGAGGTGGTGTCACAGGCCTGGCATGTCCCCACAAGAGCAGGGGAAAGCATTGGTTTGGGACTAATGACCTGGAGCTTGTGCACTGGGTAAAGGCTCAGACCGCAGTGCACAATGAAGATGAAAGCTAGTATTTGTAAGTAGTCAGTGTCAAAAACAACTACTTTTTGAAGAGATACTATTTTTTGCTTTTACCTTTGATTTTTTTTGCCATTGTTGTTCAAAAAATCCCTTTTCAAGCCTCTTCTGTGGACAAGTCCTCCTTAGCTACGTAATTCATACTTATTGCAGAATGAATCAAGCATGGACACAATAGTCTGGTCCAGATGATTTTGCTTTATAATACCTTCAAAACTCACAGGCTAAGTAGGATCAATAAATGTGTGGCTAGAAGGCTGGACCTCCCCTCCACAGACACAGTAGGATGTGACAGTGGGGTTTGGCATTCTTTACTTGAGTCACCACTAAACCAGTCTCCCAGGATATTTCTCAGGAAAATTTCTCAGTATACATCACAGGCCTTTCTTTTTTTTAAAACAAGTTTTAATTTTTCTTTACACAAATAGAAATGTTGCGTCCTATCCAAACCTTGTGTCCTATCCAAATTCTCAATTGTGGTTATATTTTATCTACCCAGTTTTTATGGATCCAAAAGCAGTCCTCCCAGAGGTCCTTAGTACTTATTGTTCCACTCTTTTAGAGGGATACAGTATATCTACCCTTCCCGTAGGTTTGTATGTGTGGATCACACCTCCACCTCCTCCATCATCCTCCCACAAGGTCAGTCACGCACAGCCCCTCAGAGGAAGACTCCGTGACCATTTTGTGATGATACTCGTGAGTTTACACAGAGGGAGGCACACTACTTACTCCAACAGCAGAACTATAGAGGATAAGCAGCTCTGTCATATTAAGAGTTTCTGAACTTCTTGAAGGTACAATTTATTCTTCTAGTTTGACATTTCAGATTTTTCCTGCAACACAGCTTGTCCTGTAGAGTACCAACAGAGTAGAAGAATCTGTATAAAATGTGTCTGTGGGTTTTTTTGTTTTGTTTTGTTTTGTTTTGTTTTTTTACAGATACCCTTTTCAACTTTGCTTGTTTCTGCAACAGTTCTATCACATCAACTGCCTGAATGACAACTACAGTGTGAGTAGCAGGAGGAGATCCCATTATCTCTGTATCCTGGGAATGCATTAGTAGAGGTCCCAGGGTGACTATCTGAATGCTTTACAATATCTACAAAATGAATGAGGTTTTGTTAATAACTATTATTTGTTCCTGTAATCAAACCAATAGTAAATATGACCAGTTCAGCTCTAAATAACAGGTCCTGCCTATTAATCTAGAGGTAATTAGAATATTCAATACACTTCTGAGAACATGCTGTCTTGATACTTGTGATATTTGCTCCTTCTTATTAGATATTAAAAGAAAAGAAACAAACAGATTTGGAAATGGCTGCTTTCCATGTGCTCGATTGATGTATTTAAAGTTGAGGGAATAAACTAACAGATCTCTGGTACTGCAAGTAATTCTTTATCTGCTTTTCCAGTACCATAACAATGATGTAGTTCATCAAAGTATGAGTAAATAAAGGAGCTCTTACAGCATCATCTGGTAGACTCTATGTCAGATATCATCCTTACTGATCAGAAACACTAGGCTAACAGAGTAAACTGGAAAAGGGTGTCATTTTAAAGGCATGTTTAAGCCTTCTAGACATCTCTAGAAACCACCAGGGCCTGATTCTCACACTCTTATATTAAAGTCTTATTCCTAGATGAAGTCTCAGGCAATTTTCATAAGTTTTCAACAAAAGAATATAAAAATTTCTATACAAGGTCAGACCAGAGGCACAAATTATGCCCTGTCTTGCATGGGGACTAGAAATGGATGTCTAAGCACAAGAGAATAGCAACAGCATAGTGATACTTCCCACAAACACTATTTCAGTTTGAACAATTTGCAACATAAGAGCCTTCTGAGCCAAAGACAGTATTCTTGTGCTTGAAAACCTTTAATGGATTTCTTTTTCATTTCTTTCTCTTTTTCATTATTGGCCATTCACTCATCTGCTCACCTCTTGAACTCCTGTAAATATTTTAGCACTAATAGAATCTTAGAAAGGTGAGTTCCTCAGGCCTGTGGAAATAACACAGACACCTGAATCATTTTTTTGAACTAGTCCCACACCATTTTAAGTCAACAGCCGCTACTTCTTGTACTGAGAGAGAAAGCAATTAATCAATCCTTAGTCACCTTCTCCAGGATTTTGTAGACCTCTGTTATATCCTCCTTCAGTCATCTTTTCTCTTAGACTGAAGAGTCCCAGCCAGTTAAGCTGTTTCTTATGCAGAGCTATCACATGTATTTGATCATCCTCGTTTCTTCTCTGAACTTTTTCCACTTCCTAAATCCTTTTTGAAATGGGGAGGGATGGCAGGAGTCAGACTGTTCTCAGCATTCCAGATGTAGGGCAGTTCAGCATTTATACAGTAGTATAATAATGTTTTGTTTTGCCTTGTGTGCCCTTCTTATAAGCCCTAACATTTGGTTAGGACTCATTGCACTACAGAGCACTGAGTTTACATTTCACAGAACCCCAACCTCCTTCTGGAGTGGTAATGGACATCTCAAAGCTGTTCTCACAGCTGATCTCACAGCTGATGCTATATGTATGAACATTAGGACTTTTCATACTCAAACCTCCCTTGAGAAGTCAGCAAGGCTGATAATGTTATTATAAACCATTCTTTCTATATCACTTTGTTTTTCCTCATTGCTTCTGGAGTATACACTTTTTTTTTTTTTTGCATTCATTCATATTATAAGGTATATTTCATCTTCAAAAATCTGCTTCTGTTATCCCTAGTGCATTCTGGGGATTGGCTTTGGTTTGCAGGGGTGGGAGAGGTGGCCAGCGCATTAATTTAGTAACCCATTCACAGGTTAGGGAGTGCAGGGGTATGAGATTTGAGCCTTATTCAGAGGGGGGAAGAAAAGAGTGTGGGAGTGTGTGTTAAGAGAAGATGGAACGTCTTCTGAGTGTTCATGCAGCTGCTAGCATCATTTATGGAGTACTTATGAATAAGATCCATTTTCCAAGGAAATAAATCTAATACAGAACACAAGAGAAAAGCGTTACCAACAARCACAGACTGTATGTAGAGTCTTAGCCTCTTTTTTTTAACCAAAAATTGGTAATTCCAAACAAATTCTACAGCATTTGGAAATATTTTCTCTGCAGTCAGCACTTTTAAAAAGAGTAATGCTTGTAGGAGATCATCCAAATGGTAAATAAACCAGAGTGTTTTCTTGACAGCATAGTTGTTTGAAAAATGCTGAGTTTAGGGAAAATAGTTTGAAAATTTGATAAACCTAATGCACCTCATATCATGGGGTGATGTGTATTTGATGTCTTGTTAAGACATGGGGCAGAATGTGGGCAGAAGGTACTTGAATGTGTTAAATCTATCACTTAACTCTACCAATCTCCACGCTGCCCACATCACTCAGGGCTTCTCCCAGTCTAGCACTTCAAACAGTTTCAAACAGACTTGTTATTTTCTGACAAGTGTCTCAGACTAAAATTGCTAGCATCCTCAAAAATGTCTGAAACAGCATTAACAACAACAACAAGGTAAGGTAAAATGGTAAGATTCATTCTTTGGTCAGCAATAAGTTAATATCACCTATACTGTACAGGACAAGAAAAACTTCTTAACAGTTCATTCTAAAACATTTCCAAACAACGTCACTGAAGGCATACATAAAGTACACAACTGTTTTCACGCTCATTCATGGCTCAAGCACTGCAGAGCCATGCGCTAAGGATATGATTGCATTTTTATTGGTCCTAGAATAATTATTATAGCTGATGATAGCTCTTTATTATAATTGCACCTGAGTAATTATCAAAGTCACAGACACACCGTGTTTGGCACTGTGTGAACACAGAATAGCTGTGTTACTGTCACGTGAAGGGAAGGAAAGGGTATGGAAAGGTCCTCCCTTATTTCATAATCAAGGTTTGCCTGCCAGAGCCCTCCTCAGAGAGGACTTTCACCAAGTCAGTTTCGCAAAGTTGAACAGAATAAACAATTTATTAAAGCGACAGATCCAACAGGTTCAAGATTGCCAGTGATAAATGCACTTACTGCAACAAATTCTACTTTTCTGAGCTCAAACTGATAATTAAGCGCTTTCAACAATGGTATTTTTCCCGGGGTAACGTCCGACATTGTCGGAGGCGCAAACCTTACCAAAAAGGCGTCCCTGTTTGGGGAGGAGAGAGGTCCAGGCCCGTCGGCCCGGCTGTATGTTGGCGTTCTCGTCCTCAAAACGGAGGATTGTTTATGTGCTGAATTTGTAATCTTGGTGAGGTGGGGCTGAGTCAAACACTGTGGGATGTTTGGTCCTTGTTGAGCTCAGCAGAGGGTGTCAGTGGCTGCTGGCCTTTTTTGTTTTTTGCCCTTAGCAACAACACCAGGCTGCAAGACTCCCGCCTTGCCCCAGGTATCGTTTTGGGTGGAGCAAAGTCGAGTGGTGGGACCTCCGCCTCGCCCTGGGCATTGCCYCACCCCTCACCGACATGGGCATCAGACTGCAAATCACCCTTTGTATCCACTGTTTACCCCTGGCAGGGATGATCACAGATAATCATAGACCATTATCCCACAAGCTGCCCCTGTTTTAAACAGCTTACAATTAAATTRAGTAAGATATGTGAAAATGACAGGAAGAAATAAAATGCGCAGGCTAAACAACATGATAAAAACAAATGTCAAACTATGGTAGGGTTTCTTGGGGAGAATGGGAGGCTATATAGCACAGGTATGGTATATGGAAAGAAAAGAAGCAAGACTGGAGATAGCAGAAAAGGTATGACCAGCAATGATTGAATGAAGTTGAGATGAAGAATATGATGTGGTTAGAAATAAATTCCTCAAAGAGCAGGGACACCCAAATGAGAACTGTAAAAAGTTTGCTGCAGTTGTGCCCAAACACGTATATTAGGACAATACAAAGTTGCCCCTTGTGAAAATGTCCTAGGCTGAACTCTGTTCTCCCACTTTTTACATCACAGGCTTTTGGGGCATGCCCAGACTGGCACAGGTACACTGCCCCCCACACAAAGAAGCCTACTCCCTTCTTGGGCTACCCCAAATATGAGATCCAGTGGTGCCTTCTAGCAAAAACAGAAAGGATGCGAAAATGTGAGCAAGGAACTGGGATCCTTGGTTAGCAGCCTCTCATAGTGTCCCTACCATCTGTATCTGCCATATCTTGCATTCATTAGGCTGCAGGCTGTCTGCACCCGCTCCCCTACCCACTTCCCTTCTCATAGGCTTGACGTGCCCAAACAAAGGAGAAAGCCCCATTAAAATGCAAGAGAACACCTGGAATTCCCTATCAGCTCCCTGATGCCTGGACAAGGATCTTGGTGCTCTTTCTCTTGGAGAGAGCCTGTCTGGGGTCAGCAAAACCCAGCAGCATGCAGCGATGTGGTAGACGCTTCCAAGAAAAGAACAGGAAGAAAGGCTTTTCAGGGTCAGGAAGGTGGGGAAGAATTTCAGGACTGAAAGGTCCTTCCCAAGGCACCAACTCCAAGATGCAAGATGCATATCGTCATTTAACACACATCATCAGGAGCATCCCAATCCTGTTAGCTGTTGTCTGTTTCTTGCCCTTGCTTGCAGTATCTGTGAGCAAAGAACAGGCACTCACAGATTATCTCTAGACAATGCCACAGAAGCCCAGAGTCTTCCAGAAGCCAGACCCACAACATTTCACTATACCCCACAGCATCAAAGCTAGGCTGGGGCAAGTGCTCTATGAGCATTTTTTTGCTATGCCTGTGCAGGATCAGAAGAAAGCCAATCAACCTGAGACGCACTGCTTCAGTAATGCCACCTTGCCAAGGCTATCCTTGAGAAAGTCAGCAAGAAGGGCCATCTGGGACTGGCCCAAATTCCGTCATGCAGTGATGTTTATGGCATGGACAGAGACATTTTTAGTGCACGCCAAATGCCAAGTTTGCCTCTGCATCTTGGCCAGCTTCCTGAAGGACAATTCCCAGACCAAGCTTCTGCCCTTGAGAAGCCAAGCCTGCAACAAGAGTGCTGGCCTAGACTTCTAATCCTTCCAGGGCAGTGGACTTTGCAATGACTGAGAGAGACACAGGCTCCATGATGTAGGATTTTGGACTGTATATATCACAAGGATAGTTCAGTAGCCTGAAAGCTGCACTGCTGTTCAGTTTTTATCTGCTTTGTGGCTTCCTTTCTAGGCTAAGTGGCTGTTACTTTTGCCCGCTCAGGTATAGCTCACCCAGCCAGGCCAGCATCTGGTGACAGAGGGACAAGAAGTGGGCATGCTGGGACAGTGGGTGGGCCTTTAGCAAGTAAATGTTATCCACTCTCATTCCTTCAGCAAATTTGAATTCCTGGCAACATTAGCCATGGTGTTCAGCTGGCAATGTTGGAGCAGGAACCTTGGTGATATTCTATATGGAATACAGTGAGCTTAGGTTAGGGAAAAAAGGGGGAAGGGGCTTTACAGGTGATGTAGAAGTACTGTTCCCTCTGTCAGGTTCTCATGAGGTGTGGCTGCAATCCATATCTGCTTCAGCCAGGTGCAGGCACCTTTTCAGTGAAAGTTTCCTGTGTGGCTCATGTATGTGTTCTCTTCTGGGTGTGGAGAAGTGCTGTAAAAAACATAACCCCAAGATGAATCCAATTTAACTCTCTATTTCCATGTCTCCCAGGAGACCTCCTCTTTAGGATGCTCAAATTTATTTGGACCATGTCTTTACTCCATTAGAAACCACATATTCCCTGCATGTACATGATGAGCTGTGTACAGAATGGGTAAAAATATGACTCCCTGGAAATCAAGAGTTGTTCTAACAAGCGATCCAGGATTTCATCCTATATCTCTGTAGTGTTATGTCAAGCAGAAAACAAACTCCAAAAAAAATCAGGTTTTAAAAAAGAATAGGGAGAGGTAGTAATAGTTTACTGGGAGGATAGTATAGTGTTCTCCATTGTCAAAGGGAAGCTTCTTGACCATGTTTGCATTAGTCTAGCTAGGTCTTGAAGTTTCTTGATGGAGAGCGATGAACTTAAGTTTTGAGAACAGTCCCTCAGTGAGAATGAAATAACCCTTGAACTCATTTAGCATGGTAGAAACTTCTAAAATCATATCTTATGTTAGAATTTGTCAAGCTGCATGTACATCATGGAGCAGAAGCACTTGGTAGGAAACAACCCATGGTTTATGGAGAGCTAGTTCACCACATATTGCTGCCTCTGCTTTATAACTGCTAGAGTTGGTTTTGAGAAATTTGAGAATTAATGGGATGTTTTAATTAATGCAAGAAAGAGAAATGTGAAAGAATCCTTGGAAATGCTACAATGGAGAATTCTAAAAGTCTAATTCTTGAGCAGCTATGGTGCTCCATAAAAGAGGCCTGAGAATACTTGTAGGAAAAAGATTTTCAAAGTCTAATACCTCTAAATGGCTTATTTAATTACATTAATGTCAAGGAGTCTTTTATATGTCTTGATTATCACAAAGCCAAAATTTGAGAAAATAAAACCATAGATTGTGCTACAATGTATATATTCTTTTTTTTTACTTAATTCATAAATTAAAAAAAAAATCTTTGCTCTTTTTCAGCTCATAAAATAAAACAAACAGTGCCTGTATTTTCTCCAGACAAAAAGCATCACTCTGAATGGCAAAAATTACTTTTGTTTAATAATACATAAAGTTTAAAATTACATTATTTTACCATGGTCATAAATAGTATATGAATGGTATAATAATAATAAAAATCCCTGTCTTCAGGGGGTTTTTTAGTTTTAAAAAATTCCTTATTTCAGTCAAGATGCAGAAAATGTTTTCTTTTGGGATCTTAGAATTTTTTAAAAGATGTTTAATCTATTTTTAAATGGCACTTTATTTACCATCACATGTTCAGCAAACATTTATTGTTTTTGCAAAAGCTACAATTCTTTGCATATTTTCTTGAATTATATCAACCATAAACACATGTTATGTGGGCATGAAGTCATTTGTTTCATTTTTAAACACAGGTAACAAAATATCTGCCTTGCAATACCTCTTTGTGTGCAAAGTATTCATGTTATTTCTTCCACTGGAGTTTGCTCATTAATCACGGTGACAGATGATACTTTTCTCACTGACATGAGAAACACAGTTGTTAAAAAACTTGGTATAGAACTTAATATTGTCATTTATGATATGTGCAAAATAGAGAGAATCTTCATGGAAAAAGTAATACAAACAAATACACTGATGCTAATGGTAGATGKTTTTTCTCTCACAAAAAGTGGAGACCTCTTTGAAAGGCACTAAGATGTTAAATGTAAAGACCACAGACCATGTTTTTAAATGTATAACATGTCTATATTCAACTTAAGAGATGTTTCCCCTTCTATAGTCTCAGAATCATTGTAATGATACTAGATATCCTAAAGGGCATGAAGAAGCACAAGTTCTATTCTAAAAATGAAAATACATGTACACATAAAAAATGTAATAACTAATTTAACCAAATATGCCATGTTTTATAAAAAAATAACTGCAACCAAGGTATCAAATGAAATCAGAAAAAAGGGGTGAGGCTGTAAGTTGTGATCTAATAAAGACATACCATCCTTGTGGAACAGTAGCAAACATCTCTGAAGGCAGAGAAACTTCAGAGTTCCCCAACTGGACAACAATAAAAAACTATAAAAGATAAACTCTCAGAATAAGATTTCTCTTTGACAGGATCTTCCATATTACTTTCATTGTATAACAGGGTTACAAGGGAAGAATAAGAAAACATTTGGAGGCAGTGACCATCTCCCGGTATCTGAGGTGGACAAAAACCAATAAAAGTTTGTAAAATAAAAAGCTCAATGAGTTTAAAAGAGCAAAAATTTAAACTATCACAAGAAGCCCCACGGTCAAATTGCAAAAAGCCTTGGCTTCTGGTGGAAGGGGGAGAAAGCAAAATACAAGTAGTCTCTTTGCCATTCCTTTCAAGTTCTTGTCATAGATCTACATGGCCACTTTGGAAAGAATTCAGTATTCCCAAACTCTTCCTATATTAGTGTGACTCTGCATTTTGGGTCTGAATGGGTTTCCTTGGACACTCATAATTAAATTAAAAATGTTATCAGCTCTCTGACTTGTACTGTCTTAATTTTGTGTACATCTTGCAGTGTTCTGCTAGGAGGGTCATTTGGGACGCTTGGCAAACTTAGTATCTCTTTCCTTTTGTACTTTTTGTCTTTGAAGGTGTCACCAGAAAGTTCTTCTTGTTTGAGAATACAATTTCAGTATGTTATGATCAAAGGAGGAGAAAAAGTGCACAGTTAAAGGAGCTTAGAATCTCACAATATGTAGAAAGACACAAAGAAATTATGAAAATGGAAGTTTTAGTAATTTGGCAAGTGAATTGTTTTATCATTACCAATTTCCTTTACTTAAGGCAGTGGGAAGTTATTTGCCCTTTGTGGATATGACCTTTTTTTTTTTGGCAAAGAAGATTCATACATGTAGAGATAGTTTTGACAAGAGGTTCAGGAGAGACACCAGATTCAGGTATGTAAGATATGCATTACTGAAGTTGCTAAAAGACCTAGAACAGAATTTTGTCCACTGCTGTTTACATTAATGGGAGGTATGTACCATAGTCCAGTGATGGACCTTGGCATTTGCAGAGAACTCCAGCTAGAAAACCAAATGCTTATTCCATAGATATACTGCAGTTATTACTGCTGGTTAGATGTAGACAACAGCAGACCACACAGGCAGAAGCTCCTTCTGTTTTGCTTATTTTAAAAGCATAAATGATCTATGAAATGCTTGAAAAAGTCATCTTAACACTTTGTAGCTTCAACTCCTGTATTAAACTCCCAAAAAGCACCAACTCTTTTAAAAGGAACTTTCTCAAGTTGCTCAAACTTGAAAAAATAGGGAGGAGAATGAAATATAAAGTTTATGAAAGTATCTGAAGTTTATTTCTGGCTTAATCTTTGTTTTTTTGTGAAAGTTCAAGGTATTTTGTTATTATCCTAACCTATTTTTTTTCTGCCATACAAATTCTGACTGCATCCATCTCTATTTCATATTGGTTTAAAATTCCTAAAATCAAAGAAATTTTCTTTTTTAATCACATGCTACAGTGCATGAAGTTAACATATTAATTTTTCATAGGCCACAGAATATGAACAATCATGTGGCTTGGTGTGAAGAGATTGGAGGGTAGGTACAAGCAATTTACTTTTGAAGGAGAAGGATTTAATTCCCTTGAGATGATATACCAGGTATTTTGCAAGTGGAGGCATACTATCACTTAAATCCTCAAATACTTTTGTCTATTGTCTTCAAAAGTAGAACACGCATTAGCTATGACCCACAGTGACATATCACTGTCCTTAATCTTTATAAATGGCTTTTGCACTTTGCACTGTCAAAAACTTTCTTTTTGCTGATCAATACAAAGTGTATTTGAAAAGAGCATTATCTGCCTTTGAAAAGGCCTTCTGGACAATCAATGGTTTCCAGAAGTGGATGCTGATCAAGCAAGCATAGCCAACACTGTAGAAAGCTGGTAAATATTGATCTCAATTCAAAAAAGGAAATTGCCTTGTAGTTGTAGTGTCTGACTTAATGTAGTCTATAACTTTACTAAATGTGTGATTGGCTGATCTAGTAAACACTACAGTGCATCATCACACATTAGTGAGCTTGTAAGAACAACATTCCTTAAAAGTTTTATTTGGTCACAGCATGAAATTTAAAGTGGAGTTAATCCAAACGTTACATTTTTATTTCTGCTGTAAAAAGCACAAGTAATACTCATGGTCCACATTTCACAGTGGATTGGAGCAAGCAAAACCAAAACACTACCTAGTATTTGTTATGAATTTGTGCTCTCTAATTAAAAACAACTCCAAAATAATCGTTTTAATCATTTTTATATAGTGGGCTACCTCCTGAACTCAGTTGGTTTGACAGACTTACAGACTCCATTCATTGCTTTGTTTCCCAGGCTTTTATTGGTAGAACCTGGTATTTCTGATAGCAAAAACAGCATTTTACAGCAGACCTCGATCCAACCAGTACAGCTCCACTAGTAATGATAGAGGGAAATATAGAAAGGAACCTCAGCAGATAATCCAAACTTCCATATATTGCATTACAATAAAACTTGAATTATTCTGGATTTATGCTGTTGTTTATGACAGAAATCTTGTTTAGTACTTCCAAATTATCAGAGTCACATAATTAGCTGTCAGAAAACTGCCCTGACCATCATTCTGTAAAAGATATTTTAGCTTACAGCACCATATAAATCATAGGTGGTCTATGGTCATATCCTGTGTTAATGAAGTCAGTAAGACTTAATCGATATTGAGCAGTCTAGCTGATCATTCCTTCAGATTGTTGTAGGAAAAGTTGTTCCTCACATATATAGGGCAAAAATACACTAAATTCAGGTCTAAGATTCAGATATAACTGTGCTGAATAGAACTGGCCACAAATACTTGATCAGCCTCCCTCATTTATCTAGTTAATTTACTCACTTCGGAATACGAACAAATCCCAGAAACTCAAGTAGTCACAGGACAGAACACAAAGATATTTGAGCCTCCATAGCGCTAGACAATAAGTAACAGAAAAACTATATACAATGATTCCACAAGCTCTTTCTACCAAAAAGCTATTCTTCATCATGGTTCCTTCTTGGAAGAAGGGGATTGAATTGATGGAGACTATGAGCAGTGTGGATACACTTACTCAGAATTTTACTCAGCATAGTAGGGATGCTAAAAGCTATGGCCATTCCTTTAGCCCTATCAGAGGCTAGGTGAACTTAATGGCCCTCAACTCTATGCAAAACACCTTTAATCAAAAAGGCCAAAATGAACTTTTTGACAATGGAACACATGCTTTTTCCTTAATAGCAAAAATAAATATGAAATTTAAAGACTGCCTCCTGTATCACAGATGAGAAGGTTACAATAAAGTGTTTTACTATTTTCATACAGACTTGTAGTAACTACAGAACAACTTCATTTGGACTCCCAATCTAATAAAGATATATCTCATATCTCATTACATGCATAAAACTAACTTTAAAAATTTTTTAGAAAGCAAGGAGAATTCAAGTCCAAATTCATTATATCAAGAATGAATTTGAGACTAGAGTTTGAGACCTATCTGAGCTGAAAAATAGAAATAAATAAATAAAAAGGAAAAATCCATATACTTGAAACCAAGTTCTGAAATAACTTAGAGACAAATTTTCCAGACCGAGCCTCTAATTTTGCATGCAAATACAGTAATTAGGCATGAAACTGCTCATGTATCATAAAATTCTTATGGCGTGGTATTCAGGCTATATCAGGAGGTGAACCATGGAGCTGCTGTGTGGTTTTAAAGCCACTATATACTTTGGAGGGTGGGAACAGTAGCTTGGGCTGTCCAGATTATGGCTGAACAATGGATCTGAAATAGGGTTGTTTCTAAAATGTATGTGGAAAATAAAATATGACAGAACCATATTTCTCACTTTCAGTTTGTGGGCAGCGGAAAAAGAGTGCTTCGTTTGGGTTGACAGGCCATATGTGATAAATGGTGCATAGTTCTGAAGGACTGTATTTTGTCAGCAAGAGGTGAAGGCTTTGTCTTATTTTGGAAATGGAGTGGAATAACTTTGTTTTTGCAGAATGGTGGTCTGATGCCAAGGACTATGGGAAGAGTTGTTTGTGAAACTTCACATACATGTCATCATCATAACAGTGACAAACATTTTTTTAGCATTAATATTATTTTGCAATAATACTCAGAAACCTCACTGGAATATAGACCACACTGTGGCCTGTTCCCATACTAACAAATACATAATGAAACAGGGTTCCCTACCTAATGGGGGAGGCTCTTTTATTTCTGTTGCTGACTCAGTATTAAAAATATATTACCAAAGAGAAGTCCATATAACTGCATTTACTAACTTTATGTTAACATACACAGCTTAATCTATGCTTTGGCACTGGTACTCATGGCTCACRCAATACATGAGAAGGAGGCCTTATTGAAGGGCTCTTAAATTATTTTATAATACTACTCAGTTCCTGGGCACTAGAGCTTTTATGATGTTTAAAATAGGCTACAAAGACAGAAGCAAGCTGCAAGTACAAACCTCAGCCAGGGCAGTAGTACTTACTTCCATACTGCTATCAGTACCCAGCAAAAGCAATGCTAAGGGAATTACATGGCTGCTAATCATCAATTCTGTGACTACACAAATGTTTAAAATAATAACCATAATTGAAAACAGTATAATTCCTATTACACGTCAACTAACATTTCTCCCCAAGAGACCCCATCTTTCTAATTAGCAGCAGTATTCAGAGAACTCGTAGTGACTTTAGCATAGTCAGAATGGCTTGAGCTATGCRGGTCGGGGAATGTGTCCATTGCTTTGCAGGCACTGGACCAGGATGTTAACTCCTTGTTCTACAGAATGTGAAAGGAAGTCATAGCACAGCACACTGCTATATAAGAAGAGGAAAGGAAGAGCATATCAAATCCATGCATAGTGGTGGGTTATGCCATCAGTCACCAGCAGCATAACTGGAATAATAAGTAGCATTACAGTATAATGAAAAACTCCCAGACAAACATGGTTGTGTACAATGAAAGGTCGTTTTTGTTTTACACAATCTAATATGCACATTTTAAGGATAATATCCTGTCTGTGGGCTCCTAATAAAGAGTTCTGCTCCTTTGGTCTCAACAAGGTGAAAAGTGAAGTTCAGCATAGTAACTTTTTGTATAACCTGAGCAATGAGAGCTTGATCCCCTGACATAGACCACAAAATCCTCTAGGCTTTTGCAGTCTGATGGGAATGATCAAATCTGCATTCACCTTGTTTTCTACATTTCCATCACTGTGCAGAATTAAGCCATGCAGACCACAAGGGACGTGTTTAGCTGCCATCCTGCAGTACTTGAAGCATTTTAACTTCAAGCCTCTGGGAGAAAGCCATATACCTATTACTATGGCTTTGGAGTTTAAATTGTTAGCTGATGCCTGCTCTTTATCAAATCTGAAAAGCAGTTTGGGCCTGAAAAATTGACCTAAGCCTGCAAGCAGAGAGTTGTGGGGTGTTTTTTGTTTGTTTGTTTTTAAACCAAAACCTAAAGAAATGGCAGTCACAAATAAGTGATCAAGTATTTGCCCCTCTTGTCTGCATTTGTTTTGAGTTATTTTACACCTAAATTGAATCAACACTGACATTATAAATCTTGCAAGGTGCTGTGCACTCCTATCTGTATGAAATATGCTTATAAGAGGAAAAAGGACAGGGGTTGTCCTATTCTTCATTCAGTGGGGGTTTTTTGTTTGCTTGTTTGATCAATTAAAAAAAAAAAACCTCCTATGAATCTATGTACTGTATGCAAATAAACAGGAGCAGTGTTGTGCAACTAGTAAGTCACTTCACTTTCTGTTTGGCTGTTGAACAAGGAAATATGTCTCACATAGAAAGTTTATAAATAATTTACTCTGATATATTTTTGGAGGAAAGTGTACTTCTGTAAGTTAGGACAAGAGTATTACTGATTTTCAGTAACATACATACTACATGCTTTAAGTTCTGCAATCCATTTATTCCATGGGCTGCAAAAGGAATAGCACCTGATTTTTACAGTACAAAGACAAACAGACAATATTACTTTTAAAATTTAAAGAAAGGCTTTCAAAACTGAAAAGATTAATTTTTTTAGCCTGTTTAAAACATCTTTTGTTAAAAGGAAGTCTTTTGTTCTGAATGACATTATGTTGGCCAGCTAGCCTATTATCTGGGAAACAAACGTTTCCTTGTAAACAAGAGACAACATGCAATATTTATTATAGTATGCCAAATAATAGGAAGTAATAGTAAAATTACTGCAATAAGCTCAAAGTCTTGATAGGCAAGTCTGTTATGCAGTATGCATTCCCTTTGCAGTTCCCTTCACTGGTGCCAAAAGCATGTCACTCAGGTAATTTGTTTTAGACCCTTAACGCAGCTAAGAAGCAATTATTATGAAACACTGACACAACAGATCTCACCAACAATTGAAGTTTGACAGCTTGTGAGAAAAGTCTTATGTTTATGTCATTGGAGAGGTGATCCTTGTATGACCTCCTTTTTCACCGCTGTGAAAGATAAACTCTATCATTTCCTAGTGGTAGTTCACTATAGCTGAAGGCCCAAATGTACTATATTTCTAAAGGAAATTTGCAGCTGGTTTTCTGAATCAAATAGCACTGAAAACTCCTTTGGTTCCTTTGACTGATCTGGTTTAAGGCTTATGACATGTTCTCACTGAATGGAGAGCTAAAAGCCAAACAGAGAACTACACTGCCCACTTTGTAAAGGATTGTAGAACAAGCATAAATAAAAATAGATGTGCACAGTTAATGTGCATAAACTTTCAGACTGAAAATAGTTTCACATTTGTTTTTATATGCAAACTGAAATAACCTGCATTTGAGAGAGGGAGAGAAATAATCTGTTGCAATATATTTATTTACCTTTTTTCAGAGTAGGGCTCAGAGGAATATTTTATTGCCTTACAAACATTCCAGCATCTGCAGGCACCCAAATCAACTACTCTTAATCAACATTTCAGACACAAATGGAAGACAATGTAGTAGACAAGACTACATATCCTTTCTGCAAAAGTTCCTCAAAACAAGCCTGAACTGATTAGAAGAACCACTGAGGAACAACAGACTAGGAATAATTTGCAAGCACTGATTTTAAAGCTCCCTGCTCTCCTGCACTTAGTTTAAATAGCACCAGCTTCAGCATTCGCACTCAGACTGTGCTCCTTTCTTTGTTGTTAAAGTGATTTTCTTGGTGAAGACATTTATTTTAGAAAATAGTTTATGACAGTTTTATTTTCCTTGTGTATTCAGTTTCCAGACAAACATGGAAGCCGTACAGAAGCTGTGCCCATTTGCAGTGTACGTCTTGGGTTCCATGATATGCTTCTTGCTGGGCCCAATATGAACCTCAGGAAAAACACAGTTCTACCTAGTATTAAGTTACACATTGGCCATACTACAAGTTCTTTGTTATATGCTATAACATTTTATTTTAAAGTCCTAATCACATTGTATCTCAAGTACATGCAAAATGGAAGAATGTACATCTTTGCTTAATAATTCTAAAACAAAGTAAGACCTGCTAAGTGGCTTAGAGTGCTTCAGATTAAAGTATCTTCCCCTTCATTTGTGTATTTTGACACTTCATTTGCCTTGCTTGCATGATAGCAGAAAAAGGCTTGCACTCATGAACTTGAAAACTACTTTTTTTTCAATTAGTATTTTATGCAACTGGTATTACATCACGGGAGTTACACAATACATCATGTGTGAAAATGTCATGGGATGTTTTCACAATAATATCAAACTAAACTACATTCAGCAGTTTTAGTAATGACTTCTAAGCCCAAACAAAGGGATTTTTACAGGGTTATGGATTATTTAGAGTTTTCCCTATATTACTGAAAGGAGAACATGGCAGGTATTTTCAGGCAGGAAAACAAGTGAGGTCACCATTAAAAATAAATAAAACATTTCTGAATCTCAGTTGATCCAAGAGGCACTTGGGTCTCTCATAGCTGCACACCCTTGTGGCAAACAGTGAAGGTCCCATTTAATCCTAGCTACTACCATAGAAGATCAAAATATGACCACGGATACCTGATATCTCATTCCAGCTACAACATGATAAAACCCTTTGTTATTTTGGAAAAAATTATTTAAACTCTGTTCTTTTTTCCTCTTGTTTAAATTAAATTGCAGATGTGATAGTTTAATTATCATCTACAAAGCAATCAGTTGTGATGTGATATAGAACTTTTCATTAGTGCTATAAAAGCACAAATAATAATGATAATGAATAATGGCCATATTTTTGTTTTAAATTGTTGCTGCAGCTAGTCACAGAATAAACTTGGATATATATTATTAAATAGTTTATTATATACTAATTAGATAAAACTTGCGGCTGTGAAATAAGTTTAAGAATCCATTGTTTACAGCATGCATTGTCTGCATATTATCACATCCTTAAAATGTGCTTAACATGAGTAAGATTTCCTCTAAGCTGAAAGGCAACCTAATGAACAGAACATTCTCACACAGGTCCTTCTGTGTACGACTTGTGTGAGGCTCTGACCTACCAGATTGCCAACTAGAGCTTAGACTGTATGAAAAAAAGAAGCAAAGGACTTCATGTGTATTTCAGAAATGTGCTGCCATCCTCTGATCCTGCTGTGACACCTCAATGTTGAATTATGGACCTGGCTTTAAATCAAACCACAATTCTGTGATGCTCATCTTTTGTATCAATATGGTTCCAATGTGCTTAATGCAGCCATTCTTGTTCACCCCAGAAAACTAAGCGCACCTGACATCTACCCCTCCTGGGGTTTAAAACAAATCTCATAGACTTTGGGTCATCTGGTAACCAGAAAAGCCTGAATTTCTGGAGTTATCTTTTGTTCCACCCCTTGTTTATGTTTATTTGTATGTGAAGTCTTGCTAATCATATCAGATGGATAAAAGCAGTAACAAATTTACCTTGAGTGAAGGTTAACTAATAATCTGGAAAGCAATACTGTATACCTGTTTCATCAAGAAGTTCCCAAGACAGAGCTGAAATACTCATGAAAAAATATGTTTGACAGAACAGCAAATTGGTGTGAAATACTACAAAGTAATTCTCACACAAATATGCACTGTGGTACTTCAGTGACAGCCTGTCACACTTTAGTGACGTATTGAAGAAAACAGGTGTCAGAACTGTGAATACATTCCCTTATGATTACAGTAGACATTTAAGGTACTAATGCATTTGGACCATAAGACATACAGGCAAGATAACACATGGATTATCTAGTGAATTCTTTGTTGAATATGTAGCCCTTTGCTAACTCGGACTCTTGGCTCTCTTACCATTACAGTTTATTATCTCAGAGTTCCTTAACAGAGATCCCTCTTCAGTCTCTCAATAGCTGCAAGGCTTCAGATAGAGCTGTTAGAATGCCCCTAACAAAAAGGTCCATAAACGTGGCATTAAACATGACTGAGCATGATGATTCTTTTGGTGTGATTAAAATACAACATGCCAGTAGTCAAGAGGTTAAAGTTCTACAATCACGCACAGGCACAACACCTCTCTACATTATTGCTTACACTCCATAATGATCCATTGATCAGTATTCTCCATATCCCTACCTTTCCTTGTCCCCATTCTTCTTCACCTTATTTTTTTTTATTGCTATTGAAACTTTGAGAAAAAAGTGACTGGATGTCTCAAGGACATAATGGGTTTAACCTTTAGCTCATCACTGCAAAACAAATGCAGGTTTGTGTGAATTACCATCATTAACAGAAGCTCCTAATTGCAAACAATTATTCAACAAATGTTGCCCTTCTGTAATGAACTTGTCTATGAAGTGCTCATAGTGGAGCATCAGGTAGCCCTCAGTGTTTCCCACCCCAATTAACTTTACCCTGGAATTTGGTGAGTTTAACCCAGTTCTTTTAGACATTAATTCATGCCTCTAGTAAGACCACCACAAGTGGTACTACCTGTCAGACTTATCCATGCTCTTATCCCACAGCTGGCAAGGTCTGAGTGGGTCTTGAGAAAAACCTTCCTTCTGGCTCCAGAGACCTCTCTCCAGCAGTGATGTATGTTGATAACATCTTTGACATGCTGGAAAATATACTGACAGTTTAGACTTTTGTGCCATTTGCAATTGCCTTCTTGATCCTAGGTACTTCATCACATCTGGAAAGCTGCATCACAGAGTAGTATCACACCTGAAACACAAAAATTTTGTGTTTCTCTCCTTTTGGGGGGTCTTTTTTCTTTTTCTTTTCTTTTTTGTTTTTCTTTTTTTTTGTTTTTTTTTTGCTAATGGCCACAAGTCATAACTGCAGAATTCCAACCTCATGAGTTGTATTCTTCTCTGTAGCACCTAAACCAGGTGCTGGACACAGCAAAACTTCTGATGCTTTGGCTTTAATATAGCTAGCATGTGTGCATGTGTGCGCGCATGTACTAATTATGGATCACAGCATGCTAAGGAAGTTCAAAGAGAATATTAGATCCCTGATTACAGCAGATGCACAGCTCTGGGGCATAAGAAAAAAATGTGTGAGCAAATCACACAAGCTTCCTGAGCAGCTAGAAACAAACCTGGAACCCTGCAGGCTATTGTTGGATTTGTAAAATTGACAATAGCCTCTGCAACTTGTAATTCAGTCTTGTTTTTCCTTACTATTAAGATTATTGTTTCAGTTTACTGAGCTCATGAAAATGTAAGAAGTAGAGGAGAATGCAGGGATTCCCTGTTGATATTTATGCTATAAAATATTAATCTGTTGACACCTTGCATTAAAATGGATTCATTTTTAGATAGAGCATAATAGTTCTATCATCTTTACATAAGCATCACAAACTATTGTAACTGAAGAAAGTGTTTTGAAACTGTTCCTTTAATTCCATGTAACTAAATTCAGTTTATACAATATTTAGAATACATTTAGGGCTACATACAACCCTTATTGTTTGAAGACAGCCAGATCAGGACATAGAGATGTTAGCTGAGATATCTCCTTACAGCTGTTTGGGCAGAGCAGGGCAGGATAGTTAAGGTTAGAAACTGTCGGAGTGGGAGACGGACCCGGAGTAACGATGAGTCTCAATATGAGTATGGTCGTTCTCCCTTTATTAGAGCTTACACCGAGTATATATAGACAAGCGATAAGCATGTACTAGCAATAGCTGCATGATTGGTTTACAGTCTCTGTTCACGCGCCTAAGGTGAATACACGATTGGTGCAAAGTTGCTGTTCCCGTGGAGGGGCTTGTCGGCCCCCTCCTTTAYTTGTTTACCACTACTTGCCTTCCCCTTCTGTAATGGTCTAGGAATGCTCAAGGACAGTTCACATAGCCATGGGATCCTCCCTCTATTGTGAAGACAGGATTGCTCACTTCTAAGAGATCATGCCCCTTTTCACTTAACCATTCTTCCACAAGAAACACATAGTAAAGGTCTGTTATTCATCTAATGCAAACCAGATTTTAGGGCTAAATGCAACCATTATTACATCTTCTAGTTCACTTTAAAAGAACCTCTCCAATGGTCACTAACAGGGCAGAGTACTTCATCCCTCCCTTACAGGATCACAGAGCTCATTTGTAGGGCATTTTTTATCAGTTGAGGAAAGGAAAACTGACCTCCAGACTAATAATGAGCTTGTATTTTATTTTGTTTTCACTGTATGAAGCACAATAGCTTGGAGTAACATGTTTTCCAGAAAAACTGGATAGTCCTGAGCTGAAGACAGCATGAGAAGGAAGAGCCACCACTTTCCCTCAGGAATCTGTTTCAAGGGCTTCTCAGACCTACAGTAAAAATGTGCATTTTATTTCTCAGATGACTCAGCCTTGCCTCAGCCTCCAGCCATTGGTTCTAATTATACCTCTCTCTACCAGATTAAAGAGCCTTTAGTACCGAGTACTATCTCTCCTGACATTACTTTTACAGTGAGATCAAATCACCTCTGACATTCTTTATATGATAAACAGAATGATCTTTACATTTCTTGCAGTAAAATGCCTCCTCCTGGGCCTCAAATTGCTGTGGGTCTTTTCTGCATCCTTTAAAATGTGGATATTAAAATTGAATGTATGTATATACCTCCACATTTGTTCATTATTTCCTTGTTTTCATATCCTAGGAGCACTGTATCCCTTTTTGCCTTAACTTTGCTAACACCTGTTGGTTTATTTACCTACTGTCAGTCGATTGCTTCCCAGGATGCAACTTCCCATTTGTAGCTATACAGAGTCCTCCTTGGCATATAATTTTGTGTATGCTTTTTTTCCTATAAATATGTCCATTTCACTAATACATCAAGATTTGACCATCTAGCCCCCAGCACTGTTAATCTCTCTGCCAGTTTCCCCAAATTTTGTCATCTGTGGTTGTATATTTACTTCCAGATCATTAATCAAAGTACTGAATATTATTAGACCAGGAATCTTTTCCAGATACAGCCCACTCAACAATGATCCTCCATTGACATGTTATTTTGAAACCTGTTAAGCTACATAACACAACAAAACAGGAAGGAGAGCCCCCAAAATTCAGAATTCAAAACACAATGACATGTGCATATAATACAGTACAGGACTGAGCAGAAATATTATCTCATCTCTTACCGATGTCCTGTTGTGGGCCCTGCTTATCACTAGCATGCACAATACTCCACCACGTAGCACTGACATGCTTAGTTTGCCCACACAGTGCACCACTGATGCTGCTCAAGTGAGTGTTGGTGGCTATTCTCACAGAATGGTTGAGGTTGGAAGGGACCTCTGGAGATCATCTAGTCCAACCCCCCTGCTCAAAGCAAGGTCAGCTATAGCAGGTTGCTCAGGACTGTGTCCAGCCATGTTTTCACTGTCTCCAGGGATGGAGGCTAAACAACCTCTCTGGGCAACCTGTTCCAGTGTTCAATCACCCTTATAGAAGAAAAATTTTATTATGTTTCAGCAGAATTTCCTCCACTCCTCTCAGTTTTGTATCATCTGCAGAGCTGCTGGGGTTGCACTTTGTCCCATCATCCAGATCATTATTGAAGATATTAAACAGTATTGGCCCTAATGTCAACCCCTGGGGTACACCACTGGTGACTGGCCTGCAGCTGGACTTTGTGCCATTGATCACAATTCTTTGAGTCTGACATCTCAGACTGTTTTCAGTCTACCTTGCTGTCCATTTATCTAGCCATACTTCATCAGTTTGTCAATAAGGATGTTAAGGGGGACAGTGTTGAAAGCCTTACTGAAGTCAAGATAAACAATGCCCACTGCTCTCCCATCATCAACCAAGCCAGTCATCTCATCATAGAAGACTATCAGATCGGTCAAGCATGATTTCTTTCCCCTTCCTAAATCCATGCTGACTGTTCTCAATCATCATCTTACCCTTCATGTGTTTGAAGACAGCTTCCAGGATTATTTGCTCCTATTACCTTCCCTGGGATCAAGGTGAGGCTGACAAGCTGGTAGTTCCCCAGATCCTTCTTGTCCTTCTTGAAGAAAGGAGTAACATTTGCTTTCTTCCAGTCTTCAGGAACCTCTACCCATCACCATGACCTTTTGAGACCGGCCCTGCAGTGACATCAGCCAGTTCCCTCCTGGACCCATCTTCTCTCCATGACCGTATCCCATGGGACACTTCCAAGCAGATCTCTGAAGAGGTCAGTCTGCTCTCCTATAATCCAGGGTTGTGATTCTGGTTTTTACCTTTCTTCCTCCTCCCCAGATCCTGAATTTCATCATCTCATGGTCACCAAAGCCTAGGCTGCCCTCAGCCTTCATATTCCCCATCAGTTCTTCCTTGTTTCTAATTATCATGTCCAGAAGAGCGCCTCCCCTCATCAGACCATCAATCACCTGTATCAGGAAGTTATCATCAAGGCACTTCAGAAATCTCCTGGATTGCTTGTGTCCTGCTGTGCTGCACATCCAGCATATATCAGAGTATAGTCCCCTATCAGGATGAGGGCCTGGAAATGTAAGGCTTCTTCCCATTGCCTGAAGAAGGGATTCTTCCTCCTGACCAGGCAGTCTATAGCAGACACCCATCACAATGTAGCCCATATTGGTCTGCCCCTTRATCCTAACCCATAAACTCTCAGATAGCTCATCATCTATCCCAAGGCGGAGCTCTATGTGTTCCTTCTGCTCTCACACAAAGAGCAATTCTTTCTCCTCACCCTCCCAGCCTGTCCTTCCTAAAGAGCCTGTATCCACCTACTGCAGCCCTCCAGCTGGGTGAGCTATCCCACCACATCTCCATGCTCCCAGTGAGGCTACAGCCCTGCAACTGCATGCAGACCTCTAAGTCCTTCTGTTTGCTCCCCATGCTGTATGTATTAGTGTACAGGTAGGCATCAGTTATGGTGATTTCCCAGAAAAGGTTATGAGAGCTTTCCGCAGAATGCTGTTCTGTAGGCACTTCTATATCTTAGAGAACTGACACTGCGATCACTGTATTCAGCTATTCCAAGGTGAAGCAGCTTTCTTCATCTCCTTTTTGCCTTGATTCACCAACCAACCAAATGACCTTAGTAAACAAGGCTGTCTAATATCCTAAAAATTATGACATAATAAACAAAAGAAACCATAATTTAAAATGCTTTGTATTGTTTTAATTCTGCTTATAATTTGGAATAAAAAAATAAAATAAAAAAGACAGCATCATTAGGTAAATGAATTGCAGCATTGGCATGCATTGTTTAGTATTAGAAAGCACATCACARAGCTGTGAGGTGATCAGAGAAGGGGTAATGGCATGGTTATAGGAACATAAACATTATAAACATTTTTCAATAAAATATTAAATATAAAGGTAAAACAATGAGCAGTGTATTCATTGTCTTGAATTTATTAACATAAGTTTCCATTTGAACCTTACAAATGGAAACACTTTTCTGTAACCCATACAAACTGTGGAACTCATGAAAGAAACATCAGTGCCGCCTTATTGACCACAGCAGTTGGCAGAGAATCTGTCTCTCACCACTATGGAGAGTAGCACTGGACACGGAGGAAAGGAGTATGAGAGAAAGGCATATACAGTTCTCTGGTTTCTAGCATATCTGGACTTATCTTTCTTGAATTTCTTCACTCCTTTTTTGAATCTCTGCTTATAGAGTCCACATCATCCCTTTTGTGTATGTGGCTCAAATCTCCTTCCCAATGATTTCTTTGGATGCCTTCCAGACCTTATAACGTGAGAAATACTGAAAGTTGCTTCCTATTCACCTTCTCCAAATTATTCACAATTTTATTAGTACCTATCATTTTCTGTCTCAATTGTCTCTTCTGAAAGCTAAATCTTTCCTCACACTCTCACTGCTCCGTTCCTCTCACCAAGCCTGTTCTCCTTTCCTGTTACTGAGGGCAAAAATATGGCAAGATTCAAAAGGAAGGAGGATATATGCATGAAATAGATGCACATCCAGATTTGTGTTAATTATATAAATAAGCTGTAGTGAAACAGAACTTCATGTTTTCAGCCTGGGGTAAGGCAGATTACACTTTTCCATGAGTGCCTTCTGTCTTTTTGTCCTCCTTTATTCATTTTGCAAAAAAAAGTGTCCATTTGACTGTATTCCCCCAAATCTTGGGATCTGCAGTACAGCTGCTGAGATAGATGGGGGAAGGACATTGCTTTTTAAGTGCACCCAAAAGCGTAGTGTCTGGCTCTAATTCACTATGCTCTCATGAAGGCCATGGGGAGGGTTACATTTCTTTCTTCCCTGTTCCCGCTTTCCTATTTCATGTCTGCTGCTGTCATACTCTGCTGATAGCAGCAGAGCAAGATGGGTAAACCAGATCAAAGAGAAATGTCAGCTCCAATTTTTGTCCACAGCATTGTAAAGCAACAAGGAGTTAAACCAAATCATGCCATTTATTGGCATTTATATTTCACAGCTGGTACTTCTTTACCATGGATTCTGCATTGAACAGCTTCATAATAAGCAAAAGCCAAATTCCTTACCCTCCCATATATTCATTGAGTTCAAAAGGTCTGAAAGGAGGTAGCGCGAGGCTGAATTTGGCTCTGTTTCAGAACTGATATCCTGGTGAAGCAGCCTACAGCAGCAGCATACATAGGAAGAATTTCCTTTCCTCTATGGATCACTACTGCAATTCTTGACTCAGTCTTGTGCAGATTTACTCTGGAATCCAAATGGGAATGTTTTTGTACAGAACAAATGCAGATTTTGCAGCAAAGATTTTCAGGTTAGATAAATGAATATAATCAGAAAAGAGAATTTTGCTTTTTTTCTATAGTCATATCAGTATTCAGCAATGGAAAGGCTGTCCTAGTTGCAAAATAATTTGTTAAAAGGAGGATGTATCACCACAGCATTAAAAATGTTACTTGTTAACTTCAAAAGGAACAGAAAAAGGAAAATGAAAACAACCCCAGCACCTACAATATTTAATGGCACTGGTACTCAACCTATGGTATTTATTCTTCAGAGGCCTGTACAGAGCTTTTATCATGGGTCTGAGTGAGAAATAGTATGACATGCTGGCTCGGTTCTGTTTCTTTTCAGCTATTTTGCAAACTTGTTGGATGATATCTTTCACCATTTCCTTCCATTTATGTATGTAAAGTTTCTTTTTTCCTTCTTGTAAAAACATACAATCTCCCCAATCAGTTACTTTGCCCTGAGATACAAATTGCAGAGCGCCTTTGGATTTTCTTAACTGTTTTTGATGAATGCATTCATTCATATTTTTTAATAAAATTGTCACAGACAATTTTTGTGTTTTTAACTTGCTTGCCTCTTTGTGATTTTTAATGGCTCTTTGGTTGTTAAAGGTCATTGCTCTAAGGAGCTTATTTTCATTTTGATGCATGAAGAGTTATGCACGTCAATCTTTAATCAGGATGAAAAAGTCTTAACAGCTTTGGCTTAACACATTGATAAAGAAATTTAAAATAGAATAAAAGTTGTGAGTTTCAAAAAATCCATTTTGATATGCTTTCATCTAGCAAATCATTAATAATCATGATTCTTTCTGAATGATTTTATTCTGTAAAACCAATGTCATTGTTAACAGAAGTAGTTCCTAGAGAAAAGTCTGTCTCACCTTCTCCAAAAATAGGTTTATCATAAGATGTGACTGTTTTTAATAAATAAGATTAAGATGTATTTTATAGCAGCTCCTGATGAAAAATTACAAATAAAATTCTGCATATGGGTAATGGTGCTAGCTTCTAGGAAAAAATAACATGAAATTCTGGAATGCAATATAAAACAGGCATTTGAAAGCATCAGTACTCCCGTACAAAAGGAATAGGGAAAGATTCTCTGAACAAATCAAGTCTATATAGCTACAGATAAGGCAAGATGTCCCATATAATTATCGCAGGTAACACATACATGTAAAAGCCCTAATTCATACTGTAGCAGAGTCATGTTGGTGTAAGCAGACTTAACTAAGAAGTCCGAGCTTTTTTCCCCCCTCATGTTTTGTCTCATGCTCATTTCTAGAAATGGATCCAATTTCTTAATTACCTATGAATGGAAAATATTTTCTCTAATGGATTCATAATCAAGCAAAAATTAACATATGAAATTCTAATTGCTTAGTTTTAGAAGCTCCAAGAAATCTTGGAATGTTTTCTCTTTCTTAACTAAATGACTTATTTGTTTTCTATTCTGTATATGAATGTTCACAGACAACACATTTAAAAATTTACTTTGTAGTGTAGGAAAATAAGACAGATTAAAATGCAATTTTTGCAGTCCTTTAGGAGAACTGAACACATGAAGCATCTGAAAAAGAAAGAAAAATAATGGAGCAAACTGGGTGCTAATACATTCCATTCCTACAAAAGTACATGTGGAAATTTGTTTGGACCATTCACCTAGTTTCTGATCTGATCGGTTTCATATAATTCCATTTCTTATTGGAAAAAATAACACAGCAGTTAATGCAAAAGTTTCCCAGACCTTTTAAAATGCTACTGTAAGTTCCTCCTTGTGTTGATAATGAAATCTATTTTATTCTTTGGAATTCATTTTTCAACAGGAATCTTGGGAAAACTGTAGACAATAAATATTTGCAGCAAAGAGATGACTCTTTTCCAGCATTGTCTACCTACAGGAGACTAATTTCTGACAGATTTTCTGAATTTGTAATTTTGTTCTGGAATAAATTTACTAATAAAAATGAGTAGAAATTGACTGATTTTTTTCTGCCCAGGTAAAGTGAACTGATACAAATTATGAAATTCACTTACTCCTGAGGAAGAATTACCCTTTATATGGCTATACAGCTAATATTAATGTTAACACAGTGAAAACAATCTTTTTTAGACTGAAAACATTTAAGAAAACTACTATAATATTATTCCCTCATAAATTTCATACACCTGTGATACTCTTAACTGGTGAAGTCCTGCTTATATGTTTCTTACCATTCTTCCTAAATATTTGATACCATACCATCAAATAAAAGTATTCAACTATTTTTCTCCCCTGACACTTTTGCACTTCTGTGAGAACAAAATTGTTTTTTTCAAGCCTCTCTAAAACTCAGGCTGCACAGATTTGGAACTTTTATTTTTTTTTTTGAACCTGATATTTTGAAGCTTAACCCTAATTTCAGTGTTACAAAATTCAGAGCTATAAATAATCAGTTCATACTTTAACTGCAGAGGAGCTCTGTTAATCCTTAGAGAGCAACAACTTTGCATGCCTGAGCATTTCTTCAATACCTTATTTCCTGTTGTCAAGCTGTGATCTCTCTCTCTCTCTCTCTCTCTCTCTCTCTCTCTCTCTCACACACACACACACACACACACACACACACACACACACAACATGCATGCAAGAACAAGCAATAAATACCAGTTTGCTAAAACTCTCCCTCTCTCTGGTGGGCAATGCATGTGTCCCAGCTTGGATGTATGTGTGTTTTCCCATGTGAGACTCCCCTCTCTAACAACAAGCAATGCATGTTTGTCACTGTCATTGAACTAGCTAATTCAGGCAGTATAGAAGATGATATATCACAAAACAATAGGATGAATTTGAGTGACAATCATTTAAATGGCGTGGTCTCTTAAGTGACATACTAAAACACTGAGTTTCACAGAGAAGTGTACTACCACTTAAAAATAAATGAACAGTAATAATGATAGACACGAAAACAAAAAAATACACATCGCTGATAGGATTTTCCAGATAAGAGAAAATGCTAGCCAGAATTATAATTAGAGTAAAAAACCCTTATCATAGTTCTATCTTACTGTTTAATACATATACTTTTTCTTTTTCTATAGGGATAACACTGCACTTCTCCCTTGGCTATGTTTTCTTTGAAGAAGAAACTGGCTTGGCATTGTTGTCCTGAGTAATGAGCTCTTCCCGCGATCAACTAACATGGTTCTGACAATTTGGCACGGTGTATTCTTTGGGGGAGATTCACAGGATGAATACAAGCCCACTCCCTCTGCTGAGATCTCACTTACAGCTTTGAGTTTAGGATTGCAGCTTACACTGTCAAAACACATGCTAGTTTGATGCTTCTTGCAGGGCCGGATTCAGAGAGAAGCGAGSCTCCGAGGCGGCGAGAAAGGCCTAGTCAACGCGGGGTCTGACCTGCTGGGCGCTCAGACCTGCAGGCTTTAGTGGAGTTCTTGCACCCCCTACAGTCCAAACACCAATTCGCTTGAAAGGAGAAGGGAGGGGATAAAGCCCAGCGACGGTGTAATAAAAAAATAAAATAATAATAAAAAAAAGCTTAAAAAAACTTTAATGGTATTTCCTCAGATGATCTCCACCATCCAGATCAAGTATTATAAGCTTAAACTGTAGCTCTAAATTAATTGCCTGATATAAAAATATTCTTTATGAAGGGGAAGACACAGTTCATAAATTATAAAGAAAAATGTTGGTCCTCTTGTTTCCCCCTGTACTCCCTCTGTCCCTGCCCCACTGGCTGCTCTCCTGACCCTCCCAGCAGCCTGGGGTCTGGAGCAGCGCTGGTGGGAAAGCCACACCGCACTAGCCAAGCCCTTCCTGAGAAGTGCCCTTCCTGTCCCCAGCAGAAGCCAAAGAGAGAGTTTTCCACAGCGTCGCATAGAAACGTCACTCTCCATCCAGCGAGCCTCTAGGTTTATCATTGGCTGAAGGATGCCCATGAGGGCGCAGCTGAGGTCAGTGACCTCTGTGGTACAGCATAGTAGCTCACAACTAACCCTTCACTGATGAGAACAAGCCAATCAATAAGAGACTGTTCATGAAATTTAATAAATAAATAAATAAATAAATAGAAATTAAAAGTGATGCTTGTTCAAAGAAACTATTAGGCCTGTCTCTAGCAGGCTTGTTACAGTTGTGCAAATTGGCAGACACTCTGTGAGGCATCTCACAAACACACAGAGCACCATGGCCATTTGAGTCCTGCACCTTTACTGGGTAACGATAAATAGGTTCACAATATGAACTAACGTTAACTAGGAAACAGGATGGACTCACAAGTTTTAATTAAAGTCTGTTTTTGCAACCTCTTTGCAGGCATCCTGAAGCCATTGTATGTATATAAAAAACTATTTCTGAATCATCTTGTAATCTCAGTCGCACCACATAAATTTCAGTTAACTCAGTTGGCTACAGTGAAGTTATTAGAACCTGACATGGATTAAACTAAAGAGAAGAATATTGAACAGAGATAATAATAAAGCAAAAGAGGAGACAGCAAGAGCTTCAAATGGAAAGTTTAATGTAAGGTCCAGCCACCATTTATTAGATAAGTTACATTACCAATATAGTAGGCTCCCCCTGTTTGTTCTGGTCACCTATTGTCTCTCACCTAAACGCTAAAGTTTTTCTATCATTTTCATTATACGTCTGTCTCCCACACTGGGGTCCCAAATCAGGCCAGCATCCTAATGTTATGCAACCAATTAAAAAATGAGTCTCTCTCTTGCAAGATCAGAACAAATCATTACTCACATCTTCTCAAATCTGTAGGTGTCTTATCTGTCTAGTAAAAAATCAGGTTTCACACAGCAGGAAAGGAAACAGAGAAGTTGTCTCCTTCATACTTACTTTTCTTCTGCACTGAAGTAGCTTTTGTTTCATGATGACGTATGGACACTAACTACAAGAATATGTCTCCTGATGAGGTCCACCATGCTCTTAAAATTGGATTTTGGTGCTGTTGAGAAATAAAAGCCAGACAGTGAGCAAAAACCACACATACTTGTCCCATCCAAATACTTCAAGTTCTTATCCTTGCAGTCACAAAGACTGGACTTAATTTGATAGTAGGTGGGGTTTTTCCTGTAGCTAAATGGCCCCATGTACTGGGGCTATAGAAAAACCAATAAATAACATCAAATTTGTCATTAGGATTTCTCCAGAACTGAGAACAGTCCTGTCTCTCATCCTTGGCATATTTACAAAAATGTATGAAGGATTCTCTCCCTCAAGCAAGCCTCCTTAATATAACATTTCTTAATTAACACCTTAATGAGCACTAAGAGGGTATGGCCTGTAACTTATTGGATCTATCTGGCTCTCCAAGCAGCTGCATTGCTATTAATCAGCAGCAATTTTTTTCTCAGACAGTAAAAACAACACTCCTGTTATGAATATGCAGAGATATGTTTAATCATTTATCTCCCAGTCCAGCATAGGGAATCCTATATAAAGATCTGCTTTATACCTGGACTTTCTCTTTTCTGTAAGTACCTGGAGTTTATGCTTGTCATGACTGATGAATCTCAACAGCAAAGGCCTGGGAAAGCGAAATGAATTGCCTCAGCGTCACTGTCTATCCAAAGAACATAGCCTTTTAGAGTAGTGGTCACATAGTGATAGCATCTTTGCAAGCTCAGATGAAGGCAAGATCTCTTCCAAAAAAAAAAAAATTAAAACATGAGTGAAGTGGCATGTAAATTAATAGTGGAAAACAGCTTATGTTTTAATTTTTTGGTATCTCACAGATTAAACAGAAGACACAAGAGTACTGTTTGAGTGTTGGCTATATAAGAAGCATGTATTATAGTTCTGGATGACCACCACAGAGAACAGGGGAGCCAATATTCTCAGCCAAGTGCCTTCTGCTCCACCTTTGCAGAAGTAGGAGTTGCCTCTCTGCCGCTAACTTTGAACAGGCTATGCTGGTTTCTAAATTAGAAAGGAAGTAGGATGCTGTTGGCGGGTGGCCATTTTTAGCAGAACATATTACAATCTAGGGCTGAAATTCAGCCCTTCTCAAATCAACCAATTTCAATGAGAACAGAACAGATCTGTATTCCTTCTGATAATTCCGTGTAATGATAGTCCCTAATTTTCCCAACAACTAGAGCAGGAAGCATGTGCCCTGTTAATTGTCTACCCTTGTGGCCGAGGAGCCCCACAGAGTCAGCATAGATACACATACTAGCATATGCAGAGTACAGTGAACAGAGGAATCTGAGAAGTTTTAAAAACAATAAGAGGTTAAAAAAAAATTAAAAATGTTCAAGTTTCTATCCTTTCCTGGGGTTTTCCTGGACAAAATGGCCAGCATCTCACTGACAATAAAGCTCTGACAATAAAGGCACAAGTGTTAAAACTTATCCAATTATTCTTGGTAAAAGTTTAATTTATATTTTATATTATATTTCAATATCATTTTTCCTTCAGTTTGGCTCATGCCATTTTCATTCAGTTAGCAACTGTCCTGACCAAATCAGGGTAAATGACAGAAACCAGGTAACGATTTATAAGTTTGGGTTACTAATCCCATAGGAGTCTTACTTCAGCTGCCATGCTGAGAAATTACCTCTCAATAGACCCACATCAGAAATACTGAAAATGTGACAGAAAACACCAAGTAAGAGGGCAGAAAAGAACATTTGAAAGGAACGTGTAATGCTAGGATTTCTGGAACTTTAATAGCTTTCTACCTCAATTCTGGCCATCGTGAACACAAGCTAAGAGAAAAAATATATCTTTTTAATGAGTTTTACAACATGCAAGTTGCTTTACAACATATTACATAATGATGTAAGTGCCATAAAGAAGGTTGTGTGCTGCTCTGTAAAACATATTAGATCATCAATATTTCTGGTTTCGTACTGAGGAATTAGAAATAATGATGAAGATTAGGGTTACAAGAATTAAAAAAATCCTTTGAATTGAACCATTTAGCCATCCCCAGGCATATACTAAGGAATTTGTAGGCTGAGAAAATAGGTAAGTTTATAGGTTCTCCTTAGATGAAAGAAGTCATGTTAACATCATAAGTTTTATACAAACTTTCCACATGCTGTAGTACCCTCTCTGCTTACCCCTAGCTTTCTTTCCCTCATGCCCTTATTGTGTAGCCCAGTTGGAAACAGATTTATTAAAAAAGATCCATCAGCTTTTACACAGAAGGAGGTCAAATATCTTTTAGTAGCATGATTCAAAACAGGAGTATGCATTTAATCCTCCTGCAAATGACAGGCTGGCAGAGTTTGCCTCAGTAAGCATAGAGTCAAGGGAGGTTTGCAGAAGAGCAAACGTTTTGCTTAATACCATGTTTCCTCAGAGACACTGATGCTCTGTCCTGCAGCACTCTCCCATAGCTGTTCTGTATTACTGGACAGGTATGCAGAGATCCTAAGACTCCTCACCACCAAAAACTGTTCCAGTTTTTTCCTTGTACAGACATGCACTTTCAACTTTTGAAATATCTGCAGGCCTACAATGTACCTTAGGCAGTCAACAAGCTAGAAAATAATCTTTATCTGATGTGACTAGGAAGCAGTCTTGAAGACTTTGGCCAGTCTGATTATAGCAGTTCAATACTTAAGTGCTTCTGAAAGGCCAACTTAATACCTGATTGTATTATTAGACGCCTAAATACAATTTCAAATCTGCCACTGGGCAAGCTAACCCCTGCTGGCTGTCAATAAGACGTAGATTTCTATGTTATTTTTTAAAATGAGACTTTGATTTTAATGGCACTGTGCAAAAATGAGACTCAGTAATTCTAAAATGATCAGAAGTGAAAAGAAGGACAAATCAGCTAGCTAAAGCTAATGGTTTTCCTCATACAAAACTCAGCCTGCACTGACCATTAAATACCACTGTACATGCACCCAAAAAATGCCATTTGTATCTATGGGACCAAAGTATGTATGGGAGAAAGTCTGGAACCATGGCACAACTATGCTTACTTTTATAGTAAGAAGACAAGCTCTGCCACAAAGATATATGTTCTTTAGGATATAATGAACAGTAGCTTATGAAAGCATATGAGATATAACACAGCTCTCAGGGTCTATCAATGAACAAATAACTTGACTGGAATTAGTAAATTTTCCTGACTTGATAAGGGGCAAAAGTGGCATTTTGCCATATTTGAAGCACTTTGCATTGTGAGTCTCTAATTTTTGTGATGAGAGATGCAAAGAAACTGCAGCAGGTAGAGAAGTCTGATCAGTCATCTGTCTGATGCTGCAGAAGGCATCTGAAACTATCAAGTTAAAGAAGACCTAAAAGGTATAGAGAAGAAATAAACATTAAGCAAGGAACCAGAGAATAAATCTCTGCTTTCAGCAGGGAGTGCARTCTCCAGGCTGGTATTAAACTCAGGAAGATAAAGCTGCAATGGATATGTTCCTCATACATAAAAATTAAAGGAAGTAGAACTGTAATGAAATATTTCTTTACTCTGTGGTGTGATGATAAACTTTGCACCTGGCCTCTCAAATTTTCCTTCCATAGGTATTTTGCCTAAACAAAGTGCTACATACTGTACTAGGTTTAACTGTCTCTTTAGGGAAGTGTGAAAAACAGTTTTCCATTTATTTTAAAAAACTGTAAATGATACAATCTGGATCATTAGACATCTTCAGTGATTCTCCAAAGAGGAGCTATTCTTACCTATCTCATTGTTCCTCAAAGCTCGACAAAGAAAAACTATAAATAGGCTCTTAGATTTAGAATTATTCTGGCTTTCAGTTACCGAACTTCATGCTAACTTCATTAATGTTGTCTTAGACTTGCTCATTTTGTTTTCTAATGAAAATTAAAATCAAGATCACCTAACAAACTAATATTTTAACTCGCTACCAAGGAAGTAACAGATAAGCAACATAGGTCAAGATCAATGCATTATTAAATTTGGCTGACATGTCATTTCTCACCTCTTGGCTGTAACCACTTATATGGATTTTCTCTTGACCACTCAAATTCCAAGAGTATTGGAAGTGGTCTGTTTCCTGTGGAGCTACATTGAAACCTTTGTCAAATCTAGAGACTGCAATAAGTTGAGAAAGTTTGTGAGTGAGCTGGGAAGTTCTTGCTCCTATAGGCTTAGCTATAAAGTAATATTAAAACAGTTCCAATTCTTCCTTGTCATTTTCCAAAGACTTTCAGAAATGCCACATTATCTCCAGATATCTCAGGATTTAACTCTTTTAGTATACTCTACTAAGTGTTAAGTACTATGAAGAGACAAACATTCTTTAGGGTGAACTAAATTACTTCTTTGGACTCCACTGACCATGCTGACTGGATTTCTGTTCACTAGAATGGGAGCTTTAGATACCTGCAGTACACCTAGACACTCTCCTGTGGGTACCTTCATTTAGGAATCTTAACTGAGAGTTAAATCTCACTAGAGGAGTCCCAAAATAAACTCAGTGTGGCTAAAAATACACACTCTTGTTCTCAGCATGGAAACTACAGAAAAGCCTCTGAGAATGCAGTCAACCAAATGAAGTTCATATAATTCAGACATGATTAGTGGAATGATCCTAGTTAGGGATTCTTTCCTTAGGAGTGGGAAGACCATCTTGCATGAGACACATTGCACAAAAACAGATTTGGTACTGTCTTGGGAGAGGCATAAAATGAGATGCGACTTTGAGAGTAGTGAATCCTGGAAGTAAGATGGTCACTTTTCTAGACATGATTGTGACAGTTGATGTTTATGACTCATCTTTGCAAGACACCTCCCAGTTTATCAGCTCCTGATGGTACTACAGCAAGTGCTGATTTCCGGTACCCAAGAGAAAGGAAAGGCAGAGAAAAAAATACTGACAACAACAAATTTCCAATAGCTTTAATAGCTAAGCAATTAAGTAGTACGTGGAAAAGGTTTTCTTTTTTTAGAAAATTGCTTCACCCTCTGTGAGGAGTTATCAGACTGTAGAGTTTGGATGGTTTCCATCTCAGTAGAAGGGCAACCAATCTTCTAGGAGACAGGATGGCTAGTCAAGAGGGCATCCAAAATGTAATATACATAGTTGGTGCTTTAAAAGGACCATTTCATAAGGCTGAAAATAATTACAAGACATAGCAGGTCAGAGAAAGAAATAAAATAGAAAAACATAAATGACAATTTGGAACTGTTAAGAATGTTTTATTAGATATCCAAAAAGTCACAATCCCATAACTGACAGAAAAGGCTACACTGATTTGAAAAACAGGCTGGTTTAGTGGGGAAGTGAAGACAGCTATAAAGAAAGGGAATAAAAAAATAACATAGAACCAAGATGAAAGTAAAGGGGAGAAAAAGCAGAGAACAATGAATAAACTAGGAACTGTATAAAACTGATAGCGAAGCAAAAGGATAAAAGGAAAAAAAATCAATGACCAAAAGAGCTAAGGACAATACAGAACAGCTTATTTGAAAGTATCTTAGGAATGAAAGGAATCCTAATAAAGGAACAGAGCCATTATAAGATGGTAATGGGAGATGTGTAAATGTAAATACAGCAATGTTCTGTTTTGGGAGGAAAAACAGGATGAAGTATTAATCATCTCACGATCATGATCATGAAATATTTTCCATGCCCATACTAATGCAGGAAAATACTAAGAGGCCTCTAAAGTTGGGCATTTTAAAATCAGTAGGTCTAAAATATTTGCTTCCAAGAATTTAAAAGAATTAACTTTCTGGTTCATTATTGTTGCTTTTTAGTAATTCTTGAAAAAGGCGGGGATCATGTAAGTAACGCAGGACTGCTGTCATGATAATAAAAGATGATGAGATGGCTGATAGAAGACTTCATGTATAAAGTATCCCAAAAAAGTGAAATAAATATTCTCAGTCAATATGGGTGTACCATAAAATAGACTTTATCAAGCTAAGTTGATATATATTTTTATAAGATGACAAATTTGGTTGCTAAAGATAATCAGTTTGATAAACAGTACTGAGATTTCAGTGAGGCACTCCACTTATTACCACACAACCCTTTGATTAAGGAATGAGAGTGATACAAAATCAGCATGTTATATATTAAATAGATTAAAAACAGGCTAAGCAGTAAGTCTCAAAAAGTACTTGTAAGCAGAAACCATTATCAAATGCCTATGCTTCTAAATGGGGTCTGACAAAAATAGTTTTACACTTTATTCTATTTATATTTTTATCTAGAAGACACTTTTAAATAGTTACTGATAAAGTTTGCAGATGGTGCAAAGACTGCAGGTAAAGTAGATAATAAGATAACTCACTGCTGCAAAACTATCTGGATTGCTTGGCAAGCTGGGGTCATTTTAATGAAGCCAATTGTAAAAACTGATGTGCACTAACAAAGAGTGAAGCACCTGTTTACAAGATGGGGGATTGTACTGTATGAAGTGATGATGAAAAGGACTTCTCAGGTAGAAGTATGGTCAATAAGAGATAATCAGCTGAACAGGAGTTCCCAGTATGATGCTATAGCAACACGAACAGAAATTTGATAACAGAGAGCTCTTTGATCTATCAGACAAAAGTATAAGAAGATCAAATGGCTGGAAGTTAAACCTTAGTAAATTCAGAGACAAAAATAAAATACGTTTTCAGTAGTGCAAATATATGAATCTAATGGGACAACTCACTAAGGACTGTAGTGAATTCTCTAATATATGAGGTTTTAAAATTTTGTTGGGTGACTTCTAATTTTATTAGATTTTTTTCCCTGGAAAGAGAGAAGAGGCAACAGAAAGAAGAGCCAAAAAGGGATGATTTACGGCAGACTTGTAAAGAGCAGAAAAAAGCATCTCAGTGGACCCTCCTATTCCTAAGCCTATTGTAGTTTACAGCAGGAGACAACTCATTGTCTTCCCCTCTAGTCATGAAACCCTGGAGACATTTAGCTATGGGCAATTTTTCCCGCAAATGTAGGATCTTTCCACTCTTTCTCCAACAATGACTGACCCCTTGTTCCTGCTTAGGTCTTGGGGAATCACAATGCTCTACAAAAAGACAACGACTCAAAATCTTTTAATGGGTCTCCATCTAAAAATTTTAATCAAGGTCCAAATTAAGCTTTTCAAATGAGKAATAAAGTTTAAATCAGCCACAAGTACGTTAAGTGTTACTAAAACTCATAACCTATTTCCCTTATTAAAAACAAGAGTCTGAAAGCATTTCAAAGTCATATTTAAACCTCCTGCTGATATTGCTATACTGAAATATGATGGGGGCTTTATCATGTTACTTGGCGTGTGTTAAGGGACATTACTGAGGTTCTCCATAGTATATAAAATTGAGGAAACAACTAAAGAAAATGTTTTGGTTACCTCTCAGACTTGCAAAGAAAAAGTATTAAAAGTGAACAATTTAAAAAGTAAAGTATTTTCTTATTTAAAACAAAATTAAAGTTGTGCTAAATCTGCTATTTCAGCCTGCTGTCTCAATATAGGGTGAGGGAAAATTAATTATATTCTGATATCTGGAATCAATTTAAATAGAAAAATCCAGGAGGAAGGAAAATAAACAATCCTGAAATGTCAGTTTGAAATCAGATGTGATGTAAACACCAAACAACATTCTGTCAATCTGAAGATACCTTGCCTTACTCTAATACAAATGAAAAGTAATCCACAATTATAGGGTCTAATTATTTAATGCAATTTTATTTGTAATTCTAACTCTCTGGGTGAAATTCAATCCCCTACACTCATATCAAGCCAGAGTAATTGGGGTCTGTGCAATGGCTGTGTAAATGGACTGTTGAGGTGAAATTCATCTTTCCCAATCTGAGGCTCATGACTACTCAATTTTGCTCCAGTTCCTAAGCCAGCTGCTCTCATTCATGCCTTTGCAATGTTTGGTTGGGAATGGTAGTTGCAATCTCTCCATGCAGTTGATAAAGTTTGGAAATGGTTTTGGTGGTCCAGGAATGCAATTATAATTTCTCTGTCCCATCCCTGACTGAATATCTATCCAGAAAAAAAGATGCTTCATACTGTACAAGGGAGTTCACAAATAATCAAAACAGAGGATATTCTCCTGGTTGGACGGCCTCAGATGACACTGATGTAAAAAAGACTTGGAACATCCAACATTTCCAGGAGACGGATGTAAGAGCAGCGAGCCTCACACATTCACTCACAAATGGAAAGGAAAAGACAGATCTAAAACATGTCCTACAAAAAAGCAAAGTGTCAGAGTTATTTTTAATGTGAATTCCTTATCTTCAGGCATCTAAGTCGGTATTTTAATATGTGTATGTGTAAGTCAGCATGTGTTTTTTATAAATATTTGTGAGTGTGTGTATGGGCCTCTGTGTGCATGTGTGCAAGCTGGCATATGTGAATATTAAAACTGCCAAAGAAAAGAAGACCTGTGGAGATGGGCTGAATGGTGAAGCTGACCATTTCTTGATTTATCGGTGCTTGTCCACCAGTGACCAATTCACATTTTCATATAGACAGATATTTGTGTGGGGATCACATCCTTTTACAAGCAAAGTTTTGATCCAATTTGCTGTAAAATGTGTAAGAGTTAAGGAGGGTTTAGTAAAAATATTGCCTAGGTGAGCCTATATTATCAAGTCCCAAAGTTAGAGGAAGTTCTTGTTATCTTGCAAGACTGAGACTTCCGGGCCAAATATTATTCCCAGCCCCTGAATGTTTACTCATTGACATCAGTGACTCAAAAGAAAAGAAAAGAAAAGAAAAGAAAAGAAAAGAAAAGAGAAAAGAAAAGAAAAGAAAAGAAAAGAAAAGAAAAGAAAAAGAAAAAAACACCACATGAACAATGCTATAAAACTGAACAATATCTTGTTTCAGCCCATCTTGAAGAGTTCTAAATATACTCTATCGATGTTCTTGCAAGTGTGTGATAATGATCTATAGATTTTTATTCTGTGACAAATAAGACACTTCTATCAGCCAATCAGATGAAAGATTCAATTAGACCATTTCTTTTAAAGGAGACCTAAAACTAAAGTTCTTAACATGGATTCCCAAATCTTCAAAAAAATCCTTCTCCTTTTTCTAGTAGAAAGAGTGAAGGAAAAAAAGAAGTAACTGAATACTTTGAATGAAGACTTTGCAGCAGGCCTTTCTTAGCCAAAGTTGTTTCTTACTGAAAGCCTTGGTGAGTGTTTAATTACTTCCTTTAAAGCCACTTTGAATTGAACCATAAGATTCCAATGTGTATTGAATTTAAATTCTACTTATGGGCTCTGCTTCCTTTGATTCTGCATTTCTAGCAAGGGGAGCTCCTTACACCACATCAATCATAATATATGGAAGGGCTTCTGTGTTTGCTTCTGCAGTGCACTAAGTTGTCCCTGAAGATAAAAAAAATCCCCCTTGGAAGAAAAATCTCATTCTAAATGAAAATTTAAATTGAAATTATTGGAGAAGTTAAGAGAAAAAGATATGCCCAGTAAAATTAGAACAAGCATTTAAATGGAAGAGGGTATCTTTAATTATTTTTTTTCTTGGCATAGCAGAAAATCCCATGATATGATAACTAAGGACACTTTGGGGGGTTAAGAGCCCAACAGCAGAAAAGCTAATGGGATTTTTTTTTTTTTCAGAGAGACGTTAAAGTGATGGTACTGTAAGTAGGCTGTCAGACTATCTCAGCTCACCATCTACTACATATTAATTTACAATAGAGAGATAGGTSAAGTGGGTGGTACTCTTCAGGAGCTATATAAATATGTAACTTTCTCAATTAGTATTCACTTCAAATGAAGAATAAAGTCCCAGGAATCTCAGACCACAAGCCAGGCAGCATTATGTTTAAATGGTAACAGCATATCTATAATTCGCAGCTAGAACTGCAGTGTATTGCTAAGAACAAAGTCCAAAAAGCCAGGCTAAGCCGTTCATCATTAACCTCCTGAGATTTCTTTGTTTTGGATAGGCAAAGAAAGTAGAATAGAATAGATGTCTGTTCCCAAAAGGTTTTTTTGTTGATGTTGGAAATAAGTGTTGTGCTTTTAGTTTGTGTGAAAGTATCTTTTTTTTAAAAGTATTAAGTCCAAGTTTCACCAAAAATCAGACCAAGAAAGGGAAACAGCTAAGAAAAACAATTGCTACTTTCTCCAATTCCTGTGCAAGTGACATGCTATATGAAGAAAAACAGTGCAGTAGCATTAATTTTTGTGTGTAGGGAGAACAACAGCTACTCATAAAAAGTGGAAGCAGTATTATCTTTTGCTTTCTAAGGCAACACGGAGCCTTTCTCACATCTCTTGGATAGATGAGGGGCTTGTTTACTTCGGGTTAATTCCCTGGTTCTCCCTATCAGGCGAAGAATCCTTCTCTCAGTCTCTAAGAAAACATACAATTCAAAAGTGTTCAGAAACACTGATATACTGTGGACTGTATACAGTTTATAATGCTCTTTAAGGTATCTATTAAAAGGTGTAGGAGTTCTTGTTCAGTAATTAAAAAGTTTAGCCATAATGTGATATACAGTATAATCTCTCCCTTTAAAGTCATAGATAATATGTTCCAGGATCTCTTCAGTATCTATTGTAGCATGAACTATTGTTTAGCAATTAGCAGTTTTTAGTAAAAATGCTGATTAGAGTTAGGCTAATCATAGCAGACCTAGCCTTGTTTTATGGAGATAAATGTCTTAAATCTGAAAGAATACTTTACCCCAAATTAGAAGAACATTTTTTTCTTATCCGTTCATTATCCCACAAATATGGGATTTCCACCATAGTGGTCTTCTRTGTCCCACAACCAGAAGCTCCCCCCATACCTCCTCCTCTCCCTTCCTGCTTAAAGAAAAGATAGTAAATTCCAGGAAAAGCAGAGCTATGTTCTGACTTTCATTATGCTGATAGCCAACAGCTATTGAATATCTACTGTACAAAGACAAGATGGTAACGGTGTTTTAGCAAGCGAAGGCCACAGGACAAGGCTGCAACACTATCTGAAGAAATCAAGGTGCAGTTACAGCTCTTCTGCAGATAGTAGCTGTAATGATGCAGCCCACCTCGGAGGCAAGTTCTTCATAACGTGCAGCCATCTCATGCTAAACATCCAGAGCAAAGGTGGTATGCTCAACCATAATTTAAAGGACCATGACATGAAGAAAGGGTTATGATGTTTAACTTACATGCCATCCAAATGTTATAGGTCCGAGCAAGCTCCTATTAGCAATAATTCAAGTCCACTGAGGAGATTTGACATTCAAAACTGATGAGCATTAATCCCAGGGGCCTGCTCCGACCTCACCATGCTCAGGCCACTCAGTAACCTGAGTGACCCAGGAGTCAAACCGTGATAACCCTCTTCAATTTAAAGAGCTGCTTCTCCCCATCTGTCTGAGTTCTGACTCTGCACAATAAATTTCCCAAAGAGCATAAAGAGCCATCTAGTGTATATCAAATCAATATCATTGTGGCTCACAGCGATATCTGAGGCTACAGCTCACAAAATAAACTGGGCCAGGGGCTGGATTTCTGCCCTTGGCAATCAATCAGACTCACTGGGTCATAGATTTTAGTGTAAATTAACACAGCAGAAACAATCATGCTCCCCAGATGATGATATAATACAGTATTTGCTTTTCTTTTTTTCCCCATTTTGTTGCTCATGCTCGGCAGCTAAGCTGTACTGAACAAGAGTAATGAAAAGCAATGATAAGAAAGGTGGTGGTAATCATAAAGCAGAACATTAATATTCTCCTGACAAATGTATATAAAATGCACATAAAATATATATACAATATTAAAGGGAAGAAGGAGAGGGGAATGGCATTAAGTCACTGATGTTTCAAATATATTATTTCTGCTGAAGAATTTTAGAAGTGATCCCGTAAATCATTGCAAGTGGTCATCATTTTCTTTCATTACCAGATTTGAATCAAAAGATGTTAAATACTCCGTTATTGTCTTCGTATACCACTTCCCATAAACTGAGGGGAACATGCTGTCAACATATTTCTCCACCTGTGATTCAGGGTTTCCTAATATTTACATAAGCTTTGCCAGCATTTTTCCCCAGAAGAGTTTTAATTTTTTCTCTTTAATATGTCATTGTTAATGGAGAAGAGGTACTTCGTATTTCATAACACCCACCTTTGTGCAAATCTTTTGAAATTTTCTCTGAATTGCTGCATATAAAAGACTTGCAGGAATTATTATAATCTCTAATTATTCAATTGATGTAAGACATTATATAGTATTTTCTGTCAGAACCTCAGGAAGAAATGTCAATATTTTCAGCATTAGCAGGATATTTTTGAATTATAAACGTGCATCATGTTATGTTATTTTATCTCATGCATCTTCTCAAAATATTTTACAGGCAGGAAATGTGATACATGTAAAGGGGATTAAGTGGGGTTCTTTAATTTTTGCAAAAGCCAGCTGGATGTTTATTTAATGCAACAGAAATTTCTGGTAAGCAACCATTTTATTCTTTAAATATTCAAACCTCTACATCACTGTTCAGATAGTGTAACTCTGGACAGAATTTATTTATTTGCAAAATATCTAATCAGATTATACAAACAATTTTTAATTTAGATATAATAAAATACTAATCTATGTACAAAGACTACATGGTATGGATTAGAACTGTGAGGGTATGGATTAGAACTGTGAGAATAATAACTACTGTGAAGGACTCGTTCCTGTTGAATAGTCAGAATAATAAGATTTATCAAATAACAGTTATAAGCAGGAATTCATTTCTTAGATTAATTTAACCACTATTTTCTGCCAGGAGCATAAAGAAACAGAAGCTTCAAAGGTAGTTCTCTTCTGAGATGACTGAAGGCAATCTCTTTTAGTGACAAATCTAGTCTTCTGATCTGTGGCTAAAGAAAGGAACTGGATTAAGAGACTGTAGAAGGGGGGCATCCCTCATGTATGCTGCAATGCCCAACTCAGTAAAGGTCCTAAGTAGCTGCCACAAAACCAAGATCCAGGATAGAATTGACGGATCTGCCCCCACAACAATAAAACAGATATTTGCTTTCCTGTGCAGTGGGAATACCAGCTGGGCTAGCACAACACATTGATTCCAGGGTTGCACAGTATTCCTTCATGCAAATTGTGAAGTAACCAATTTCCTTTCTCTCTGACTCAGTTTTCATTTTATTCAGCAGGTACTTCCTACAGGACTGAGGACTTGCCCCTGGACAAAGTAACATTTTTGAGAAAGAAGTATCAAAATCTGCAGTATTTGTGGAAGGCAACTGTATATTTTGTAGATGGCAAAACAAAAACAAAAACAAAACAAAACAAAAGAAAACAGGCAATAGGGTAAAGAAGTAGATTTCCTATGTTCATGAAATTCCACCCAAGAACTGCTGAGTTACAAACTCTTGCAAATTAGTGTTTCCTTCCTTCAGTTTAGGTTCCTCAGGAAAATTCTAATTGTGGGCCTCTACATCAGTGAATGTTTTCTGGGACACATGGTACAAGCACTAGTTACTCATTTTTCTAAAAGCTGATATGTGGCAAGATTACCTAGAGATAGCAACCTTCTTCATTTGTTTATGGTAGTTTTACCTGCAGCTCAAGTAGTAAAAAATGTTTTTTGTTATGTCCAAAACGTAGCAATTAAATCTGTTGTTGGTACATAGAAGTTACTGTTATCTATAAACAGCTGTTTTTTTACCTCTCTTTAGATAATTACATACATAGAAATTTAGCTTAAAAGACCCTTAGTGCTGCACAGTTGATCTCAGAAGGAAGGGCTTATAAAACGTCTTAGCAAATTTAATTTGACCCTTTTTTCATTTGTACTATGCTACAGACCTTAATTACTTAGTGGCAGGGTATTTTTTTCATCAGACTGCTTCACTCAGAGCACATGTTGGATGTGCACAGGAGCAGAATTAAGATCTCACAGGGAACCATAAATCTGACATTACCCAGTTTGCCTGTTCTTGAGTTTGCTACGTAAGCATCATTCCTCTAACTTATTTTCAATCAATTTAAAATAATAATTTTGTTACCTCCATATCTTTCCCTACATTTTGTCTATATAAAGCAGGTCTTCATTTTATGCTGTCTACATAAAACAGCTCTGCATCTTTGGAGGGCAATGATGATAGTAATTCCTGAATAGGAAACAAATGTTGTTATCTATCAATACACCGCACTGTGGAACACAGTAGGCCATATGAGAGATCTGCATTACATCATTTATGGACTTTCCAGGGTTGTAATGTCCTTTCAGTGAACCTGAACTGAGTGTTGAGCTTATAACGAAAACTGAAACCCAGTGAGTTACTTGTGGTTTAGAGTTTTTGCACAGCTTCAATGTACACATACTGGGAGCCATTGCAATAGGCCAAAGATGCGTTTCAGCCACTTGTGAGGTAATGTTAATAGGTAAAAAATTTGCTTCCTAACATAAAAATTTTTCATTCTTCCGATTTGGATTTTTTTTTTTTTTTAATGAACAGAGTGCATGCCTGCAACGCATCTGTAAGATTTTTTGCAATTCTCAAATTGTAGAAAGCATGCGTGTATTGCTATTCCTATTATTATATCTATTATTCTATGTGTGAATGTATGATTTTGTGTGTGTTTATCTGTATACCTGTCTATTAAAATAATGAAATATTCACTGGACTAGAAGAAAGAGGGGAAAATGACAAATGAATCCTACAGTCCAGTGGTCAGGGTACTCCCTTGGGACTCGGGAGAATTGAGTTGCAGGTCCTGCTGAGATGAATGCTAATTACATACTGGAGGTAGAACACTTCCAGTTGGAGAGATTAGGAGGTTCACTAGCCCATGGATTAGGTCACTCCTGTGGGAGATTTATGTTCAGAGACAACTGGGATTTGATTCGAGGTGAGTATTCCTTCCAACAAGCAGTAAAGAGCACATCTCCACAGAATAGGGAAACCCTGCTCCTGGCTGTTGGGTAAGTTTTGGCCTGAGATAGGCAGGAGTACATTTTGCTTTTTAAACTTGTGAGGTCTTGGGCATGATAGCAGCATTACAGCTTCATTCTGGCAGGATAGTGACAGCCTTTCTATGAAATTCTGGAGCCTTTGGAGCCTCTCTGGTAGAAACAGGCACACAGGAAACACAGATGTCTCCAAAGTTAAGGCAAGTGGTGGGGGGAGAACATGGAGGAGTGAAGACAAGAGAAACAGAATCTAAATGTTATATATGAGGCTCCTAAAGTAGATCTTTTCTTATAAATTTTCCCCGTGAATCTATGACAACAAGGTGTTATTTTTTTCCCTTTCATTTCCAGTATACATTTCCGGGTTTTGATGCCATCTTCTCTTCTGTCTTGCCTGACACAAGCGTTGCATTTCTGACCTAGGAATATGCTTGCATTAAGGGCCATTTTGATGGGGCTACCTATTTCGCTATGATAATGTTGTCTTGGAAGTTGTCTTGATGCAAGATGAATCTAGGTTTCAGTTGGCCTAAGAACCATCACCATTGCTTGCTCCGGGGAAGTCGAATGCCCATTGTGAGGAGTCCCAATGTCACGAGTCAACCCTCAGGCTGGGTAAAGAATGTGCCAAAAGACAATTATTCTTTCTCCCATACAGATGTACAGTGGCTGCGAGGTATCAAAGCACTTTCTTTTCACACTTACACTGCTTCTGCCCTTTATGCACCATGAGCAATTATTGAGATCCAGGCCCTTCCTGCCTGGCTTGCAAATACAGCTGTAGAGAAACAACAACTCCTTCTAATGGAGCACCTTGATAAATAATTAAATTGGGAATCTATAAAAACAAAAGCAGCATTCTTCTTTTTTTTTTTTTTTTTGATTTCTGCATGCAGAGGAAAACCTCATAAACCCAGATCGTTTATATGAATGCGAAGCACAAGCAAAGTCCTTATATTTCTACTAAACTACCCAGATATCTCTCCTCTATGGATTTACTCTTTAAGTTCACTTTGGAGTTTGAAATTTAATTAAATATTCAACTTATTAATGGAAAATAATTTATCCGAATTATATCATTTGTTTCCTTATAATCAGCAGAAGTACTTTGTCTTAAGTCATAAGAGAAAACAGTTGCCAGGCCGGTTAAAACCAGGTAGCTCTTTGAATATTGAAAGAAGACATGGTGCTACCTGATTTTAAAGCTACTTTCCAGAATTTAGTGATAATCAGATAATCCAGATAACCTTTAGGAAGAAAAACAAATGCTGTGTTCCTTGCAAGTCCCAATCTTCCAGTAATTTGTTCGGGACTGAGGCAATGAAATGAGTGCCAAACTGGGTTAATTTGGGGGTTGGCCCCAAAGTTAATTTGACAAAAGGCATTGAAATTTAACTAATTTTTTTTTCTGTATATGTTATTTTTGTTTGGTGGCTTTAAGGTTTATTAGCATGGCTTGTTTCCTTCACGTTACTGCTTTTCATAAAGTTAACTAGTAGAAATGGTGCCAAGAAAGAAAAAAAGCCCTAAAATCAATTCATGATTTAAAGTAATAAAATGATACAGTATTAAAATGGCAACAAACCTACCCTCGCAAAAATGACTGGTGCAAAACTAGAATGGCTGATTACAAACTGCATGCAAAATATGAAGTGGCAAAGTGAAATGCATATTTGCCCATTGTTTTACTGAATGTCATAAACAACAACAACTAAAATTCTGGAAAGCAACTCTCTGCTTGTTTTTCTAAATAACATCAAAAAGCTTAACTTAAATGGTATACCATCAGAAAATCATTTCTAATTATGTTAAGTAATATTTAGATCAATTCATAGTAATCTTATTATCTTTCATGTTTATGTCAGTATTAGATTACTTTCATGTTTGTTTAAGCTCTTTTGCTTTTTAGAATGTCTGTTTCAAAGGCAAATTGAGTATAGTTAAAATAATCAATATCCTTTGTGGTTTCAGCATATGCAAATAACAACAACAGTTGAAAGGAATCTAGTGCTTTCTTATACAAACTATTAAGCTTTTACTGAAGAAAAACAGAATTATCTTATAGTATTATAGCTAATTATATCATTCATTATTACTACCTGCATATTAGTCTGTAGCTTACAGTCTATTAAAGAAAACTATGGTAAAAGAGAGATGGTGCGAGAAAGAATAGTAGCTGGACTGATTCAATGCCTGTACAACATTGCTCAGAAAATATCCTTTATTCATTCAAGTGAAAGAGTGGGAGTAAACAATAGTCTGGTGCGGAGAGGACGAGACTTCATTTGGGAAGACCTCTGCTCACTTTCTTATTCTGCTGCAGACGTCCTGTACAACCTTGCCCCGATCATTTTGTTGTTTCTGAGCTCTGGGCTGGAGCTAAAAGTCACTGAAATTCTTTCTTTTCTGCTCTCCTTTGCCTACAGCTAGACTTGGGGCAGGAATATATCTGTATTTTATGATGTGCTGGTATAGTGCCTAACCTCGTAGGGCCCTCATCTCAGCAACAGCCACTCTCCTAGATTGTAGAGTGAATGATGATACCCATGCAATAGGCCTTCTGTACATGACAGCAATCACTAGCTTCACTACGACTTCCACAGGAGACATAAATGCAGCAGCGACGTGCTGGCAATTTTTCAGCATGGTTCACCTTCTGAACTATTTAACGGAARGGAAAAGTACCTGAACTAATTGCTAGTTTTATATTCTTTGTTGTCTTCTCTTCACCTCTTCCTCACATACTTTGTGCCTGACCATTAGGAGAGGAAAAGGGGCACATTTTGCTAGGACTCTGTTGGGACACAAGTGGCTCCATTACAGCAGAAGATGCAATGGGTCTAAAAGGGTGGCAATGCTCAACAGGGCCCTCCATGTTCCCAGCCAGCTTGTTACCA
>NW_020448508.1:0-130594 GCF_003343035.1 Apteryx rowi | reverse complement strand
TAATGATTATGTAAATGTAGTAATTAGTTCTAGGAAATAGAATGAATATGTATAATCATTCCTGGAAATTTAATGCATATGCATAGGATAGAGCAATATAAACTTTAAATGATGCGATACACGGTGTGCAYGTTGGGTGGAGCTATCCCCCGTGTACCCGGTGCTGTAATAAAGAGAATGCCTGCTTCTTAATGCTACATTGGTGTTAAGGAGTTTTTCTCCCAGTTTCGGTGACAAGCTGGGCAAGGGGAGAGGACTGGCCAGAGCATGCAGCAGTTCCTGTGGGTTTACGCACCTAGGATTTTCATGCACCAAGGCATGACAGGAAAGGGATGAGATGTATGTCCAAGGCACAGCTGAGCTTTACCCAGACCCAGGAATACAAAAACACTACTGGGACTCCTAGTTGTCATACAGCTTCAGAGAGTCTGCAAATCTTAGAGAGTCAGCCTACTGTTTTTTGCAGCTTCCCCTTCACAAATGCAAGCAACATATGTCCATTATATGATACACGCTATCATATTATCACGTCACTGTGAACTGAAAGGATCTGTGAGATAATGCTTTGCTAGAAACACAAATTAACTGATCTGCTTGATTTTAAAATTTTATTCACTGCTTTTTGCAGGGAGCAGATGTTTTAAATAACCCTTTCCTTTATAACAGGTAGTAGGAGGTTGTATAGGCTTTTCTTTGTACCCTTCTTTTTAAACTGGTATATACTTTCAGTCACCTTTGCATAAATTAGTCAGAAACTTTTTTCACTGTAATAAAGCAAAGAGCCTTCTTCACAATATCCACAGGTCAGATTTGCTAAAAAGCACATTCCAATTCTTCTTAATAGAAAAATATACACAAAATATAGGGTATAGGGCAAATTTGAAAGGTTATGTTCAATGGTAATGCTGGTTTAGCATTTTGTAATCAGACAAATGCATTTTATCTTAGCAAGTTTATCTCCTGCAGTTATAAATTCTGGACAGTGATTCAAAACTCAGTACCCCTCTGAAGCTAGAGGTAAGCATAAATAGAATTTTCATTACAATAATTTCACTATGTTTCGAAGAGAAGATAATTATTGGTTTGTATCCCATTTGCCTCATTTTAATGAGACTTGCTGTAAATTGAATTATAGAGTTCAATATTAGCAGACATACACTACAGATTAAAAGCTACTGATACAAGTAGGAGCCATTTAACAAATCTTTGCAATCTTCTGCTTTCAATTGCTTTTTCTGCTTTGGGAGGACTTCTGATTCTTTAGCCTCATCTGGACCAGATGAATGTGATGGTGTTGGTGACTAGGTAAGAAATGCACAAAAATATCACTTCCATTTTAAAAGGGATGTGATTGTGTGTAAGAAAAATGCTTCAAAACTATAGCGGCGCTTAGTTAAAATGTTCAGATTTGGATCAAAAATCACAGTCTTTCAATGTTTGTGTGTATTCAGATCCATGGTTTCAGTTCATGCACTACTGAAAAAGAAGGAGGTACCTACATCTAGAGGAGATTCGCCCTTAGTTTGGGATAGGCTGTGTAGTAATAGCACAGGCACTGGAACCTGGCTATTTCAGACAGAGCTGCAGAAGGGTTTGCTGCTCATGAAGTTTGACATGGGAGAGCCTGTTCCCTTCATTTCTCACACACACCAGTATCCTGGTCATCATGCAGGAGCAATAGCCATAGGACTTCTCTCCAAACCCCTCTTGGGTGAGGTACCTTCCATCAGCAAACCAAAAGCATAGTCCTTTTTCTCGTGAGACTGCTTTTCTATTTTGATTGTAAAATTTCAGCATAATCTGCTCAGTGCTTTCATTTTCACTGTACAGGACGTAAGGGCAGTTGACAGAGAAAGCATTTGCCTCTCAAATAGTTTTCCACAGGGGAAACTGAAGATTTTGATAAAAGTGTTGAGGCAGCCAGGCCTCTTTTGTCTCAGGAAGTCTTTGAAGGTAATTTTGGACTTTGAAAGAAAGATATTCAGGTGTTTTTGATACAATGATAATCAATGAAATTGTTAATAGTGATGACATTTAAATAGTTACCCTTGGAATTTACTGTAGGATGAATGAAAATATTTTCTGCCTGTTTTTCTGATTCATGCTGTCTCAGGAAAATATTTCTTGAACAGAAGACTATCTGTCTGTACTTTTATTTCATAATCTTATCTTTAGAATGAAAAATAAAATTGTACAGCACTATATACATGCAGGGGGTAGGGTCTACACATAATTTTCAAATTGTAGTATCACAGAATGTGCAGGCCTCCAAAAATACTCTCCACTGGAAAACAAAGGGATAAAGAAGCCCAAAGGAAAATGTGATGAGCTAGGCAGATATCAAAACAAATCAAAACATAGGACAGAGATATACTGTATCTAGAAATTTTAAATGCATCCTTTTTGCCATAAAGGATTGTAGGAAAATTACATATGCCATGGATTACTCCTGAAAGTTCAAGAGGTGAGACAGAAGGAAAAAAAGGTAACCTTGAAAAGCAGATTTTCAAAGAAACAGTCAGGCCAGAACAAGCTGGGAATTACTTCAGAATTCAGAATATGTAAAATTGAAGCGGTCAAAATTTTTTATCATTAAAAATATTTGTGTATGTGTATATATATATATAATATAAAAGTATATATTTGTGTGTGTGTGTGTGTGTGTGTGTGTATATATAAATATATATATATATATAAAATATGCCAACAAAGCAATCTGAAATTTAGAAAATACTGACTATTTCCTAATTTCCTGCATGCAGTTTGAACTGATTTAGGAAAAAAAGAAATGCAATTAAACTTAACCCAATAGAGATGTTCTAATGAAAAAAGTGTCTAGCTCCCTAGTGGTGAAAATATACACACAGGACTAAAAAAAGAAACAAAACTCATTCTAATAACAAATATTATTAAACTGTAGGCCTCAAAGTATACTACAAGGCAGTTTACTAAACAGGGAACAAAGAAAATAAATATTCTGTGATCTAATTGTTCAGTGTGATAAAAGAGGTGTTCTCAAAAGAAGTGCAAGAAAATCTGCATTCTCAAATGAATGTGCAGTCCCACATACTCCAAAACCTTAAATCTACATTTGAGTGACTGAGCTGCAGGGGGACTAAAAGTTTACTTTAAAAGTGTACTCCAGATAACATCAGCTAGCAGTTAAGACTCATCCAAAAAAAAAAAAAAAATGCTAGCAGAAGAAAGATTTTAATTGTTGCCAACTCTCGTAATTTTATTGCAAATACTGAAGTATTTGTCTTCTCTTTCAAAGTATATGTTCCTGGAGCCAGAATTTTCCTGAAAATCTCATCTGAGATTAAAAAAAATTTATGTTCCACAGGTTACAAATATTTTTCAAATTTTTAGAAGTTCTTATTTTTACTTCAGTCTCATGCTTTGGGGGACCTGATTCACAAATTCTGAATGCTTCCATTCGGCAATGAAGGAAAAGTAAGACCTCTATAAAAGATTGATTGAAAAAATAGAGGACTAAGAAGCTAATGGAACTAATGGTTAGCATATAGTTTAATAATCAGCCTTCATTCCAAACAAGACTAACCAAATGTTCAGCAATGAAAGAATAAAGGAAAGCTTGATTACTTTGAAACACAAATTTTAAACTGGTGCAAGGAAATAATTTACTACATTTAAAATTAATTTGTGGGATTCACTGTTGCAGTACATTTGGGTCCTGAACAAATACCTTATTTATATGTATAATTATTTTTTGTATATATATAAATATATATAAAGGGGTGTGTGTATATGTGTGTATGTATATATATATATATGATGGTGTCTCTATATACATATATATGTAAGGCAAATATTTACGTATATATAAATGATTATATATTCATATAATCATTTTTTTGTTAGGAATACTATCTGGTATTGCACTAAGTAGGGCAAAACTAGGAGAGTTAGTCATGTTTAGGATATAAATTAATGTCCCACTGGTCTCAGAAAGATTGAATTATTCTATTGTGATAGAACTTGGGAATTTTATGTATTCCTTGATGTACAAATGTTACACACTGGATTTATCCCAGGTAATTTCAAGTGCTCAGCTATGATTTTCCTGGTTTCCTCAGCACTGTCAACAGTCAAAAAAAATCATTAGCATGTCTACCAGTGATTCAGATCATATGTATTTTGACTTTGTGCTGTGAAGGTGGCTATTTCTCTCCCCTGTCTGTCTAGGAAATGCAGTGGGTCTGGTTGATAGCTTAGGAGGTTTGACTATACGACCTCTGGAGGTCCCTTCCAGCCTGGATTATCCTATGAATTATTCTATGATCCTTAGTCATTTTAACGAAGTATCAAAAGGGTTCATCTACATTAATGGTTTCATTCAGCTCAGGTGTGCACTCCTGAAATTAATCTCTCAATGGTCCTCCCTGTTCCTGGGTTTAATTCACACTGAGGCAGGTGACCTGGATGGCACAAAACGGGAATATGCACTCTAAGAGTGCACTTAGAGTACTCTAGTTGCAAATGGGTATTCGGCCTTTCCCAAAACTGGAACTAGTTCTAACTAAAAAACATGGAAGTGCGTACAATGAGGAGGTTGGGTCCTCAATACCAACTGCTCTGCTCTGCAGATCCGCCCCATTGGTCTACACTACTTGTTAATGCAGACACAGCTAAAGTTGACAATATGAATCCAAGTCTCTGTGCCCAATGCATGAAAGAATCAAAAAAATACAGACAAAAACTTTGTTAGAATATCATTTGAAGAAGACAGCAAACCTGTTCTGAAGGAGCATATTCAATGATCTGATTTACTTTTTCCCTATCATTTTAGAAAAATTAGCACTATGTTTACACACAGAGCACTGTGAGCACCAAAATACTCAGTCATTTAAAAGAGAGTTCATACAGGACCACAGAAATAGTTTGGAAAAAATTTACTGCAGAGTACATAGTTTTCAAAAGATTATTTTTCCTTTTTTATGATTTTTTTCTCTTAGAAATGTTACACAGACACTGTATAACTATGTCTTAAGCAGAAATGTGCYTAACCTTCTAAAACAGTCATTATATATGCAGAACATACCTACAATTATTGCAAAAAATCAAATATTGAGAACATGTGAGAAAAAAATGTCTCATATTACCAGCAAGATTAATCACTGTTTCTGATGAATCTCCTAATTTTAAATTGGCCCAGTCCACAGAAATAGATTACTAGAAATCATTCATAATGCTAGTAAACATTTGAGATCACATGCATTCAAGCTTTATCTAAAAGTGTCCATGCTTAGTGTTGCTTTCTAAAAAGAAGCAGTAGTGCTGAACATCTTACTATTTCACCTCTAAAGTTACTGGACCATGTCACAGTAAGAACAATCAATATTGGTTAATAGGCCAGATCTGTATTATTAGTATTCTTTACAGCCTTGACATACTTCATTTTATGTACAGATTGCCTATGAAAACTTGGGGTTATATCTTGTCTAGACAATGCCTTACATGGCCATTCAAATTAATAATGTGCCAGAATTATCCTATGCTTAATGCAGCTGTGCTCTATATTGACTCTGAAAATTAAATTTACTTCATGGTGCCTATTGACAGCTGGGTCTCAGCATATTTAATGGATTTGAATTGGAGTTTGGGCTATAGCTTATGCCTCCAAGCAAAATGTTCATAGCTAATAATTTTCATTAAAAGTGAGAGTGCTTATCTATAAACATTGCATTTCTCAATATATGAAGTCAGCCTAAAAAAAGTTTAAGATCACCTTTTGGTTCACTAAAAACACCCAGAAGGAATCAAGAGAAAACAAAAACAACCTGTTTGCTATCTTTTACTGGAATTCTTTGGCTTGTTAACAATGTATTTGCAAAGATGTAGCTAGCGAATCCGATTCAAGTTGAGAAGAATAGCTTTAATCCCAGGAAAGCAGAGACAATACCTTGAGTTGCATCTGAACATAATGAAAAATCTCATACATAATATATTTATTGACAACCCTGGAAATTGAACATCTTTATTTATTGACAGCCTACGTACAGCATACTTGCAGCATAGACACTACAAGTTTCTTTCACTGCTGAGCCAACTTACTTTTTCCCTGGCCAGAAGGAACTACCTCTTCTGAAGGAAATACAATTTATTGACTATGTCCAGTTGGTCTCTGCATTATCTATAAAATGTCCAACAAAGGTGTCAGCCAGTACCAACTCTGGCCACTTTCCTACCTCGGAAAGTAGCTCAAGATCTGTCTAACAGGAACAAATTGTGCTCACTGCTAATATGAGGCTGACTTCTACTGCTAAATATTGAAGTAAACAGTTACACATCTAATTACTAAGAAGGTAGAAGCCTCTAACAAAAGTAACTGAACAACTAATATAATTTCTTTTTTATAATCTGTATTAAAATTGGACACAGGGAGCAAAGGCCTTTCCAAAGCTTTTATTTCATATTTTTCCAAAGCTTTCTACAATTTGGCTTCAGCTGAAGTCTTCAGGAGTAGACGGCTGTTCATATGCCACTTCACTACTAGACATGGACAATGATCTACAAAATCATGATTTCATTGCAATTGTAATCATAAGAAATAAAAATTGGCAAGCAGAAAGCACTATTATACAGTTAGCCATATTCTTCTACTTATTTGAATTTGGCAACTCAAAATGAAATAGCCAAATATGTCAAATCAGTCAATGCTGATGAAAAATAATAAATCAATAAATTATATGCATTTATGATATGGGACAGATTTCAATGTTTTGGAGGGACTTGAAAAGCATCTGATGCTGCACGTAGCAGTAATGCTGTGAAGCAGTGCCTGGGACACGAGTTGGTAGGCTTGGATTTTTAAATGAAGTGTGTATTTATATCCCTTTAAATCCTCCTAAAAATTAAGTATATTGTTTATAATTTCATCTGCATTACTTCCAATCTCCAGATGGATTTTATCTGCATAACAGTTCCCAGGAGGGCTTTACTATAAGGAAGCCTTGCTGAACAAATTACAGAACTAATCATTTCTTTAAAGAGGCATTTGCAAATAAAATAAAAGATCTACACAATATATCAGATGTGAAAGGTTAGCCACTGTGCACAATAACAAAATAATTTAATTTTAAATAAATGACTTTGCCTTAATTAATTAGGAGGTGAACTAAGCCTCAACTCTCAACATAGTTAAGTGAGAGTACTCATACTTATGCCAAAAAGCAGATTAAAAAAAAAATGTAAGACTGAAAACCACTTTACTTTCACTAACCAGGACTAGCCTAGTTTCTGTGAGCAGGGGAAATTCTTAGAGTCAGCTCTTGAGGCCGTTTTATTTCACTACATGCCAGAAAAGTGCCCACAAAGGCTATGGAAAGCACTTTTAGATGCTTATTTGACCTTTATATATGGTCCCCCATCATGAGGGAGAGCCTTCAAAGGTAGCAGGGTGATGAAGTCAGCAGGATGAAATCTCTAAGTAATGGCAAACATCTAGGGTGAAATTCAACAGCACATTTGAAATCCTTTTTTTGTTTTTAATCTATATGTTTATAAACTTAATATATTTAATAATCTTCTTCTTTGGCATTGGTAACAAGACAAAATAATTTTTTCTTGAATTCTTTGAGACTTATTCCACCTTCCAAAGCAAATAAAATTTTATTTAATGTAATTACAGTTTAGGTGCAAAGTCTATAAAAGTTACTGGAGATACACACTTAAATGACTACAAAGGCTATATTATTAAGGATGCAACTATTTCCAGAATCTTGCTAACTCCTCTGAATTTTTTTCTATTTTGTCCAGTTAGATTATTGCAAATTTGCTGATTGCCAAATTTAAAAATACTGGTTGTGTGACTTTCACTAATTCCTTATCTACATAATCCTAGTGAAAATCTTTTGTTAGATCAAAACTAAATTTTGTCATCCTAGAAAAAGTGGCTAATGTGGTCATGATCTTTCAAATGTCAACATTTTAAATTTAAAAATTTGAAAACAAAAGGAGAGATTTTATTTCTTTAAATAACACATTCTATCTGTCCCTCCACTCTTATTCAAAGAACCTTAAGGGGCCATTCACTCATATAGTTTGTGATGGCAGGCTGAACCATAATCAAGTGCGAGACCTGGATTATCAATAGTATCTGTAGCGGCCAGCATACCAGAATACCAGATTTAAACCTTAATATTTAAATGGCTGCATATATGAACACAGGAGCCTTTCAAAGAAACCGTAGGAACACTACAGGAGGCTAGATGTGGGATGATCTGATTTTTATTTTTTCCCCCCATGAGATACCTATCATGATTATATCCATCATGATTACACCCTGAAAGTTTTGGGGAATCATTATCATGACTATCACTTGTAACTATAGTCACAGTCCTGTAAATAGGTTCATATATACATGATGATAATCAGGAGAGTTCAAGGATATCCTACAAACTGTTCAGAGATGCAGAATTACTCATGTGCATAATTATCTGAAGGACAGATAGTTGTCTAATACAGCACTGTTTCTTTTAGTCTGAAATTTTAAAACATTAATTTATAATAGTAGCAGTGCATCCGTTTAGTGGGATATTATTGCAATTGGCCTAATACATGTTTTTATCTTTTATCTCCTGAGTCTTGAAGGAAGGAGGGAGAAAGAAAGGAGAGGGCAGAAAAACAGTAAACCGGTGACTGCTGTTATCTTTGACATGCTGTGAATAGAGAGGATATTAGACTAATTCCCCCAAAATCACAGATAAATGATTATCTTGGCTTGATACTACTGCCCTTTAACAGGCCCCTCTTTCTAGCCAAAGACATTAGTTCTAATTTATTTGACACAAATTTCAAGGCCTTCTGCCAAGAGGAGAGCAAAAGCTGCATGAAAATGTTCTTAATGTAAATTTGGGACATCACTTGTAAAATGAGTTGATAAAAAGAAAGAAAGGTCTTGCTATTGAAACCAGAGAATCTCCTAGCTTAAAGCAGTTCTGGTTTCTGTATTTTTCCATGCATCTATAGTAAAGACTTAACTCACCTTTGATGTGAACTTTCCAGCAAAAGCTGAGGCTTAGAGACTGGCTATAAGCGCTTAAATATTAAGTACAGAAGAACACACTTTATACCTTCATATGATTTATTTCCTTACAGAATAACCTTTAGGAACAAGAAGTCTTTCATTTTTCTGTTCTGTTTCTGTGTTAATTAATTTTAAAGAAGACTCAACATTTTATTTCAGCTGCCAGGGAAATTATTTGCCTTCCTGTAGGAAAATGCATCATTGTATTATGAACCACACTAATTACTGGCTATGTAACAGCCTAGGATATTTGTGAATAACGTCAGTGTTATTTTGTCATATGTCTTTTAAGAGGCATTTCTTTTAACTTTTTGGATCTATTTCTGGTGAGTGATATGTGCTATCAATTTTCATAGTTACACAGGTTTAACCTGGAACAGTTAACTAGGCTTGAGTTTTGTTTGTTTAACAGCCACTTACTAGTACTTCTAAGGTAGAATACATAAGAATAGAAAGCAATAACAGGTATATTTTATTTTTCTTATTATCAAAGTTCCCTTAGTGAGGAGGAAAATGTGTGCAGTGGGATTCATCAGTCCGGCAATGGATACTGTTAGCAAAACCTGCATTTTAGCTCTAATCTCTGTTTTTTCTTAGCTGGTTTCGTTTTTTTTTTTCTTCTTTTTTTTCTTTTTTCCGTCATTCCTAAAGTACTGTGTGTGTAATGAGGCTATTGTTCAGCAAGAAGATGCCACATTTTCTCTTTTGTTTACACTGGCTTATTTGGGCCATGCTGCTTGTAGTTCTTCTCAAATCCAACCCATGTTAGACTTCATCTTATAATCATAGAATAACTTGCATTGGGAAGAGACCTCTGGAAATCAGCTATCCCAGCCTTCTTCTCCAAGCAGGGCTAGCATCAAAGTTAAGAAAGATCAGGTTGATCAAGGTTCTACCCAGTTGAGTTTTGAAAATCTCCAGTCTCAAGCTTTAGAAAAACTTGTATCACAATGGGGCATTCTTTCAGAGACACAGCCTATATAGACGTATTGGCTAGTCTGCAATGACTGGTTCATTGCCAAGTGTCTTCTGCACACATACAGTACTGACTAGGAGACAATCAATAATGACAAGCAGTTTAATTAATATTATCTGAGCATTTCACAAATACTTGAAATTTACAAGGAGTCTAGAAGGAAATGAATGAACATCATTAGCTAAGCAAAGAGTTTCAGGTGGACTACTTGTCTTTTTTTTTTTAGGTCTTCATCCAGAAAAAATCACTCAGGAATATTCCCATCAAAATAACTGTGTCCTAACCTTTTCTCCAGAAATAATAAAGTATATTTCTACTCTAGCCTTGAATCTGAAAAGACTCATGTGTCTGCTTAATTTCAGGGATTGGGATTAATTCTACTGAAATAATCCAGCTACCTGAAATTCATAAGAAATTAAACAGATGGAGCAGTTTTTAAACTCTTAACCATCTCTTCCATTTCTATGCATGGAAAGCAAGAGTGATCTGATTAGAAAGTAGCAGAAAAGAAAAATAGAGAGATTAATTCTGATTTTCTAAATTGTATGCAATTTTCTTTACATAGATTATAACATTTTCTTCAGTCTTCTCACACAAAGAAAAGTTTTAAGTATCCACAAACTTGGTATCATTTTTGTATGGGTCCAAATCCTCCCTTGTTTACCCACTCAAATTCCCATTCACTTACTTGGAAGCTATCTGTACTTAAGGAGTAAAAACTAACTGAAGAGTTATTTTCAGAATATTCTCTGTTTAATATTTAAGTAAAGAATTTATGACTAAGAAAGGCAATTTACTACAAATGCTTAGAATAACGTGAACAATGAGACTTGTCATAGTTAACAACTGGAGTTTTCTAAGATAATTGTTTAACAACCTTGTGCAATAGGAAGCAAGTGGCTTTGGAGTAATATTATTTACTTGTATTAAATACCAAATAAATTAAATTTGCCTGAAGTAAAATTACACTAAAGAGAAAATAGGAGCTGACCTGATTGATTTTAATACAACTGAAGGTTGAACAATCAAACCTAAATTGAAGAAAACAGAAGAAACATTCATCAGGTTCTTTGTTAGAGATTCTCTTTAGAAATATGCCAGAATAGTCATAATAAGAGATATAATTAAGCAATCAGCCTTTTCAAAGATACATCTGTAATAACCGCCAACAATGAAGTGTCTTACTATGGATTATTCTACAAGTAATTTAAGAAAAACAACTATAATTGTAAGTAAAGCTTATGGCACCATACTGCATGTTTACACAGGTGTGATGTTATAACTGATCAGACTGAAAGCTTTCTTTAACATAGGAAGAGTATAAAAATGTCTTACAACATTGCCAGTAGTAACAGGATGGTTAACAAACAAGCGTATTCACCTGTTCATAGACAGTTCGATATTGTCTGCATGTAACGTTTATACTCCATTTACATCAAATTGCTTTTATGGAGGCAAAGTTAAGAGTTTTCAGAACTCTTCTGGCTAGTCGATTTTATATGATTGTCAAATCTGTTTCCACTGGGCTCCGGATATAGGCGTGGTCCATACAGCCTATGGTGGAAGCGGCCAGCTGACTTTCACTCCTTTTGAATGTATCAGTGCAGTTGCTGGAAAGAGAAGGGCTCCTGTGAGAGGAGCTGATGTTGGTCACACAGGGAGGCCAGACTAGCAGCTGGAAGCAACAACAGCTGCTGGCATTACTGAATGCACTGAGAGGCCTTGGCCAATATCTTTTGTCTGGACACTGAGTGGCTCAGCCAGGCAGAAGAACAGGATCTTTACATTGCTAATCAGCAGGGAGCCAAGAGGTGGAAGCAGCTCAGGTGCTTTCCAAGCACTTCTAGCTCTTCTTTGTGCTTATCTATGTGAGCTGAAACCGGCAAGAAACTATTTGAGGGTGAGGACCACTTTGCCTTCACACAACCATTCAGCCACACCCCATTTCCACGGACAGACAACAACCACTTAGTATTTTGTATTCTCTCCTTCCACATTCAGTTGTGCTTGTTCATGGTCCATCTGATATAAAGAATGCCTCATTGGCAGACTTCCATCTTACTTGTAATTGTATATATGACCTCCTCTACATTTGTCATTACTGAAATTCCCTGAACAGCAACAACTTTGGTAGGAAAGTGTTTGTGTATTTTTTGCTACCTCTGGGCCATGTTACGGAGCAGTTTTGAGCTTCCTTTCTCATGTGGAGTGGAAGATCCTGGACACATAAGAGGCCATCTGGAAATATAGTCTTTACCTATACGTATTAGCAGCAAGGGAGCAGAGAACTATACTTTTGGAATCAATATTTAAGAGAATATCATTCACCTGCCTCTGCTGAAACAATGTGGCTTGTTTTATAGTCTTGACACACACCTTTACCTTTTTAAAGGTAAAGCACAGTAACAGTAACAATTACTGTAAATGTACTTGCACTGAGAATTTTTAATTTTGCAGGACTTTGGCCTTGAGATTGTTGGCAATCAGTTAATTTCCCCATAAAGATAAAAGAAGATATGCTAAAAGAAGATATGTTCCTCTTCTCATTCCCAGAAACCATAGAGGTTGGAGCTAAATACTTGTAACATTTCCAGCCAAAATATCTGTAAAATATTAAATTAAGTACTCTGACATTATACATTTTATTTTATTGACTTTCAGTGGTTAAAAGGTTGACCACACCTGATCCATGGCACTAAATCCAAATGTGTAAACCCACAATGTAAACACAAAGATTTTTCTATTATCTTTATTTTATGTATAAATTTTAGGCCAGATTGTCAGCTAATGTACATTAGAATAGCTCTTTCTCTGCCAATACAGGTTTGCTCTTGATATCACCTTAGGAATGTGCCCCTATTTTGAAATTTGTTTTGGTTTTTTTTTTTATATTGCTTTCTTTCTTTCTAAATGCAAGATGAAATATAATATTATAATAATATATAATATAATAATATACAAACATTATAAATTATAGATAAATATTTATAAATATTATAATATATATAAAACATAATAATAATATAAATATTGTGGAAAGAAAGACTTATAGGAAGAGAGAGCTGAAGACCATGCCAATATTTCTTCGCTACTTCTGCTTGAATACTTTTTCTTCCATCTTTAAAAAATAAATGTCTTCTGTAAATTCCATATAAGTATCATATTATCATTGTACAAAAATATATCATGATAAATAACTCCCATGTATACATACATACACACGCGCGCGCATGCGCACACACACACACACACACAAATATTTGCCGCTTTCTAGTATTTGCCTATTATCTCTCTGCCCTCTTTGCTCTCTGACCACCACTACTATGTCCAGTTTAGATTAATTCCGAGAAGAGGTACATGTATAATGGGAAACGATGGTAAATCTGGCAGCAGTAGGGTGTGTATTTAAGGAATTCCCTTTGTGGTACTGGAGAATTTACCTGGTCATTGGAAAATTGTGAAGGATTGTCTAGATTATATAGAACGGCCATTATAATTTGTTTCTCTATTAATATATTATCTAGGAGTCCAAATAACAGATTAAGAGCTGTATGGTCAACAAACATACAACAACACTATTATTTTTGCCACAAAAGATTTACAAAGCAGTGTATCCATACTTTAATTCCTCTTCAGATTAAAGGTACATTCTCCTTGCCTATGCAGAACTAACAGTTAAAAAAATCTATATTAAGGATCAAACCTATTTTAATCTTCTCAGAATAATCACTGTGAACAACATGTAGTACCTCCTTTGTGCTGGCCAAAAAAAAAATGGAGATGGAATACATGGCATTGCTCCCCTTTTAATATGTTGAGTCTTCACTGTAAATATTTGAACTTTAAGTTCCCAGTCTTGCAATTAAATCTGATAATAATCTCTCACCTCCTCCTGAAAACTTCTGGCACACCAGCCTGGTTTCATGGATGATCTGAATCTATCTTGTTTTAAGGGTAACATCAGCTCCTAACATTAGAATGAGACATAAAAGGGATCTAAGATTTCATTAGTTCAGCTTGTTTTTTCCATGTTCTCAACATAACTTGAAGTAATTCATGAAAACTTAGTGGGGCCCTGAATCTAACATACAGTCTGTATACCTAAACTCGGAAAGTGGGAAGTGGTGGTGGAAGTGGAAGTGGTCTTGGTGGGAAAAGGAGGTGAGAAACTGGAAACTACCTACAAAAATGTTAATAAAAATGTGGAAAGAAATAATTTGTTGTGCATATGTTGTTGTATGTTTTTTTTAAATATTTTAATAACAACTAATTGGCCAGTTAAATTAGTATGGATATACAGAGCCAAAAAATTCCAAGCATGTGAAAATAAGTGGCTTAACTACATCATGCTGAAGTGAAGAAAGAGCAACTTACTGCACACCATGAGCTATGCAATGCTAACAGTAACAGAGAGTGTGCATGAATGGTACATGAATAAAAGATCATAAACAGTAATTAAAAAAATATATAGTCTACAGTGTTCTGTTTGAAGATTAGTTTAATTGAATGTGAACTGTTAGTTTAAGAAAAAAAATGTGATAGATTAAGGTTCACAAATCCTGAAGACTAGGAACTTAAAGTGCAAGTTAAAGAATATTGGCACAACTGTAGAATAAATTTGACCCAGGAGCATACAGATAATCATAAGCTCCTTTATCTTCTGAACCTTTTGGGTTTAGTGCTTTATTTTTTATTTTACTATTTGAAAAACAGATTTTAAAGATTTACATACTTGCTACAGAATAATATCTTAAACATGTCTTGATAAAATTATGACTTTGAAGAATTCAGATATGATAGGCCTTGTATTGAAAAACCTGCCATAACAAATTTTAATTCAAATTGTTATTGAATAGCAAATACAGATTTAATTATCTCCATTATTGACGTGTTCTAAGCAAGTACTTTATGTTATAAATCCACACATTATTGCCAAAGAGCAGGCTGAATACATAAATTGTCTGACAGTTCTCTCAGCAGGTTCTTTATGCCATAGGAAAACTTCTAAAAGAATAAAATACTTCCAGCTTCTTTCAGGTCACCTAGCTATAAGGAAGACTCAGATTTGTCAGGCTTTCAGACCCACAACAAAATATTATTACCAGAGTTAAGTAAGTCAAAAATTGAAATATTGTATAATTCTGATTGAAAATTCAATGGTGACAAGGTGTTTTTGATTGGTCGTGGCACCGGACATCAATTACACAGAAATACTTCAGCAGCTCTGCCATTCAAACCCATCTGTTCCACAGACATCTGAAGGAATGATGACACTGTGTGAGAAAAGGTAAAATGTGGGATTCTTTTTTGCTTTGCTGGAGAAAAAAAAATATAATAGCAATGATGACCTTGGTACAGGACATTTCCTGGGGAATTGATGACCGCCATGGACCATCAACTCTCCCAGCTAGTCATTAATCCCCAGGAAATGCCCTATGTCTGCCTTGTTATTGCTTAATTCAATTATTTGTGGTTGTGGGGTTTATTCTGTGAATATTTTATTGCTCAATCTGCTCTCTGTCTTACTTCTGCTCCTCTTACTGGTACAGACTGACTCTGGTACATGGCACTGGTACAGACTGGCTCAGCTCAAGATCTCACATATACCGAAAGAGAAAACACATTTTTGCATGCCTGCTATTTTGTTAAGATACAATACCTAGAATGGAGTAATAAAAAGCATACTTTTATATCTATCTTAGGAATATCATAAACTTTGACTGCCAAACAATGTAGGTAGAATATAGTTTTACCAGGCATATATGTTGCATATTGACAATAATCCTGCTACTTAAAATGTCATCATTGTACTGAGAGATTTTTAGGTATTCCAAAATGGTAGGATAAGATAAAGGTAGGAAATAGGATAGGGTGATTACTTTTCTTTAGCTTGCTTTTTTCTCCTGTGTTGTATACTGCTGTTTTTTCTCCTGTTCTGAGGGGGTAACATGACAAGTGTTTCACCATCAGCCTTGTTGTTTCCTCCTTAATAGTGAACCCTGATGTTTATTCCTCCCCTTATTTCTGGCAACTGTTCTGTGGAGAACTAGAACAGGTAAGTGAGCCAGATTTTAAGAACGTGCAGAAAAACAAGGTTAGTTTTAACCCCTACCATCCAATTCACCACACAGCCACACAAATAGTTTTCCAGCACAGTGAAGGGGATTGTACTGAACCGGGAAGGAGTGGTGAGGACTGAGGTGGGAGTAATGCTTAGCTGGTCTGCCATGGAAGGAAACACTCCTCTAATTACAGTCTGAGAGTTGCATTCTCTTCTACACTAAAGACCTTCATACTGCTTTGACTGTTTGAAGGAACCATTAAACAAGTCTAAATATAAGCTATGTTTATGTTACTACTAACATAGAAGAAAGACGACAAAGCCAGGAGGTTGGAGTAATTGAAAAACATAGGTATATGAATGGAAATTACTACACAACATTTGATCACTAGATACAACATATGTACACCAGTCTATGGGACCAGATGGGATCTATCCAAGGGTGCTGAAGGAGTAGGCCAATGTCACTGTGAGACCCCTCTCTATCATCTTTGAAAGCTTATGGCAATCAGGGAAGGTTAATGAAAACTGGAAAAGTCACGCCATCTTCAAAAACGGCAGAAAGGAGAATTCAGGAAATTACAGGCCAGTCAGCTTCACCTCAGTCCCTGGGAAGGTTATGGAATAAATCCTCCTAGAAGACATTTCTAAACACGTGAAGGAGCAGCCAACATGGATTTACCAAGGGCAAATTATGCCTGACTCGTCTCACTGCTTTGTGTTACAAGGTAGGCACAGGGAGGTCAGTGGATGTTGAATACTTTGACTTCAGCAAGGGCTTTGACACAGTCTCTCCTAGCCTTCTTATCACCAAATTGGTGAGATGTGGGCTGGATGGGTGGACCACAGGGTGAGTGGAAAATTGGCTGTATTGCCAGGCTCGAAGAGCTGTCATCAGTGGTGCAAAGTCCAGCTGCTAGCCACTAATTCGTGGGATCCCTTCAGGGTTCAGTAATGAGACCAATACTGTTTAATATCTTCATTTTCATAGACTTTTTAATGTATTTATTAAACAACCTGGATGATGGAATGGAGTGCAAGTTTGCAGATGACACCAAACTGCAGGGAGTGGTCAATAATCCGGGGGGGTGCTATTCAGAGGGATCAGAACAGACTGGAGAAACAGGCTGACAGGAACTACATGAAGTTCAACAAAAGCAAATGCAGCATCTTGTATCTGGGATGGAATAACTCCATGCACCAATACATGCTGAGGGCTAACTGYCTGGGAAGCAGCTTGGTAGAAAAGGATCTGGGGGTAGTGATGGACAAATTCAATGYGAGTCAGTAGTGCACCCTTGCAGTAAAGAAGACCAGCCACATTCTGGGCTCTGAGAGTAAGAATGCAGCCAGCCAGATCCTCCTCTGCTATTTGACAGTTGTGAGACTGCATCTGGAGTACTGAGTCCAATTTGGAGTTCCCCAGTACAATAAAAATATTAACATACCGGAGCAAGTCCAGTGGAGGCCACAGAGATCGCTGAGGTGCTGAAGCAAATGACACACAAGGAGAGCCTGAAAGAACTTGGTTTGTTCAGCATGATCGGAGGATACAGAGAAGACAGAGCCAGAATCTTCTCAGGTGCATCATGATAGACCACAGATACAAGGTTAAACATGGGAAATTCTGCTTAGATATAAGGAAAAATTATTTTACCATGAGTGTGGTCAAATACTGGAGCAAGCTGCCTAGACAGGTTGTGTAGCCTCCACCCTTGTATACATTCAAGACCTGACAGGTAAAGTCCCTGAGCAACCTGATCTAATTAGAACTGCTCTAAGGAACAGGCTAGACTAGATGACCTCTGGAGGTTCTTCCCAACCTAAATTATTCTATGGTTCTAAAGTTGTATCTGAAATAACACAGAGACAACCTTTTCAAGTGCAGATGCCTAAATGATGCAAAAAAAATAATGCTTGCATACATAGTTGACTCTGAGAAAGTGGGATTTTTTCAGGTCTGAACTGTTACTGTCACTTAGGAGGCTGATATGGATATGCCTAACATCACCGGGCCTGGTGTTTCTCCTTCCCTTTTTTCACTAAAAGCCCATCCCCAGGGAGCAAATCTTGGATTATATGAAGCTTCCATTTTGTTCTCTCTTATCAACAGTTAGAAGTTCATGTTAATACTGTTTAATAATTTAAAGACAGTTGCCCTTGTATAGCTAGTAATTGAACATATTAGTGCTGACATGCCAGCATGTGAATATAAGGTGGCAAAAAGTACAGCAACATTTTATATTTGCATTTTTGCTAAAATTTAGCTTTCAGAACCATAAGATCCAAAACAAGATTTTTAGAAATGTGGGAAATCTTTTTGCTTTCTTCTTAATAACACTGTTCTTACATACAAGAAAACAACATTATTTGCTAGGAGGTGAGAATGCTTTGCATCAAAACAGAATAGTAGGGAGAGCTGACCAAAGTCATGTAATTTCCTTGAGATCATTTGAAATAGCACTTGCCCTAACTTTTTTTTCCATATTCTTTTCTGTTCTTGCTACAGGCAACCTAAATGATGGTCTCTACATTAACCTCTCTCCTGCAAGTTTTTTTGCTCAGAAGACTTGATGCGCTAGTTGCATGTCATCAGAAATCTTGTAAACCCTCTATAAATCTTATTCATCACCTTATCCTTTTCATAACTTTATGAGACTGAACTTCTCCAGTGATATCTCCAAGGATGATTATTTAGTCAATTTCATTTGGTGCAACTAGGCTTTCCCCCACCAGGACTCACTGGGATGTGTGATTGAGTTCATTTCCCCAGAAATCTCAATTCTGCCCACTACATGTTCATAATCTCCGTTCTGTTCATTTCATTCCAGGTTGTCATTAATAACACAAAACTAGAGAGGCCATGAATCTCAAGTACAGGATTAATACTCATAAGATTGATACTCTGGTCCCAACCCTGTTACTGATTTGTGTGTGACTTCTTGTAACTCATTATTCAGCTGCCTAGCTTGGAAAAATAAAAAAATGCATTGCTCATCCACTTTTAAACCATACACACTGTACTGGTGATTTTTACACTTTTTGAAAAGTTTTTGTTGTTTATAGACAACAAGCAGGAAAGAAACATATTTTAAGATGCTATTTTCAGAACAATTTTCTGACTTTGTTTCTCAAATTATTTGAAAATTAATATAAAAGTTATGTGTAAATCAAGATGAAGTTTTAGACACAGACATACACATACCTACCTATACACACACAAACGCAATAGATCCTAAATTCTTAAATGCTGCACTTCTTTGATAGCACAACCATAGTTAATGTTGTGTCAGGGTTTCCACTATAAACCTTCTTTTTTATAACTTGGCTATAAAATTTTACCTGAGGCATGAAGCACCGGGTCTCAGCACAGCAGCTGACATTTTTATATATACACATTTTCACACACTTAAAAAAAAAATAAATCAGTTTAGCTACTTTACTACATGCAAGTATAACTGATATTAAAAAAGTTTAAAGCATTTTTCACTTGAACATGTATAATATACAAACATATATTTACATAAATATATATGTAGCTCCAAACAGCTTCTCCTTGTTACTGAAAGGATACTGGAGAAAGTTACGAGAGATTCTTCAGCTAGAAAACGTGCTTTCATTACTTATATCTAAAGAAATTATTGTATATGACCAGATATTTGATTGAAAGTTACTTCGTTCAAGGAAATACGAGCACAACACATGACTCTACCACCCACACCACAAGCAGTCCCCTCACCTCCAACATGACATACTTCATTAAACACAGAAGTGCTTTGTTGCATTAGGGGTGTTAAAAAGAAAGGTAGGCTCCTCACACTTCCTATGAGAAATGAACATCAACTTCCTCTGAAGAAAATGTGAATGGATTTGCTTAATTGGACTTGGGGCACTGGAGCAATTAATAATAGATTGTGTCATAGTAAGGGATTTGTTTATATTTAAAGCAATAAATTATAAGTATCAAGTTTATATTTATTCCAAGTTAAACTCATTTGTAATTGACATGTTACTTAGCCCAAGGCTTTTAAGATCTTTTAGTATAATTAAATTAATAGAGGGTTATAGATCACTGCATGATAAACAAACAGCATGGACTTTAATATGACAGATATACAGAGAACAGGCCATGTAAGTAGATCATTATTATCGGTTTTACCTTCAGCAAAAATACAACTGAAATAGCAGCAAAAGATTCAGTGCAAACAATTGCAAGTGCAAGGATGGTTTGTGATAAAGTTTCCTTTCCTTTCCTAAGCTGATGGAAAAAAAATGTATTTACTGCTGTGAGTGGAAATTAGTCAGTAAAGTGATCTTCTGAAAACTGCTTTGCTATCCCAGCACTCCACTATCATTTAGTTCCTTCTACCTTCCAAATACTTTGGATCACATTTTCAAAGATGTCACTCCATACAAGGAGTCACCAAGACTTTGGATCCTTTTGAATTAAGTAAGAATCTCTTCCTTAATCTACCTGTCCTGAGTAAAGCTTTGCACAGCATATAAAATGAACAGTCTTTTGTACACATAGCGTCTGGTATCTTTTTTCAAGACTTTACATGCCTGCAGAGGCTCCTTTAAAATTTGGGTTGACTATATATAGCACAAATGTAGAACACATGATTTTTCTGAATGTCACACATTCTCAAATAAAATTCGGAAGCCATTTGCTCTCCTTCTCAAAGGGGCACTCCATCTCAGACTGGATGTATTCCTAAATTCTCTACAAAGAGGGTTGGAATAGGAGCTGGGGAGATCCTATGCATGAGTAAAAAACAAACAAACAAACAAAACCCAGAAAAAAGCTAGGAATATTAAGCTCACACTTGATCTCATTTTTAAATGAAAACAAATTGGGTAAACATTACAATTTGTTTGCTGTGCAAGAAATTCATTAAGAGGGCTTGCTGGGCTGAAATGCGCAAGACCTTTAAACCAAGAACATGATGAAGGCACACACATGCATGACCAGTGAGACACAGGAAGAGCAGTAGTTTGGATGAAAGGTGCTTTCTAGCAGGACTCCAGCAAGGCAAGGTGTCATCATGGTCTCGGCAGCTGCAGGGATTTTCACACTATGAGCAGATCACTGCTCACTCTAGTTGAATATTTTGTGGGAGAGTGAAACAGGCACCAGTTGAATGTGTCTTACCCATGATGTACGAACCCCACAGGACCACTGGGTTGAAAAGGATCTCCAAGGCACCTTTGAATTCTTTTGCCTTTCCCAAGATAAAGTTAAGTATATCTATGTCATTCCCAGAGACACTTGTTGAAACAGTTACTAAAATCTCTAGAAGCTTTAATAGAAACCAGTGACAGAGATCCCACAGCTGTCTAGTCAACTTATTCCAGCACCTAATAATCCTGTTTTTTTACATCTAACCTGAATAACTTGGTAAATAGAGCCTGTTTCTTCTTGTTCTGTTTACTGTGGACATGGAGAACAGTGATCTGTTTCTCTTCCAGCTTCCCTTCAAGGTCATTATGCCTCAGACGCTCTCCCTGTTCTTTTCTATACACACAGATTAAACAGTCTCAGATCATTCAACCTATCCGTTCAGGATTGCTTTTTAGATCTCTATCAATGTCTTTCTCTCCTGTGGATGTTCTCTAGGTCACCCACATCTCTGTGGAAATGCCCCACACAGTACTCCACCCCAAGTGTGTCTGTAATGATTCACTTGTGCCTGTTGAACTACATTCCAGTTTTCTTTTGACCATTCCTTCAATCTGTGAAGATCCTTTCAAATTGAAATCCTGTCCATCAGTATATTGCAGTGCCTTCCATCTCAGCATCACTTACAAATTTAATAATCTCTGTATCATTCAAGCCATTAATGAAAATACTGAATACTACTAGATCCAGAACAGATACATGCAGAATCAGACTCAATGCTTACTTTCATTTTGGCAGTAGTCTATTAATTAATACTCTCTTCATAAGATTTTCCAATCAGTTCTACACTATTCTAAAGTAGACTTAGTAAGACAATGTTTCCTTATAGGAATATTATGAGAGAAAGTATCAGAAGTCTTACTAAGGTCAAAATACATGACATTTTCTTCTTCTCCTCTGTCCATAATGCCTATTAGTCATAGAATAAAACTACCTGGGCTTGACATGTTTTGTATTTAAGTAACTCATGTTGACTACTGCTTATCGCCTTCCTTTTTTCCAGCTAAACAGTTTGATTAGCTATTCCTTTTTTTTTTTTTTTTTAAGTTGAGAAGTCAATAATTCTCCAGCTCTTTTCCCTCTCTTTAAAGATAGGTACCATGTTTGTTCTTTTTCAGATTTTTCATACCACATCGCCCCTTTTAAGATCTCAAAATTAAATTTAATGACCATGAAACTGGTATTGAAAGTTCCTTATATACCCTGGGATGAGGCACTTCAGGCCCAACATATTTAAAATAGTAAAATACCTAGATATTCTCTGACCTGTTCCTTCTCTATGCATTGGACTTCTGGATTAGTCAAATGGCTGCAGTTGACTTTTTCAAACTTCATGCATACAGGATATTTAGGCCTTTTCCTTTCATAAAATTGTGAAGCACTAGCTTCTGTGAATGGCAGTGTAGATCACAAGATACATTAATGCCTGAAATAGAGTCATGCATTCATTTGTGCTCTTTAAGAGCCCATTTTTAAAACATATATTTCAGATTTTTTTCTGCAATGTAGCATGTGGTAGAAAGTTCCAGTCCCTTAAAAATGACCACTTTCCTGTCTGCTACCATAGACACTAGAGTATTCTCTTAAATTCCCTCTCAAACCCATTAGAAAACCAGAAGCTGATGGTCTTCAGAGCCTTTCTACCATATGTGGAGCTCGTGCTGCCAGTTTACAGTGTTATAATCTATCTATTATTTTGGGATTCTTCAACGTTTGAAAATATTTGTCAACATCTTCTGTAGATAAAACAGAAACAAAGAAATAATTTGGTATCTCATAAAGCCCCTGTTTTCATTATTACTCTACTCCACAGAAAAGCAATGAGTTCACTAGTTTTACTGAAGACGTCTACTSTTCCAAGGGTTAAAATATATACCGTTTTCTCTTGTTAGTCTTTGTTAGTCCTTCCCATTTCCAGGTTGTCTTGCTTTTCCCTAAATAAAAACTTATTCTGCATTCAGCTAAAAAATATTTCTTGTTAAATAACTTTATTTTTATGTATATATGTGTGTGTAATATTATAGATATGCATATATATTTGCATATTTGTAAATACAGAGATTTATATATATATATACACATATATTTATTTATGTGTATATTTATTTATAGAAATTCTCCTGTTGTCCTTTATTTCCTTTCTAAACTCTCCTTATCAAAGATTGTGGCATATTGTGATCTTTCTACTATGGATCTTAATTATGCAGCAGTCTGTATTTTCCACTGTATTTACTATCATCATTGTCTGAACTAATGCCAGGACTGAGACCATCCTCCTCTTCTCTTCTCTTCTCTTCTCTTCTCTTCTCTTCTCTTCTCTTCTCTTCTCTTCTCTTCTCTTCTCTTCTCTTCTCTTCTCTTTTCTCTCTTCCCAACTTGCTGTCCCAAGTAGTAATCATTCAAGGAACAGAACACTTCCATTCTATGTTGTTCTTCTTTCTGATCAGCTATCAGTTCCAGATAGGAGAAATCATCACTCTCCTTTGTCTGGATCTCTGCTCTGTGGTTTTGGGGTTTTTTTTGATTGATTGGTTGGTTGGTTGGATTTTGGTTTGGTTCAATAGGTTGATAATGGTACATTTGTACTCATACAAGTATTCTAAGTGATCTTCCCTGGTCATGAATCTTAACTCAGATTCCTTGAAATTCTACTGGCACTGTTGATATTCTAGACATCTGTGACTTAAGATGTTACTCCTGTTTCATTTAGAACTAGGTATTATAGTACCTTATTGATTTTTGTCATTGATTATAAATAGCATATCAAGGTCCTCTTCCATTCTCAGACATTACAGCACCTTCTTCAAGTTTGAAATTTTGTATATTAGAACACAGACCTTTTATTTGAGCATGTTTGATCAAGAATTTATAGTGAAAGAATGTGACTATGCAGACTACTTTACTGCAAAATCACTTTCTGTTCAAACTTTATTTGGGGGAAAAAATGAGGCGAAAAGACTAAGAGATAAGAAAATCATACTGAAAATCTTTGTGTGTTCTGTGAGAAGATGTTGAGAGAGCAGGTAAAATCCCTACAGTCTCTGCTGCTAGAAAATAATAGGACAATATTAACAATTTTTATTTAAATTGTCCTTGCTATCATAAGTTTCTTTCACACAATTAACATTGCTGAAATTGAACATATGAGTATTCATTTTCTTTGTTTATGCAGCCATATTAGCAAAGCTGAGAAGAAAAGACTTGGAAGTAAAGACTGTTATCCTTGCAATTTATCTGCTCTACTCATCATGTTGAACATACGTGTGCACTTTTAATTTTCTCTTGCATGGTAGCCTTCCTGCACATGAGGGCCTCTAAATGTAACCAGCCTAGAGAAAAAGCACCTCCTCCTGGGACACAGTTACAACATTCAGCGTAGATTGTTGTCACATGCAATAATTTCACATAATGAAATTCACAAGGAAATTACAGATGAAGTTAAATATTTCATGTGTGCCGTGGACACACATGTTAATTAAGTAACTTCTGAATAAAAAGAAATCTAGTTTTTAAAAAAGAAAATCCAATAATAGCAAGTTGACGGTGTCATGTGCTCAGAAATACAGGGCTTTTTTGCCCTCACTCAATCCAAACTTTTTTTTAATTGCCTAGCCTGCCATGTTTAAGTCACTTATATTCCTGAAATATATTCCAAGCAATCCTTTACTTTCAGATCAAGAGAGCTGATAACTCGTATGAGCTTTCGTCTAGATTTTTTTTCATAACGTCACCCTTCTAAAAGGCAACTGTTACTGCAAATAATAATTCCCTAGTATTTAATTTATCCCAACAGCTCTTTTAGGCATCCAAATAACTAGCTTAGATAACTCTCACTGTTATCTTTCATTGATGCAGGCTTAAAAGAAGCCTACGACTAATCTGGTACCTAAATATGCATTTTATTTTTAATTTTGGTCTCTCAAATTTGAAAACTGTAATCTAAATGACTTTGCCAACTTCATCTTGTGATAACTGTTATCTTTTAGGCATACTAGACTTAGAATAGGAAAAAAAAAACTATCTCAGATATTGCTATGTGATAAGAACTAACATATCTTGACTCTCTAATTGTGACTGGTAACTATGTGCAAATCAGTGTCATAACTGAAATTAGTTTCTGGGGGGAATCCTGATCACTTGGAAGATAATTAGAGTTTTGCCCTTTTATTTCTTGAGCATAATAACAGCTCATTCTGACTTTCTGAAATGTAGATATAAACATAGTTGCCTTCTTAAAAAATGGCCAAAAGAACAGACCATGTCTTCATTCCCAATATGGTATTGTCTGAAGCCAAGTTCTGACATCACCTGATAACATGCAGAGCACAGACTAAACTTTTCAAAATATCATTAGTAGCATCAAAAATGTCTTCTCTTTACTATATTAGACTAATCTAAGAAATGCCAGTGAAATTTATTTAGAGACCAGCAACTTAATCAGGCGATCATCACCCCCAGCTCAGCTTGATTCTCACTAAATTTTGAAAAATTTTGATACAGGCAGAGATGGGAAAAATGTTTCATCTGTGTTCAAACCGAAAGATTTGCATTCATGAAAAGTCCCATGTAAAATGTTACAGGATTACAGTAGACCAGAATAGTCAGGTAATAAGCTCTCATTCTTACACTGAAAATACTATATGCAATCTTCTATTAATATGTTCTTACTAATGTTTTTAATGAAAAGATATTTTTAAAAGAAAACAGAGAACAAACAATTTTTCAAAGTGTTGCCAGTATGCTTCTGACTCCATCTTGCAACAATTTAGTTTCCTAAATAATTTCAGTTGATGTACTCTTTGGAGCAAATCCCTGCAGAGAGCAATGGGGTTGATTGTTTTGTTGACTGCAATTGTTTTATGTGTGAGTTGTTTCTCAAACCTCAGTGCTGGGTAGGAAAAGGAGTGGTTCAGAAAATCCCTTCTAATGAATGGGTAACAGATGACTGTAAACCGCAGATGTTAGACCTTTTCAGCATGGAGCTTTAGTGACTCAAAATGTTAAAAAAGGAAGAAGAAAATCTGTGAACACATCCTAAATGCTCAATGGATTCATTGTCTCAAATTAGGTAATTTGTGGCCAACCGCAGTTTGGATTTTTAACATTTTTGGAAATGTGGTTGATTTTGCAATGCACAAATAACTATACAATCTAATATCAAATGTACTTTGGCTTTTTGCAGAAAATGCAGCTTGCTGTGGGGCTTATCAATAGCCAAAGCCTCAGGACATATGATGATGGTTACAATATTTGCAGACTTCTACAGATCATTTCAAGTAGCAAAAATGACTTGATAAGATATTAAAAAATAATTAAAATAAGGAAGAACACACTTCAATAAAAGGGTTGCCTTAAATACATCTGCTCCCATTTGCAGCTGTGCTCAACCTTCCCCTTTTCCTTGATTTTCTTCTAATAACCCTTGACTGCTATAACAGTTCCTCACATTGTAAAGTATTTCATGCAATTCATGCAATTTAGCATGATCACTGAAGAGTTTATCCAAATAGAGTTCTGACAAATAAGGCATCTTCTCTAGTCAAGACTTCCCCAAACCAAATAAAATACAAAACTTTATAGCCACTACTGCTGCTACTGCTTCAAAATGTTTGTGGAAATATTATTATATGGTAAAATATCCCTAGGAAACCATGACATAATTCCCATTTTGGTACTTTTTTCACAACTTAAAACTAGCTAGCTTCTACTGCGAAATCTAATTTCTGTGGCAAGCTTGTATATTTCATTCAGCGCGCAGCTCCCAGAGGCAGTGAACAGACGCAGCAGTTTGTGCAGCAGTGTTTGGGCTCTGACTAGAAGAACTTGAGGATCTTGTTGGAAGTCGTGGGCTTTCTGAGGACCCCCAAGGAACTAGAAGGTGATTGCTGCAAACAAGAAAGGGGAAGCTAGGCAAAGGCAACTGCAGGAGGCCTTAACTTCTCCTGGGAGAAGCTCTAGGTAGGAGTAGCTGCTGCTAATGAGCTCTCTTGGTTGCCCCTGATCAGAGGGAGTTGGGGCCTTTGATCCAGGTGGCCCTTGATTAGGGTGGGTCAAGCACCCTGTGAGACAGTGCTAGGGAGAGGCCGAGATAAGAGCCAGGCTTAGAATGCAGCTCCCAGAGCACAGTGAACGGATACAGTGGTTACTTTTGTTTCTAATCCCTGTAGTGTATGCTTCCTCATGTATGGTCGTGACATGCCACAGAGCACATTCCCCAGTGGCTGTTGGAGTTGCTGTGTCAGAGGCTGGGACCCAAACCGACCCTCTGAGAGCAGATGCAGCCCTACAGGTCTCAGGCTGCAGGGAGTGCTTGGGGTCTCTCCATGAGGACTGGGCTGGCAGTCAGCTCTCCTGCAGGAGGTGTACTGTTGATGACGAGTTGTGTCGTCAGGTAAGGGAGTTACGGGAGGAAGTCAGTAGGCTGCATAGCACCTGAGGAGATGAGCAAGAGATAGACAGGGTATTCTTGGAGACTGTACAGCTTCAAGAGTCCCAACCCCCCACAGCACTGGAGTTGCTGGAGGGCTCTGTGCCATGTGAAATGGTACATTGTAATACTGTAGAAGGCAACTGGAAACTGGTCACTGCTCATAGGAGGAGAAAGGCTCCTACTCCTCCTGAGGACTTGCATTTGAAGAACAGGTTTAGTGCCCTCCAGGATGAGGAGGAGATGGACATGGCTGCAAGGGAAGTAACTGGGGCAACAGACCCTGTGCCTCGCGGGAACAGCCGGAAGAAGCGGCGGGTGACTGTTGTGGGTGACTCCCTGCTGCAGGGGACGGAGGCACCTATCTGCCGACCTGACCTCTTGTCTAGAGAGGTTTGTTGCCTGCCAGTACGAGATGTCATGGAAAGACTGCCAAGGCTTGTCCATGCTTCGGACTATTACCCTCTGCTGCTCTTCCATTTGGGCACTAATGACACCAAGGGCAAACTGGAGACCACCAAAYGGGATTTCAGAGTTCTGGGGATGGTGGTCAAGGGTCTGGGAGCCCAGGTCATTTCCTCCTCAATCCTGCCAGTGAGGGGGATGGATGAGAGGAGGAGGAGACAGATTTTCCAAATTAACAACTGGCTGCGCTGCTGGTGTTGGCAACAGGATTTTGGTTTCTACAACCATGGAACCCTATTTGAAGATCGACAACTGCTTGGGAGAGATGGGRTSCACCTCACTAAGTGGGGCACGCGTGTCTTTGCCAGCAGGTTGGCCAACCTGCTAAGGAGGGCTTTAAACTAGGAAAGATGGGGGAAGGGGAGAGTTATAGAGACAGGGTAGTTGGCAAAACACAGCTCAAGTCAGGATGCCTCCAGCAGGTGCTTGCAGCCAGGAAAGTGCGCATGGGATGTGACTATGGAGGATCCTCTTGTATCCCTCCTAGGAAACCTGCATGCTCAGTCACCTCTCTGAAATGCCTGTACACCAATGCATGCAGCACGGGGAGTAAACAGGAAGAATTAGAAATCTGTGTGCGGTCACAGGGCCATGATCTCATTGCAATTACAGAGACATGGTGGGATAGCTCACATGACTGGAGTGCTGTCATGGATGGCTACGTGCTTTTYAGGAAAGACAGGCCAGGAAAGCGAGGTGGTGGAGTTGCTCTTTATGCGAGAGAGAAACTGGAATGTATCGAGCTCTGCCTAGGGGTGGATGAAGAGCTAGTCGAGAGTTTATGGGGAAGGATTAAAGGGCAGGCTAGCATGGGTGACACTGTTGTGGGTGTTTACTACAGGYCACCTGATSAGGAWGARGAAGTCRATGAGGCCTTCTACAGACAGCTGGAAGTAGCCTCACGATCACAGGCCCTGGTTCTCATGGGGGACTTCAACCACCCTGTTATCTGCTGGAGAGACAACACAGCTAGGCACAAACAGTCCCGGAGGTTCCTGCAGAGCATTGATGACAACTTCTTGACACAGGTGGCGGAGAAGCCAACAAGGAGAGGTGTGCTGCTGGACCTCACACTAACAAGCAAAGAAGGACTGGTGGAAGATGTGAAGGTTGGAGGCAGCCTTGGCTGCAGTGACCATGAGATGGTGGAGTTGAGGATCCTGCGAGGAGGAGGCAGGGCACTAAGTAGGATCGCAACCCTGGACTTCAGGAGAGCAAACTTTGGCCTCTTCAGGGACCTACTTGGAGGATTCCCATGGGTTAGGACCCTAGAAGGAAGGGGCGTTCAAGAGAGCTCGTTAATATTCAAACATCACTCCCTCCAGGCTCAAGAGTGGTGCGTCCCTATGAGTARGAAGTCAAGCAAAGGGGGCAGGAGACCTGTGTGGATGAGCAAGGAGCTCCTGGCAAAACTCAACCAGAAGGAGGAAGTATACAGAAAGTGGAAAGGGGGACAGGCCACTTGGGAGGAATACAGGAACGTTGCCAGAGTATGCAGGGATGCGACGAGGAAGGCTAAGGCCCGTTTGGAATTAAATCTGGCAAGAGATGTCAAGGACAACAGGAAGGGCTTCTTCAAATACCTCAGTAGCAAGAGGAGGACTAGGGAAAATGTGGGCCCWTTGCTGAATGGGGTGGGTGCCCTGGTGAYRAAGGATGCAGAGAAGGCAGAGYTACTGAATGCCTTCTTTGCTTCAGTTGTCACTGCTGAGGTCAGCTCTCAGGAATCCCAGACCCTGGAGGCAAGAGAGAAAGTCTGGAGAAAGGAAGACTTTCCCTTGGTTGAGGAGGTCGGGTTAGAAATCATTTAGTGAAACCTGACACCCACAAATCCATGGGCCCCAATGGGATGTACCCACGAGTGCTGAGGGAGCTGGTGGATGTTATYGCTAGGCCACTCTCCATCATCTCTGAAAGGTCATGGAGAACAGGAGAGGTGCCTGAAGAGTGGAAGAAAGCCAATGTCACCCCAGTCTTCAAAAAGGGCAAGAAGGAGGACCCAGGGAACTACAGGCCAGTCAGCCTCACCTCCATCCCTGGAAAGGTGATGGAGCAGCTCATCCTGGATGCCATTTCCATTGCTGGGAAATCATGCTTAACCAATCTGATAGCCTTCTCTGATGGAATGACTGGCTGGGTAGATGAGGGGAGAGCAGTGGATGTTGTCTATCTTGACTTCAGCAAGGCTTTCGACACTGTCTCCCATAACATCCTTATAGACAAGCTCAGGAAGTGTGGGCTAGATGAGTGGACAGTGAGGTGGATTGAGAACTGGCTGAATGGCAGAGCTCAGAGTGTTGTGATCAGCGGCACAGAGTCTAGTTGGAGGCCTGTAGCTAGCGGTGTCCCCCAGGGGTCAGTACTGGGTCCGGTCTTTTTCAACTTCTTCATCAATGACCTGGATGAAGGGACAGAGTGCACCCTCAGTAATTTTGCTGATGATACATTCTGTTGATGAATACTTAGCATGATAACCAAACAACACCGAAAGCTTTGTATACCATTTTGCCTTTATGACATAAAGGACTTAAATTTTGTCATTTTTATCCTGCTCTTCAGTGGCTGTTGAACAGTATTTGATATTAGGACAGTAATCGATATGAGAATTAGAATTTCAAAGAAAATTAAATTGGCTATCACTGTATCCTGAGTGATGTCAATGTCTTTGTAACTCTTTCCCTGGGTGCTATAGGGGATGAAGATTACCAGAATGGATTTGGCTTATGGAATCATAAACCAAGTAGTTTCACATTCAAATCACACTTTATTGAGTAAAGCCATATTTTCTTTACTACAGTTGCAGCCATTTTCTACACCAGGTACAACCTAGAAGTACGATGCCCGTGCCATTGAGTGCGGGACCACACCAATGGTTTGAGGAACTGCGTCATCCCTACTGTGTTGACCACTACAGGCATTAAGGTGAGTCTCTGCATCCTTGGCTGTCTGTTGCCCTTCTGAGTGGCTATATGTGCTTATAGAGGGAGATGATCCTAACTCTTCTTGGCCTTTATTGCCTTCTTCCTTTTTCTTCCACTGTCCCCTTCTTTCTATTCCCCTTTCCCTCTCATCTCCACAAAACCATACAGATTCTTGCCTTACATTAATATTATATCATTACCTTAACATTATTTCCATTTGGATTTCTTTCATATTCTTACATATGTAATTTATAATAAAATAATGTTATAACTCCTGAATATTTAAACAAGAGATATCAGTGCTCTACAGAGAAGGGCTGCTAGAAGCAGAAATAGCAATTCACCATCCTAAATCTTAATTATAAATTTCATTTGTACAATGAAGAGTAAGATTTCAATAGTCTTCTATTTGTTCAGAATCTCTTTATACAGGTTTTCACAGCAAATTAATTTGTTTAACAAAGAAGGATTTTGCTACAGTTGTGAGTAGACTAATGTCATTTTGGATAATCTTTAAAATGTCTGAAACATCAATATCTCCCTGAACAGCAGAAGCAGCAGGAAAAAAAGGAACTTCTCTCTCCCGTGGTTTATAGATTATTTGCATTGGCCAAATTATTAGTGGCAAATAATTTATTTAGTGAAATTAGCCCTTTCTGTTCAAGAGATCAGAAATCATACCTTTCATGTCTACAGCCTTGTGTTTAGGACATTCTCCCAGAAGGGAAGAATAGGATAAAAAGATGCAAATAGTGCAGTTCTCGTTTTTACCTCTATCTGACAAAGCATTTGATGAAGAAAATACTGTAAACAGATGTTATTGTCTGGATTAGTTACATATCAAGCAGTCCAGAGTGAGTGTTCATAATAAGAACTTATTTGATGGCTTAAGGGACATACTCCTTTCACTAATTAGATAACCTAACCTTTGCCAATTAATTCCACTGCCAGTTTAATTAAATAATTGGAGACAAGGAGAAAACTATCAGCATTTTAGAAACTCTAAGCTGTATTTTGACAAGGTTTTGTATGAAGGTTTTAGCTGTATTTTATCATAGTTGCAAAAATCTAGTAGAAGGGACTATCAACCTCATAGCTTACCCTGCTTTGAGCAGGAGATCAGGTTAGAGTCCTCCCAAGGTTTTTTCCAACCTGAATTATCCTATGATACTATGATCCTAAAATAGAATAGCTGTTATTCTATATTCATGTTTTTCTAACTGTAGTTCACAGACTCTGCAGCATTCATGAAAAATAACTGACAAAAGTAAGGCTATTATCAGTAGATTTATTTCCCTATACAAGGGTCCTTATCCATACTAAGAAACTGTTAGACACCTGCATGAGGTTTAAAAATGATGAATTATATCAATCCTGTAGCTATTAAAAGAAACGTCTGGTAATTGTTTGAAGATTTAAATAGTTTGTTAGGATATCAAGATTTTTAGAGACTGTGGAAGTAACATCCTGACACCGAACACTGCAATATCATTTATTTTTAAATACATGTAATTGAGGTGCTCATGAGTAGAGGTCTACTAGGGACTGCCCAGTCCATCTGAAATGTGTGGCTAAGCAAGACATTTACCAAAAATTAAGCCTAAATTATCAACCCTTTTTTAGAAGTTGTTTCGCCATTGGTCCCTCTTGCCTATTACTGATTATTTGGTTTAAGCAATTTTTGTCTTTCAGAGGGAATACTGACACTGAAATGTTAGTCAAAGTTCCAAAGCAGTGTAGTCTTTTTTTCAAGCCCACAAAACTAGGTTTCTTTCAATCTAAAAAGCTATTCATCTTTCCCTTTTCTCTTCTGGTCCATCTCTTCTGTGGTATCTCCAGTGACTGGCCTGAAGTTAGAAAAATTTAACTAACAGAGTTCAACAAGTTTATGGTACTAACAGGAAACCACTGCACTAATCTGCAGATCACCTGCATTCACATACAGAGCTATTAATGAAATCATTGCTGGTGTTTTCCCACATTTCAGAACTTCCATTGTTCTATATGGGAGCTTGGAGGCTGGTTTAATTAAAGTGATCTGAATAGAAGTACAGTATGCCACATGTACATTATAAATATAGAGAAGGTTACATAATAGTGAACCATCAGGAAATATATGGGAATGGTTTGTGATAACTCATTGTTAACTAAATATAAAAGCTAATTTATTTCACTGTTTTAAACTTGCTACTTTTTTTAAACTAGCACAAATGAACTTTGTTTGTATTTTTACCTTTTCCTTTTTTACTACAGCCTTCCCATGGGGAAAGGCTGCTTCAAATTAGTTCACTCTGGTGAACAGGTAAAATTCAGTGTGAATAAGGACTGCAACATTCGGGCTACATAAACAAAGGGACTAAGATATGTCTTACTGCTGTAGGTGCTTCTGTCCACAACAGAGATCTTAAAAACATGATTCARCTGCCATCTAATCAGCATAAAGACAGGAAACACTTTGTTTCAACATTTAAATTCCCAAAGTCTTTAAAGGAGGCTTGCTCCAAAATACCTTCTTTTCCATTAGGTTGAGCTGCTCAACTGTATTATCCATGACTCACCAGCTGAGCATACTCTCTCTTAATTTACTTATGCAGCCTGATTGATTAAGCATTTTCAACATGCTTCTGATATAAAAGGTAAGGATAATGAAGTTCTCATTCTTACCTTTTTCTTATCCTGTTCTTTCTTTCCCGGAACGTATCACAAGACTGTACACAAGACTGCGTTCKCTCTTCCCCCTGCTGATGATGTCCCACATCACACAGAGGAATGCAAAAGCTAAACAGCAAGCATGGGTAGGCATCTACAGACACTGGCTTTGAGCAGAGAGGAGACCTGATTATTAAAGTGATTAATTTCCCATACCTAGTAATCATGGAAGAGAGGCATGGAACTGTGTATTTATTTCAACGGAATGGAACATCTCAAGAGAAAATACAATGCTTCTCTGGTCAGGAAATCATATAATCAGTATGTATTTCTCCCTTCCTTTGCCATGACCTGTGCAGAAAGCAATATAATTTGTTAAATACCAAATGACCCCTAGAAGAGCCATCATGCAAGTCATAATTACACTTCATGCCAAACTGCAACCCAAAAAGGGAATTGTGACATTTTCTTTGGTGGGCCAGGATTGCAGCAGAAGTCTGGGATTTTCCTTGGGGTCCTGCAGCCATTTCGATGCAGGGGCCAGAGCCCTCCCTGGAGTCTATGGAAAGACTGGATTGATTAAAAAAAACAATATAGGGATATTGCCCTTTCTCAACTTTCTTCCATCTGTCATCAGCATCTCTTCTCTGCTATCCTTAAAATGGCCACTGAAGCTGGCCGTGCTCAGCCCTCATCTTGCTCCCCCCGCAGAAACATTGCCCTGGTTCCTGTTGACAAGTGGTACTTATCAAAAAGCCATATGAATGGATGAGGGAGAAAATGGACATGTGAAAAAATAGATGTTTGGAAGCCCTAAATCCCTGCACTCTGAGGGAAACTGCTCTTCATCTTAAAGACAAATTTCTATGTGTCACCCTGGCTCAGGACATGCAGCACTGGCTTTCACTGTACAGATGTTTCACATATGATTTACTTTTTTCTTTGACAATTCATAAGCAACTCATTTAACAGTCAGACATTTTAAAATTTTGGATTATGCTAATTCCTAAATTATGATACTTTTTGCATTTCCTTTTAGACTATTTGCTCACCAGCAAAAAGGTCTTAAATGTTGAAATAACTCTTTATAAGCTGCACTTCAGATCAAAATGGAAATATTTTTGACAAGAAGCATGTTGCTACATATTCATTCACTGCTTTTCTTGTCTTTTGCCTAATTAACAGTTTCACCTAGCAGACATTTTCCAAGCTGACTGGGCAGGAGGTATGGAGCAGACAAATCCCACTGTTTGCTAATTAATTTCTCTCTTCCTAAGATAACTAAAGGAAAAATCAATGGTCATCTCGTGCATGTGTTCTTTATAACCTGGCAGTGGTTGAACATAATCTGTTGAAAGATTACCAAAACACTGTTTGCAAAGAGGTAAAGGTATCTCCTGCCAAGAGGTCACTGCAAACAGAACAGTAAGGCATATTACAAATATTCTACTAAGTGTGCAATTTTATCTCTGAAGAATTTACACTTCACAGCAAATACATATCCTATAAACCTGCTGAAACCCTCTACTTTTAGCTTGCCTTTCAAGGAGTTACTGCATTATACACCACGTCAAACAGAACCTCTGAATAGCTCAGGAGAATAGAAATGAGATATAAAACTCCTCCAGCTTCATCACCTAACTTACCCTATGATTCCACTTGTTGCAGTGGTGAAACTGGAATAAACTAGAATAATAAATCAGCCTGAATTGTGTCTCTACATCCATAACATGACTGGACGTGACTCAAAGTATAAGCCAATGGCTATGTTTGAGCAATGGTTTTGAAGTTTCAGATGTCTGTCTACATCATCACACACATCTGGTGCTGCTTACTGTAAGAGATTTTGATGAATGATGTTAAACAATTTTCACCTGCTTTTGAAAAACAGTCATAGCTTCTGAAATCAGACTGAAGAGCTTATGTATATTTACATACTGTCTTCTAATGCTACATATATCAAAATTCTTTAGAAACCTAAAAATATCTTTATTTCATTTGCCTTTCCTCTTTTCTCTGCATCATTTAATTTATAAGGAAATGAAGGTATGCATTGATCTATTATAATAGATACAATGTAAATTATTTTAAAGACTTCTATGAGGCATTGTTGTTCTTTTTGATTCCTCTCAAGCACCCAGAAAAAAAGGACACAAATGATGAATAGGCATTGATTTGGTATTCAAAAATATATAAACATGCATTTTTAGATAGACACTGTCTCAGTCATGACTCAACACAAATGAGAGGTGGGATGCCAACAGCTCTTCCAAAACAGACCGTTGCCAGTGAAGGCAGCCAAACTCTAAGCGGTGTCGACAAATGAGGAATGATGGATGGTCAAGTTGGCCAGAGGATAGGCTAATTCAGCACATTTCTTCTACAGCCTGCAGTCTTTGCCTGTGCTGATAGGAACCCTCAATGGCTATCCACTCCAGACTTTCCCTGCTGGATCTCTCATGGAAAAGCAGAACTTGACACCACCTGCTGCCCGCACTCATGACTTAGTYTAGATAACTTGAAAAAGCTTAAATACAGCAACCCCTAAGGACTGCAGGGAAGTGCATGTTGCAGTCAGCAGCTCTGGGCTTGCCATGGTGTTTCGGAGCTTATTGGGAAATCACTAATACATGCAAACACTTTGGTATTTACCTGGCTTAGTCTTGCCAGGTCTTCATGTAGCTTTTGGTGTCTGGTACTCAGTGCACAAACAGAAGGTTGCAGGGTAGGGACCTATTCATGTTTATGAAACAGGAAAAGAACGTTATGGCTACATATTTACTGTGATTTTGAGCATGGTATTCGTGTTGGGTAATATATTGAAAATAAGTCATAGACTACCACTGTTTCCTGCAGCAGCACACACAGGCAGTTCCCAGTATGTCTGCTTTTTAGTTGCTCTAGGGTCCTGCAGCTGCCCAGACAATGTGGGAAGACAGCAGCTGACTTGCTACTGCCAGACTCATTCAAATCTTGGCTTAAATACTCTGTCATTTCAGATTAATCCCTGATTTCACTCTGGCTGGGCAGAAAGGCAAAAGAAGCAATAAATGGAAAATGAGAATCACCTTCTAGGTCCCAGAGATGGTGTGCAAGAGTGGTTTGGATGCTCCTACATATGTTGCATTTATGTATGACCACATAAGATCCTTGTATTGAAAACCTCAGAAGTTCAACATGTGATAGCATATCATCTTGCTAAATGTCTAAAAGACTATAAAGACAGCCTCAGGATCTCTGCAGCCAATTCTGTATTACTTCTAAAGCTCACTAATGAAAATGTACATTTGTATCACTTTTACCATTACAATAAATTCACTGGAAGTGAGCTCCTATTTTTAAATGTCATCATAAAGAAGCACCACAAGCTAGTGAATAAGGTCCTGAAGCCACAATAAGGACACCCAAATTCTCTTTCCACTGTCAGCCTAGCAGCAACCTTGGGCAAGTCAGTGTTACATGGTAATTGGATGCAACAGTGCTGAGTGTTGCAGTGTCCAGCTCTAAATCTTCTTGCCAATTAGTATCCTTTCTGTCCATTAGGCACTCCAGTTTCCTGCATGTACTTTGACAAAATAAGGCACCTACCAAAAGGATCTTCAGAAATCAGAAAAAAAGCAGATACTTCCACAAAGAAATTCTTTAGAAAGTGGGAAGGTTAAGAGCTAAGCCCTCAATCTGCAAACAGCAAAAGAAAGAACAATCCCAGAACTGCTAAAAACCTATTTTAGAAACACTCACCAGAGATGACAGAGACCCATATTCTAATCCATGTTCTCTCTCTGTTTTAGAGCACCGACTTGAACCTCTGTCCTAGGGGAATATTCTAAGCACCGGTCACTCCATCAATATTCTCTGTCTCTTTGGGACTCTTCCATGTTATATGAATATTTCAACATTCAGGAGCCCAACAGAAAGGCTAATGACTCCATAGCCTTGTAAAACTGGATCACTCAACCGCAATGAGAGGAACTGGGTTTTAAATCCTTGCTTTCCAGATATTCATTGGAGCAGCTCCTGCTGAAGAGATGTAGCAGAGGCAAAATCTTGGCTACCATGTTCATGTGATATTACAGAGTCAAGTCTTTGCTCCTATCATCCCAAGCTACCAAGGGCACAGCAATCTGCTTTGGTACTTTGTTAGCTTTCATATAGGCTGTTATCTGGCAGAACAGTTCTCCAAACAAGATCAGATCAGAATATGCATCCTGAGAATTTCAGTTTGAATCTTGCAGGGTTCTGGTTTCTCAGTCCAACCTTAAATGGATCCAGACACATCTAATGCCAGAAATTAAAATCTTGCCAGTTCCTCTAAAACTAAGAAGCAGCTATGCAGTGGCTGGAGGAAGTTAACATTGCCTAAGTAGCACACAAAAACATCAAAGAATAGAGAGAGCAGCCCAAATATTTTTGAGAATTGGAGCTTGCAGCTCTGTTTCTGATTTTTGATATCCATAAAATGACCCAATAATTATTATCATCCTTCACTGAACCCTTTGTATAAAAAATGCTCTGTAAAATGCAACCATAAATAATAAAGAATAACACTGATTACAACTTAAAATAATGAAAAACCAAACCAAAACATACAACTAAGTTAGCAGGTGGAAGACGGAGATACATAGCTGAGAGTATTATGACACTGGTCCTGTTAGAGTACCAGTATATCTTGTATCTATTTTGTAATTATGGTGTTTGGTGGTCAATATCTAACAAGTTTTTAAGCAATTTATGCTTACAGCTTTGTTATTAACTGTAGCAAAAAGGAAGAAAAAGGAGGAGGTTTTACCCCCAGCCCAATTAGTACTGTCCAATTATCATATGAGCATACAGTCCCAGGTCTCACCTACGGCCCCTACGTGTTCCTCAGATGGAGGAGGCCTGTCAGAGGTACCACAGGGGAGTGGTTAGGGTTAGGTGTATATATCTAACATACACATGCTTAGGGTTCCTAAGAAAACTCTGTGTGCTCACAGTCCTAGCATGCATGTCATCATGGGAGACTGACAGCCCTCCCCGCCTCTCACAGTCATATGCTTTGAATGTTAATTTCCCATATTCCCCCATCATCAGGAGGGTGAAGTTTAATCTCAGTGTGTGCAGCAGTGGACTGAGTGGGGAATTTGATATGTTAGGAGAATGGTGAAGCTTGTGTATTTTTAGGGGGAAGGAAATGGCAATGTTTCAGTAACACTACACTGCTTGCCCCTCAGGGGAGGGTTTATATAAAAAGTGTTTTAGTAGCATAGAGTAATTTTTGAAACTGAGAGGGCATTGCTTTCTTTAAGGTCACAGCATCTAGCAAGACCCTACAGATAGCAGTGAGGCAGTCTCTAACACTCAGGAACAAAAGCTCACTAGAACAAGTCAAGAAAATAGTGGCTGGTGGTAGCTGCAAAGACTGAGACAGAAGACAACAAACTCGTGGGATATCAGACTAGGTAAAAACCTATTGCTTGAGACAAAAAAGCAAACTCAGAATTGTCTGCTGTGAAGTAGAGGACTGCAGACTGAAGATAGAAGCAAAAATGAGTGGGCAACTACAAATTAAAAAAGGAACACATTTCTTGGGTCCATAATACGGAACTGCTGTCACATTGAGAAAAAAAGAAAAATTATCAGAAATTTGAGTGAGTGCATAGCTTTTATTAACAACCTTTAATAAGGTGGACTTTTTGTAATTTAACAGAAAAAAAAAATTCATTTGCATGAACTTTCCAGAGGAAAGCTAGTAAGGATATTTTACCTGCACCTTGTCAACACTCCCTAAAGAAATTATCATTCTTCTTTAGGGAGTGAACACTCTGCAGTGGTAAATGACCATGCTATCTTTTTCCACAGTCCCATATGCGAAATAGCTACATTTTTGCCTATGATTAATGAGATAAGTTCAAATAAAGGTTATGTATTTAACTAAGCCTCAGCAGTAGAGTTACGAGAAGTGCATTTAATGGTTTTTTCATCAGAAACTACACGCTGCTCTAATTTGCTGATTGCCAAACTATGTCATCCAGCTAAAGAAGGGGGGTTTTGTTGATATTCAGGACTACAGAGATGTCTTACTTAAATAGCAAGGTAGAGAGAAACTATGTAATATAAAAGAAAAACAATGATCTAAACTACAAAATATGGTTATCAGACATTGCCAATAAATCTTCCTGTTAACTGAACAAATATGATCCGAGACTTATCATTCTTATATCCAAGACCACAGTTAAATTAATAAATCTCCTACTGGTATAGATTTACTGCATAAACAGGCAGCAGGCTAGAGAGGTTAAACAATCTTCACCTTTTTGCTTTATTTGGGAGAACAATGCATGGGAAGAAACTGCTTTTACTTTTTCTTCTCATTTCTTCTCTTTTTTCTCTCTCACAGCAGTAGAGATAACCCAGTCATTTCAGAGTTTGTCAGCTCATGTTATTTGTTTGGACATCTTGCTATCGGCTGTGGAATGGATATGGTTAAAATATGGGGAAAGTGATAAAACTTTCCCTATAGACACCAAAGTGCAGCACAAATGAATAAACTGAGGATTTTATTATAATAATTTTTGGATGTCTGTAGTGCCATCTGCAATACTGTGCAGCATTACTAGACCAAGATTTATATGAAGCTGTTGAGCCATGGCAGTACCAGGCCTGGTGGGTGCAAGGTGATTACAGCTTCCTCACTCCACACATTTTCCCAAGCTGCATGGAATATTTCTGGCAGGACTTTAGTAAGGTTTTAAAAAAAGTGGGAAGAAGGTTATGATCCATTTTTCCACCTATTTATAGATCTCTTTGCTCCTTAGAGAGGAGCAGACTGCAGAGTCCACGGATTTCTACAGCACAACAGAAGACATGGCATAAATGAAAACAGTGTGAGCCATAGTCCATATACGGACAATTATCACTGTGTGTGTATGTGTGTAACACACAAGCACACTACTATGAATAAAGAATTGATTCTTTGAGGTCACACTCTATTTTGAGTAAGAAAATACTGAAGGTTTGTCTTTGTACCAAAACATGGGAAAAATTAATTTAAGGGTGTGGATTCCTCCATGCAATCCAGAGTCAGGGCTCGGGTATGTGGACGAGGGGTAGATGAAGAGCATCCCAGTGTCACTCTGACAGAACTTAATAAGAGTTGAATTGGCTAGGGAAAGACTTGAAGCTAACACAAAATTTTCAACCTTGAATGCTTTGTTTCCAACCAAAGAATACTTGAACTTTCAGGAATGGTAAAAAAAGAACTGTGAAAGAGTACAAATGTGGCAATATAAGATTTACAATTTAGAACATTTCTGCATGTTTGTTATGCTTGTAAGAATATCATCTGTGAAATGCCCACATTTTCTTTGGTCTAACTCAAAAGGAATAAGACAACTGAAGTATGTTAATTGGTAAGTCTATTACATTTTTTCTTTCTGCTCTCTCCTTTTTCACATGGATGAATTTGCAAATTGCAAAGCTTTGCAGGAAAGGGAACTCTTTTAGCTAGTTTAGTGACAATCTGAAATGGTCTTAGGAGAAATGAATAAACTTGAAAATAAATACTGCATAAAATTCTATAGGCTTCTAGAAAGCACAGAAAATATGGCCCCAAAAGGTTAAATCAAAAGCTTATTGTTTGCTCCTGAGCTCTGGTTCCTGATTTTCTCTTGACAAAGCTGAAAACAGTGAAATATGGAGCACTTTTCAAGATTAGTTTTCTCTTTTCAGACCTTTGTGAGAATTGCATTTAGCACTTAATAATTCTGGCTATTCAACCTGGATATTTTAAAATTCACAAGCCCTAACCACAAAATCAGGAAAATGAGTGCTTTAAAGTACTACGTTGTGCATTGACTCATAGCTTGCAAGCAACATGCTAAACAAGTCAGTATCCTGAATTTCTTTAATGACTTGTCTTTTCTTGGTATAAAGTTAAGTTGGGTAACAAACCATTGCTTCTTTACAGGTCAATATATCTATATCCAAATTTCAACTGAAAACTAACATTTACAATTTTGTCATAGAAATCTCATGGAACAGCAACCTGATAACACACTGTAATAGAATTTAATAGAATGTAGTGCAATAGAAAGCCGTAAGTATCCTATCATTCCTCCAGATGTTGACATTGACAAAGGCACACCTGGTTCTCTGAACATACCTAGCAGCTGCATACAAAATATTCTGTAAACCTATGAACATTATATTCTGACCTTTTCAGTGCTAGAAATATCCAGCTTAGACTCTTTACATAATCAGGCAAATTTAACAACTCAGCCAAAGGTAAAGAGGAAGTTGCAGGATTGCTAACTCATATCTCAAATACAAAAATTTCAGCAAGTAGAATTATTAAAAACACAATTCCATATCTATATGAAATCTTAAATACTTGTAGAAGATCTCTGATTTCAATGTTAGTTAAAGTTAAGCACATTCTTAAATGCCTTGTCTAGCTTCATTTATCAATCCCTAGTCACTAGACACTGAATATGGAATTAGAAGAAAAACAAAAAATAGACATTACACAAGGGCTTAACTTGGTGAAAGAACTATTCAAATGCATAAGATCATTGTAAGTTCTATAGAACACTAGAATTATTACACAAATGCAGCGATATGGATTAACTCAGGGCATGTATGAAAATAAACATACACTGATGTATAATTTTCAAAACAAGAGGAAGCTAAATTAGATTATTTTATAGAGAAAATCCTTTAGAGATAACAAAAATTAAAATACAAAATGTGAAAAAATATAGTCATATTTGCTGGTGGAGTAATGAAATTCATTAAGTCCTACAAACAATTTTCCCATAAATTGAAATAATCATTGTTATCCATTTCAAGTGCATTTAGACAAGAAGCATCATAAGGAACTAATCATGTGTGATTGCTGCAGTAAAATGCCTGAAGCTCACTGTGGGAGCAGATTTTTAATTTTATGCAACAAAATGTTGAAATATTAAGTTCTTTTTGTGATAAATGAAAGAAGGAAATACCAAAAATCCAAGATTAAGCTTACTTTGCTGGCTCATTTTAGCATAAATAAAAATATGAGTGTTGCTAAGGGATCCTGTGCTTGGTGTTACAGAGGAGAAAAAATTTGCTATGACCCATACATCAAGCTACCCTTTAAAAAATCTATACATTTTTAATAAAAAATACAGAGTAGATTTCTCTTGTAATACACAGGCACATTTTAAGAGATAAATATTGAAGCAATTTCACTTGAAACTTGATTGATACATTTTAAAGGAGAGGAGAGAGCTTTAAACCACTAGGTTGGATTAATGTAAATTGATTTGTCCAAGGTTATTTGTTTAGATAATAGAGGTAATAGAAGAAGGGCCCTGGGTCTCACAGAAGTGATGTTCTGAGACGTCCCATCCTGTCATCATGCTCAAAGCAGGTTCACAACAGGGCAGACTCCATTTAGGCAGGGAAAATTCAATTAGGATCGTTCTGTGGACTTAAGGATCCCAGTGGGGATCAAGATAGGCAATATTCAGATTTCATTGTCTCACAACAATATATGCCAATGAAAGACATTTTTTGCCCTGTCTTGTGCTCCCCCTTGTGTTTTTCCAAAGTCTGTTAATAGGGTTTCTATATCAGAAAAAAAGAGTTGCTAATTGTTTATGGTATATTTTATTAACTATACTTAAAATAAAAAAATATAAAAATAATAAACTACTATTCTGAATGTGAGATTACTTTAAAAATAAAAATACAATCAGCTATACAAAAAAATAAGTACCAAACCTATACAGAATTATGATTTGGGCACAGCGTCATGAAGAAAATCAGCATAAACAGTTCTGTGAAAATGTAATTTAAAAAAATCATAAAGAACAATTAAATCATATTTGGAAACACACAGTTTTTCTTGCAAACATATATTGTCAATTAAGCATGTACATCAGCACAGATCTGAAAGTCACAGCAATAACTCAGGAAAGCTGGGAAACATCTTAGGAAAATTTTGTCATTTTAAACATAAAATTACCAGTGTTACCAAGCCTAAAATCCCAAAATCGTGAGACTGACTACAGCATTTTGATTAAATGTGTGACTATGTTTGATCTATCCTTTTGATTTTTGAAGTCTTCTCACCCCTTCACTCTACAGAAGTGTGACAGTTACAGAACTTCCAATTGTCCAAAATATAAATGAGCTGGTTCTGCTCCACCCAGCAAGAACTGTTGCTGCTTGATGGTTAACTTCCTCCAGGTTTTTCCCAATCTCAGAATGCTAATTAATCAGTCATTATTCCTTAGCCACACAAATACCAGTTTCTTACCAGAATTCTTTTCTACCACTGAAGTGTTAGTGGGGGAAAGTCTATACATTTCTTGCAGCCGTTTTCATTGACTCCTGTTCCACAGGAGCAGCAAAAGTATGTAGTCAGAGCATCCTTCCTTGGGTTAGAACTGAAATTTATGCAAATTCTGTTAGCACTGTGGTAGACTTCTGTGGTGACTTAAGACACCATACTGAACACAACAAATGAAAATTAAAAACACAAAAGCAGAAAAGAAAGAGCTAGAAGAACAACCTAAAAAGGCATGAAATTAACAAATCCTATTTTAACCACATCAGGAGCAGAAAACTCGCCTGAGAGTCTGTAGGGCCAATAAGTAACCAAGGTATAAAAAAGAATGTTCAGAGGAGATAGAGTTACAACACAAAAAAAAAACAAATGCTTTGCATTTGTCTTCCCTATGTATTGGAAGGATTCTGGGAAAGACACCTTTTTATACAGGACTTATCAGAGGGGTTTTCTTATGCTGAAGTGTTGGAAGAAAGTGGAACAAAAAGGCAAAAAGAAAAATAACTTATTAGGATGAGCTGGTACATGTTTAAGAGTTCTAGGAGCTCAAGTCTGAAGTCTTGTGTCACAAACCTACTGGAGTTCTTTAAAAGAAGAACAAGGATGTAAGATTTGTAAGTAAGGAGATCTGGACAATATCATTTATCTGGATTATCTGGATTTCCAAAAGATCTAAAAGATGCCAAAGAAATGAAACTGGCATGGATCCTAACTTTCATAAGTAACAGGTTAAAGATAGATAGCAGAGGAGAAAATAAACAGTTTTCATAGTGAAGGGAGATAACTAATAAAGGCTTACAGAAATGAGTGCTGGGGTCAGTCCTCTTCAATGTATTCAGAAATAAACTAGAAAACAGTCTGCCTCTCTAACAGACAAGAAGACCCCATCTGTAAAGAACAACAAAGAGATCTTATGAGACTGAGTGACTAGGTGATGCAGTGGCATATAAAATAGCTAAATGTAAAGTGATAGGTAAACAATAAGTACCTCTRAGCAGACTATTTCTGCTCAGAATAGGATCTTGGGATTATGATAGTTCCATAAAACCATTAGCTGAGCAGTTAGTAGCAATGCAAACAGCAACCTGGATATTAGAAATTTTTAGGAATCAAACAAAGAACAAAACAGAGAACATCAGTGTGACATTGTATAAACCTGCAGTGTGCACTCATCTTGAGTATGACTCCAGTATTCTGGTGGTCCCAAAAAGGAACCAGCAAAAGGTCACAATGGCCAACCAGGATGGTCAAATATATGGAAAGGATTCTCTATGAGAAACAGTAGGTTATAAAAGTGGCTACAGGCTTGAAAAAAAGACAACTAAGAAGCTATCTGCTAGAGTGGTATGAAATCAGGAGCAACATGGAGAACGTTTTTTTGTGAATCAGTTGTTCATTGTCTTTTCCAATGTAAGAAATGGGGTTTCATGGGTGGCAGGCCCAAAACAAACAAAAAGGCAATGTTTCTTCAAGCAACATATAAATAAACTGTGGAGTTCTTCATCACAGCATGTTCTGGATGCTTACAGTTTACATGTGTTCAAAAAGCAGATGAACGAAAGCATGGAAGAATTATCCATCAAAGATTGAAAGACATCACCTCTGGATCCAAAAGTTCATGAGTCCCAAGTTTCTGGAGGGTAGGCAAGTATCACTACATGGTTATTTTGTCCTTAAATTTTTCCTAATCATTTGACATTGACCAAGGTCCAAGACAGGATTCAGCCATAAAAGAACACTTTGTCTGATGGCACAGGTGTTATACTCATGTTTTTAAAACATCTGTAACAGGAAATTCAAGCAATTTGTAGTAAGCTCTGGTCGTTGCTTGTTTTCACTGTTAGATTGCTAGCTATTAACCTATAGTTTAGGTTTGTCAGGATTAGGTGCTCCAGGACTAGGTGTTCCATAAGTCAGTCTTAAAAAAACATTTGCTATCAAATAGCTCTACAAAAATAGACTCCCAAGTCCAAACAGAGCAGGCGTGAATTTACTGGACTGAGGTATGGAAGGCAGCCAGGAGAGCATGATCAATGAGACTTTCATCTCAACATCTGCATCTATCTGTTCAGGGCACACTGCTATATCACTGAGAACCTGCTGAGAACCTCTTCTTATTTTTCCTTTCCCACAGCTCAGAGCTACCTCCTCAGTTCTGAATTTTCTCTTGCCTGTACAACCAGCTGCAGAAACAACTATCTCCATGCTCACAGTTCTTCTCATTTCTGCTTGCCTCAAGCTGTGTTCCTAAACCCCATCTGCCATTTGACCTGGAAAAGCTGTGGAAGGGAAAGCAGGAAAAATGCGCTATCCTGAAAGAGGACAAGCATACCCAATATCTGAACTCTACATCCCAGTTTCAGACAGGTATACTGAGCTATTAGTGGCAGCAAGCAGTGCTTTGACATACAGTTCATTGTCAACACTAACTCTCTGTCCCCAGATATACTTTAATAAACAGCGCAGCTCATACAAAAGAAAGGAAAAAGACAGGTAGTATAAGAGAAGTAATTCTATACCTTTGTCATATGCATAGTTAGCAAGTTTATCATTCAGCTGTAAACAAGAACAAACACAGAGAATAATCTCTAACAGTCCCTGCCTGCCTTGCCATTAACAGATCCCTTTTCTTATAAATACTGCATCGTAGCAGTAGGTATTGGGGAGCTCTTGGATATAAGGTCAGGAAAAAAGAGGAGAGAGAAAGAGAGAAATCACATAGGCATACCTGTGGTTGAAGTCATCAAGAGGAAACTAATATCACTGATAGGGCAGAACTGAGGAAGGGAAAAGAAAAAAAAGTAAAAAAGGTTGGAAGTAGAAGAACCTTAAATGAAGAGAAGAGTCTTATACTTGGTACAACACAGAAAAAGAAGCCATAATGACTGAAAATGAGCCAAATCTGATATATTGAATACAATGGGACAGCAAGAGAAAGGGAGGAATCACAGAGCCACATGGACAGGAGGCCAARATGGTCCTGGTAGAAAAGGTGGGAAAGAACAAAGTCAGGAGTGAGAGTTTTATGTTGTTTTATAAGGCTGAACTTCAGCCCAAAGTTTTCAGACAGGTTTCAGATTAAAAACTCTTTTAGAAGACATATTTTAACCAAATTAAACAATTAACTTCCTAAAATGACATAGGTATGAACTTGCAAAATATGCTTCTATAAATATAATAAATGCTCTGATTGTTTTTCAAAAAGTAATTTAATAATCTATGGTCTTACTTTAGACTTCCTTAACTCCATTGATTTACATTGGGAAGGACTTCCAAAACACACCAACATACATTTTATTTGTCACTTTAGATTCTGTCAAACTGTATTTTAAGAAGGCAGATTAAGTTCTCTGGTAGGAGCCTGCACTTGTGATAAAGGTAGAAGCCTTCACTATACAGGTGTCATTTGCGGCTGTTGGGTCAAGAAAAGGTATCTAAAGAGAAGAGAGATATAGCAGACAGATAAGATTTTGTTTCAGTCTGTTAGACTTATAAAGAAAACATCCCTTGTTCATTGCATGTTAATCACCTGCAAATTGAGAACTGGTCAACATCTTCAGCTGCAGCTCTCCACAGCTACATCCATACTTGCTCAACTCACAGCTTGCTACTTACCTGCTTTCTTGTCCTCTGCTTTCATTTTGGGATCTCACATTCTAGTTTTATTATACATATCTCTTTTCTTAGCACTGGCAGCACTGCAATACACAAAAATCTTAATTCAGCTATCCAGTACACAGATAACTGCTCTTCTTTGCTTCTCTTTGAAATATCTAGTGTTTGAATGTCAAGTACACAACCAACACTTCACTGATCAATCAGTCGGACCACTTCCAGAGCTGGAAGTAAAGATTATCGCAAAATCCCAGACTTATTCTGTAAACATTAAAGAAATGTATATGCAAAAACACAAATAGAAATACAATTGCTTTCAAATGCTTGCAAGGAAAAATTTGTGTGTGTGTGTGTATAAAATGCATATATATATAAATATATCTATCTATATATTCATTTACATGTATTGGACATGTACAAACAGTAGTATGTGCATAATATCAATCCCATATCCTATATAGGCATTTGGAACAGTTTGTCCTTTGTTCCTGCAAAATTGGTGGGTTTGGAGAGTTTCACAGATGTGAATTTTGTGTGCATAGTGGTGCATCATCCAAACTGCATGAGCAAAAGTTTTCATAGGCTAAAAAGGGTAGGAATTTGTATAACAGCACGGTTTGGAGCTGCAAAAGGGCAGATCACTGAAAATAAGCAGTTGCAGAGAGAGTCTACATAAATAGTTAGAAATGTGGTCATCTCATCAGAAAGTAGAAAGAAAGGAAGAGTGAAGGAGATGACTGAAATTATTTCATTGACAGAGAAAATGAATAAAATGGGATAAAATAATGAATAGTTTAAAGGAGGCATAGCTCTGTGTAGTTTTTTTCATAACACAAGAGCAAGGAGATATTAAATGAAACTATCAACTGATAAAATAATTTTTGAATATGAGAAATTTGAAGATGAGAAATTATATTATATTTCCATGGAACATGTTGAGCTGATAAAATGTACCCATGTGTCAGAAGCTTCACAGGATACAGAAACATTTATATGAATGATGGAATAACAATAAAACAATTTAAATCTTCAAGGAAAGAATGAAAATAACAGATAGGACCCCCTGGTCAGCTGCTTAAGATGATGAAACAGACTGCCTACTATATGTCCAGGATTAGCTTGCTCAACAAGTACAACATGAGGAGATGGGAAGATGTGTATTGTTTTCCCTCCCTGAGGGAGCCAGTGAAGCTTTTTTTCCCCTCTCTTTTCATGACTTTGATAGAAGCCAGGGAAAAGAGAGTGTGGGGCTCACCCATTTCTGAAAAATTTGAAATTAAGCAGGATTGAGGATAAGGTACAGCAGAGTGCACAACTCCATGTACCTGTACTAAATCCTTAGGTATCTGGTATTCGTAGGACTGTTTCTAGACTCTTCTAAAATAGACATCTAATTGCATGATTGCTTATTATGGTACAGGATGGATTTGATGACCTCAGTGATTTTAATGACCTAAGTAGTCTCTCCCAAGCCTGTGGTTCCAGAACCTGTATATCTCTGAAAATATTTGGTCCAAATTCAATGGCCATTTCAGATAGACTGGGGAAAAAAAATATTCTTCAAAATACATATTTAATTTAGATGATGTAAAGGGAAGTCCTTGGTTCACTGAAGGAAACTTTGTTTACCCAGCTCTATCCAAGCAGTGGATGTGGTGTGTTGTCCCAGGAGTTTTCTGTCTTGCAGTTGTTTTGCAGCTGTGTTTAGCTGAAGCAGAGTAGCAAACATGAAAATCTCCCAGTTGATAATGCATTAATTTTTACTATATGTCAGACAAGCTGAAAATTGTTATCTCTTATTTTGAAAAAAAAAAAAGAGAGCAGCCAGAAAGACTAGGCATTACACAAACCAATATCTTAACTGAATAGCCAGTCTGTATTTTTGTTTGACATCTTAAGAAAGTGAGGTCTGTATGACTGCCCTGCTTGTCTGTACCTCTGGCAAACAATTGTCCCTCCATTTAAAATAACTTGGAACCAACATGCTAATTTCAGTCAAATTCAACTTAGAGGTTCACGTCTCAAAAGGTTAAATTCCTACAAGTTTCATGAAAATAGCCAGATAAAGCAAAGACAAAAATCCAAATTAGTGTCATCCCCGAAGGAAAAATTAAACTCTGAACAGGAATGTTTTATTTGACACCATGGAATCTATTTCAGATGAACCACAGGAAACTAGGGTTTAAAAGCTGTATTGCTTGCAGAAAAAAGTTTATGTTAAAAGTCACTCTATATATGATTTGAATATTATCAATAATGTTAGCTTCATGACAGTTTCCAACCACTTCAGATTTTTTTTCTGGAATATTTCTATAGTGCATATTATAATTTGGTAAGACTTTTGCAACAAGACATTATTTCATCTCCTAGACAAACCAGTATTATTCATCATTTTCTTAATTACAGACATCAGTATGTGAAACTGAGAATAAAGACATGAGGTATTAATTTTTCAGGTAGCAGGAGTTCTGGGTGCATTTCCTTTGATGAATAAATAACTGGTTATTTAATTAATAAATAATAATATTTTGTTACCTTTTTTCTTGAGCACTTAAAAAAATCACCTCCCCTAACATTATTTTATTGGATATTACCTAACAACACTCCTTTGTTTTCAGGATATTTTTGCCTAAATTTTTCACCTGGAAAAAGTGGGGCACACAGAGATCCAGAAATACATTTTACCTCCCTTGTAAGGCATAATTTGCATTTGCAAGTTTTTGTACTTTCTCAGACACTATGAAGAAAAGGAAGAATGGAGAGAAGGATGTCCAAAATGCAAACATTTCATTTTATTTCCAGAAGTGGATTTGTCCAGCCAGACAAGAAATTAAGTGTGCAATTACCACATTTTGTGACTGCAATTGAATCATGACAGCAATACAATAGATAGAAATTTTACTTACGAAAGAATATCGACTTCTTAGAAAATTGGACTGGAAAAAATTTGGCAGCAATCACTTATGCTATGTCTAGACTGTTGGTACTCTCCAGTGCCTTGACTGTCACGGTGGAGGGCATGTCCTGGAGTGTATCAAGTCTCCCTTCACGCTTTTGTGCCTGTGTCCCCATCCAGTGGTTACTGAAGTGCATTGGGTGACCATGCAGGGAAACAGTGCAGTTCCCAAGTATTTCCTCCTGACATGAAGTCACAGTATGGCTTCACGTTCACCCAGGCCCAGAAACTGGGAAGCATTCCCAGGTCCCCCAAGATAGACATGCAATAGCAAGGAACAGTAATAAAGTTTCAGCAACATACAGTAGTCTTGTCTTTTACTTTATTTTGTTTATTTTGTTCCTTAGTCACTGGAGCACCTTTTTTTTTTTAGCTCCTCCTCATTTTCCTTATCTTGAGAAAGCCACCTTTGAAGATGGATTAGCATCTTTTCCAATGCTTGGCATTTAGAGGATCCAGTTAGAAAGCAGAATTTCAATTCACAGAAGATGTTGAAGAGTCACAAAAAATGTCCAGCTTCAGGATGAAATGTAAAAATTTTACTTTTTTTTTTCTCCCTCACTTGACAGAAGCTCAGCAGAATCAAGAACAAATTGTTCAGCAGGTCTCATGCTGCCTTACTTCCTGAACCCAAAACATGCAACTGAGATGCACTCAGTCACAAGACAATCCTATCAGTTTACCTGACCCGATATGAAGAACATTTTCACTAGATCATTCTAATGAAAAGCTTTCTAACTAGTGTTACTTGGAGCTACATCACCAAATGTAATGCGGTGAACCACAAACAATTTTCAAAAGTTCTTGCACTATGCAGAATTTCAAATGTCAGATATCTTACAAGATATATGTATAAAACAAACAGTATTTGCCTTTTCCTTTTTTATCACAAACATATGTTCCATAAGAGGAGATATTTTACAGCTCACTATACAGTTAACCGAAATAGAGAAAAATAAATGAGAACCTCAAGTTCTGAAAGATTTACCCAGGACTGACAACAAACAGCATCAAAAGCTTAGGTTTCAAGTAAATCAGGAGAAATCAAACAGTTAAAAAAAAAAAAAGCTAAAATAAAGTTTTTACTCAATTTCCAAATTCCCTGACTTAGGCTAAGTAATACAAAAACAAAACCAAAAAAACTCCACAAGCATTTTTGTTAGACACTAGTTCTCCTTGGGCAAAGATTTGTAAAACTAGTTCATTAATAAAAATACCTTAATCACCAATCTTTCTGCCAGAAGTGCTATTCTGGGGAATTTTTGGAAAGTGCTTCAAATTAAAAACAAATATAGTAGCTATTATTTGTGGAAACAATCTTTTCGACAGTTTCTTCTATTAGACAGTATCATAAAGCAATTTTTTTCATGTTATTCTGCTGCTAAACATTTATAGTATTTCTCACATTATGGACACCTCAAGTACAGGAGATCTTTCATAAAGATACTGTGTCTTGCCCAAAAAAGATAATTATAGCATATTGCAAACAGCTTTATTAAAAACCATTAAATAGCTTTTCTGAACATATTGCTTGCATTCTTCAAGCTTGCTGTGACCCCCCAGCACTTCTCCATAAATGTCCCACAATCCAGTTATTGAATAAAGCAGAAACTTTACTGCACACATAAACATGATGAACATATCTTGCATATCATAAGCAGCTTACATTTTTATTTAAATTTACTGTAAAAAGTGATACAAAAATCAGTAGTTTATTGCTATTAGAGAAAGTAAAATGAGGAAGACCTTCAAAAGTATTAATACACTTCTTATATTACATGTGCACTTCAGGCTGCAGCAATTTTCTAATTCTAAGCAAACTGCTTCAACTACTGACTGAAATCAACCTCGCTGCAACAGCACAGAGTTTCATGAAGGCTAATTTGCTTTGCCTCACTGCAGTGTATAGTGCAGACATACCTTTACTTTTCTGAAGTTTTGGGTACTTGGGTTTGGTTACTGCATGATGTTTTGAAAAAGAAATTGCAGTGATATAATACATTCACACCACTGCATTGAAAACAACAACTTAAAACAAGATTAAAACCAACATTATGTGCATACATGTATATATATGCTACTATGCTTATGGCATCATGGTTAAATGTCACAAAACATGCACAGAGGTAGAATTTTGCATAAGAAGGCTTGCATTAAAAGTGCATTTCCTTACAGGAGAATGTTTTGCTAAAGGATTTTTGCTTGTTTCCTGAAGTTTTGCAAGCGGCAACAATGAGAACTCAGTAAATAAGGAAATGTAGGAAAACTACAAAAGCAGAAGTACTTTAGAAGGTATTGTTTCTGCTACTATTTACGCTCTATCCAATAAAAAAGTCACTTTAGAACATAATGATGCTTATAATGATGCATTACAATAATATTTCTTCAAAAAGTAAAAATATTCACCAATAATATGTCATAACTTGATATATTTAGGGATATCTGAATATTAGATTGTTTGCACAGCACATTTTAAACTTGGATTGTAGAACCACTGTGGGCAATAACTAGCTGGGAGCAACATTACTTTGCGTGTAGTTCTCAAAAAAAGCTGCTGAATTCAGTTATTAATTGGACTCAGAAAAACTGCTGCCTTGCTTTTTTAACTTTTTCATAGTAGGTATTCCCAGAATGATGATGAGAAATGACTGAATGCAGATATTAACTAATTTCTTATTACTGTAGACTTTAAATATTATAGAAGCTCCCTAAGTGATGGTAACTGTACAGGAGGTATTACTAGTCAGTTTTTTAAAAACAGGAGTAAGACACAACAGAAAATGTGCTGCGAGTAGACCAGAACTGAAGGGGTAGGAGGAAAGCAGAAACAAAGGATTTCTACCACACTACTGTGTAGCTTCACTTCTTTGCTCTTCAGTGAAAAAATTAGGACAAAACACCACACTGTTCCTGATGATGCCAGCTAATTCCTGGGTAGCATGGGAGTGATATTTTAACAGGTAAGAATGGAGAAAGAATGCACTATCATGTAATTTTAGAGTAAAAGCTCAGATTACTGCCAGACAAATTATGCCCATGCGTTTGTTATTCTGCCTTCCTCCTGAGTTCATCAAAGCAACAAGAATACAAGCAAAGAATAAATTTAATTAATATTAGCAGTCCTTGCTGTTGATACTGTTTATCCCCTCATCCTTCATTCCTATTCTGTGCCATGTCATTTTTCTACTTAGATTAGATGCTCTTATGGGATAAATTTTTCCTTTATGTTTACACAATACCCAAAAAGGGGGTGGGAGGAGGGAAATTTTAATGGGATTCTTTAAAACAAAAATGTTAATAAAGTTGATATCTCTGCTCAAAAGAAGAGGGAGAAATCTCCCAAATGGTCCATCCAATTCTTCCATCTATTATTCCTAACCATATGAGTCTCCAAATACAAAACAAAGTCCATTTATCTTTTTCTGTTAATTCTCTACTTGCTACTGCTTGAATTAATAGAGATATAGTAATATAATATCAGTTAATCTGAAGCTTTGATATTGAGAAAGAAAAATGATGAAAAAGTGTGGATCCCTTTTAGAAAGGGAAGATTGGACTCTTCTTGGTTTCTTTTATGAAAGAGAAATTTACAGCTAAATAGAGGATTGATGGCTTCAAAACTGTCATCCTCTAGGTGTGTCAACTGCAGCATCTTCACAGACTATGGAGCAATTTTCTCTGGAGTGCATAAGTGAAATGTAATGTCCTTTTTTAGGACCTTTAAGATTAGCAATCTCCCTAAATTATAGATATCCTCCTTCATTGCCCTGACTCTCAACAGAATACCTTTTCTCTAGTATAGAATAGTAGACTGCAGTTTTGCCTGAGAAAACACCTTCCTTTGAAGCTGAGTTACAGGATGGTGCCGTACTAACTTCAGCCCAAAAGAATGGTTTTTACCCCAGCAGAAGCACAAACTGGATGTAGTCTAACTTGGAGTCTCTCAAGGTCATTTATGGTCAGAGATATTACTATGTAATTTTGACACCTTTTCACCTGTCTTTAAGAGTTATCAGTTATAGCTCACAAAATCTTCACTGCCTCATAATCATGCACAGCCTATAGATTCTTTCTTCCTTTTTCTACATATTTTATTTAATTTTATTTATCAACTAGCATTAGAAAAGATTATTTAAGTCATGATATTCTATCAAAAAAATTGATTAAGTCTGAAGGGACACAATTTGATAACACTGTCATTTTTTCCTGACAGACAAACTTGATATGACATTTACTGTAACACAATTATCCTCGAACTCATTGGTGCCATTTTTACAAAGTATATCCATACTTAAAAAAAAATCAAGCAGGAGGATGGATATCGTATAGTATCTTGAACAAGTTAAAACCACAAAAAGCATAGTTAGAAATATTCTGATAATATTTTCACAGCTAAGAAGGCAACCTTGCATTAGAGGTTCTGGGTTATATCTGTGTGTAAAGACAGGAGTTACAGAGGAAGAAAATGCTACACTTTTCCGTGCTTTACTTTTTGCAGTTTTGAATTCTCTAGTTAATAATATTGGATTTTCTTTCTCTACCCTCCCTGCACTCACCAATCTCTTCCATCCCCTTCAACTAGACACAGGCTGCCTGATCAAAACAAATTACAGGACAGCCTTATAAATTAGTTACAGTAGGCTAATGTCTAATGGTGACACATCTGTTTTGCCATGGTGATGCTCATTCTCCAGAGGTAATGTCACCTAGGTTGTCAGACAAGCAACAGCATTTTCATAAATAATCCATGTGATGTTAATACAGGATGATTTGTGATGCCTTATAAAAAGTTTGGCTGGGTTTGGTTGAGTTTCCCTCAAGATACTGTATAGTTAACACTGTGACCTGATCTGACTTGTCTGACTGATTTCCAAGAAGGCTACTCTAAAATACTGGTGTGCAACATGAGGACGCTATGTTACCTAGACACAGCAACACTGGTAATACACAGAAGACTATAATATTCTGTATGTATCTCTGGTTAGATCAAAAATTCACAAATGCATTAAAATAGCTTCAGAGCTAAAAGTTCTGTCTAACATTTTTCAAGCATGGATTTAGTGGGTGAGGAGAGAAAACAAAGGCAGTTGAATCTCTTCCCCTTGATTACCATGGCCTAACACAGTTTGCATGCTTCAGTTCACATGACACTGACCTGTCATTCAATGGCACAGCCCACCTTCACCCTCCTGGCCAGTCAGATCATGGCTCAGCTGGCCTCAATTTTACCTTTCAAAAATGCAAAAATCCCAGCTGATAGCTAAACAGCAGCTACAACTGAAGAGAAAAAATGCTTTGTGATTAACCTAATAAGGTTATATACCTTATTTGTAGAATAACACCTTTTCAACTAATAAGGGCAAAAGTGCAAATACACAGTTATAATCTAAATGAGTCCCGAATTGCAGCTTACAAATACGAGCTAGATGCTCATTCTAATACTTGAAAAATCTCAGGACATTTCCCCAGCAGAAATGTTGAACTTAAGACCACTGCCAAACTACCCATGTCATGCAGGACTGGGCAGTTCTGTGAAAACAATGTGGTTCCTATTCTGAAAAGAGTACTAATCATAAATGTGGTGCTTAGTATTTCTGCAGCATTTTTCAGGGGAGATATGAAATGGGGGTTGCACACAATGCTATTTGATGGAAAGCAATTCACTAGCTCTTCAAAAACCATGACATATTTTCTTGAGGGTCAGATCATATGTGTGCATGTGCATGAGAAAGAAACTGAGAGGTAAGAAAGAAAAAATGCAGGAAGACAGCAGAGTCATGACAGAGTGCTCTGCTTAGAAGGAAGAAATTAGGAAGGAATCATGTTTACCAAAAGATGAGGACTAGGAATGGAAATGCCTTCTCATTTATCAGATTTCCTATATTCTCTACACTTTTTACTATTCAGCTTATGATGCAAATACTCTAATACTCATATATAGAAATCAAAGGGTTTATTGAAAAAAACCTGCAAGAGCTCCAGTAAATATGGCATCTCCCTCACATTCTGATCAAAGGCAACAATATAATGCCAAAATAAGACAACAATTCAATACTGGGATCATGCTATAGAATAACATCCAGGGATGCAAGGATCAGCACAACTCTATTTAATAAGAGTAGAAACAGAATTTTAATATTGTTGCAATTTCTGGACTCTTGGACATGCAGCTTTCTATATTGTTGGCTTTCCATACCCAAGTCCCAGTGCTTCACACACGGAAACATAGATTATTAGTGAATAACAGGTGCATGTTCTATGTAATTGCAACTCTTCCCCTTAAAATATTACACTCAGCAGTAAGTTGGCAGTTAAACAAGCATTCCTGGAGAAGTGAAACCTCCCCAGTCTGGGTCCCCTTTGGTAAACTGCTGGTGACATTTGTGCTGTGCGAAAGCTAGCCCTTTTTAGGGGCTCCCTCCCAGATATTCCTCCAGTGCTTTGCAGAAACAAATAAAGCCAACTTGGTAAATAAAGATGACTTCATTTTTCAAAATTTGGGCCAGATCATGTCTCTCCTCTGACATTATTAACATGCCTCAAGAGCTCTTAGAGCTAATAAAGCAATTCACAGGTGTAACCAGGACAGTTCTTTCTAGGACCCAAGTATCGCTTCAATTAGAAAATAACCACCTTCAGATTAAAACTATTAGACTACTTGACTTCTGGTGATTTATCCTAAAGGATGAATGTAGCTCACTTAAGCAGCCTGTGCCTCCCATCATCAGTGCGTATTTCAAGTCTCAATTAGGATTTTTGTTTACAGTTATAGTGATAGAGGTTCAAGACACAGATTGCTCAGTCAGGCCACTTTTTAGTGTGTCAAGCGGCTTCTCTTTCACAACACCTTGCTAAGGCACAGGAGGTCTACAAAGGGTTTTCTTTAAAGCAACACTCCTTGGTTTAAGCAACATCTGTTACTGTCTCTGCTCATTCTTCTAAAGCTCTTTATTCTTCTTGGAAGACACGCTCACACATGAGGAGAATGGCTGCTGTACTTTTTGCCCTCTGTGTACAAGTCACCAGGCCCTAGATCTTTTACATGGCTACTCACAGCTGTAGACCTCTGCTCCTCTAAGAGGTTTTCAGATACCAGCTACAAGAGACTCTGGTTGATTTTTCATTAACTACTCTTTCACAATAATTGCTCTTCTCTTGAACTCACAGTTTTGGTACAGCCTGTAACAGTTCAGCTAAACATCAGTCCCAGCCAGATACTTGTGATTTTAGACATTTCAACAAGCACATTGCCATAGCCCTTTATTCGTAAGAGTTTTATTAATATGTAGACATCAGGAAACCAAAATTTTAGTTTTAATTGCTTTAAGATGTATTTATTGCACTTTATGCAGTAAGTAAAAACATCTTTAAAACAAGAAGAGGTGCCCTCTCTGTTCCAGTATTGGTATCTAAATATTGTAAAGGAAAACAATAGTTCCATGAATATCCTACCTTATGATGTTTTCAGATGAAATCCACCTTAGGACAGCAACAATAGAAATGTTGAGCCTGAAAAGATCTCATTTTCTATGTAGAGTGTCAGAGTCCTGAGTGCACCAACAGGCCTTTGCAGCCCTGACCAGACTCCCCTGGGGCCTCCACAGACTCCCTCCTCATGGTTCAGGGGTTCCAGTTCAGCTCAGCCCGGGGCCTTCAGTCCCTGCCTGAGCTCTGTCATAGCAGTACCTCTGCAGCTCCATCATGTCCATGGCTGTGTCTGGCCATAGGCCTCATCAGTTCAAACCCTGACCCAGGACTGACTTCCTGGCTTGACTTCAGACCTGCCTCATCACCATGGATGGTCTGTACTCTTGGTTGCCCTCAGCTGCTCCCTGGCCTGCACTGCTCCCTGACAGGATGGTGGGATGGGCCCTGGCTGATGAGGTCCTGCCCCAGCCCCCAGGGAGCTGCCAGCCTTTGCTGCTCCCTGACCCAGAGATACTCAGTTCAGTGGAGCTGGATAGCTCTGATTAGCTGCAGTAGCTGATGTTTAACAGTCACCAGTTCTTTTAAATTAGTTGGAAAAACTCAGGTCTTGAGCTCAACAGCCTTTTTTTCTTTCCTGCTAACAGTGGCTACAGACATGAAGTAATAAATACCTCTTAACAAATCACTCTTAACAGTTTCCAAACATTTTCCTACTACAGCAGAACCTCCAGTTCCATTGGCTAACTCTTCCATCTAAGCACATCTGTGACCACTGACTGTTGACTGAAAATGTCACCTGGCAGGCCAGGCACCCATTCAGAAGGTAATTTCTTTGTGCTCAGAACATGAGCAATTTGCCTAGAGCAGGGCTTCTTGTTTGTTATTTCACTACCCATCATTTCTCCAAGTGTCCTATCTAATGTAAAAGAACAACATGAGAATGAAAATTAATACCTAGCAACTACCTTTAAGAGAAACACAGTTTTTGTTTCCACTTTTTCTCTCAGCATACAGGCAAAGGATACCACCTTCCTTCAAAAACAGGTTATGATGTCTCACAGTTAAACTGGTAATACACAGACTTTCTACATGGACTTTTCCATGCTTGTCATTTGTTTCTTTGCTTTGCTCATTCACAGTTCAGCACAGAGGACTCTGTGTCATCTGAACTATCTCTGGACCACAAGGGGCAGAGAAAACTCTACGAAACAGTCTTCTCCTAGTACATGCAAAGAGCCATCAGAGAATTCCAGTTCCTGCTGCTGCTTGTTATTCTTTTCTTTTTAATATTGTCATAGCAATATTCTTGCTCACAGCGATTTTATACTGTTGATTTATAAGACCCCATCACTGGCATCATTAAGAGTTAATACAGAATTGTCAAACAAAACACTTGTGTGTCATGCCGCTGCCTCATTAGTTCATTCATTCACTGAGAGAAGGAGTTCAGAGGCTCACGTAATCTTGCACTCCAGTTGTTTCATGACCAGTGCAATTCTGTGGCTGTTCACATGAATCCTGCTTAGGCATTGGGCCTAGCACACAGCTCATGATGTGTGCCCAGTGTCTGCTAGGAGCAGTGTCATTAGGCTAAAACGAGAGCAACACGTATGCCAGATACTCAAGGACAGAAATAATGAAGTCTGCTGTCCTTGCAGTTTTATCAGCAACTGCTTGTTAACACCTGATAAGACCAAGACTCTTCAGAATTAAGTAAATCCTTGCCCAGTAACTGAAACGACCAATAGTGATGGTATAGACCAAACTTCCAAGCTGGAAGGTACAAATACGTCAGCTCACCCAAACAGTATTTGGAGCAGATCCACCAGCAGCTGGACCACTGAGGCTCTCGTGCATCCTGGTGCAATTCAGGGCATGCCCACATCATGACGGACAGAAAGGATGAGCACTCTCACCATAGGTTAGGTAACTATTTTGCTCCTAAGCATTCGAATTAGCAAACTAGAGAATTAAGTAACTAGAGAATTAAAAATTTAGGCTAGTCTATAGAGAGGGGATTAACCCTCTGTTTGCTTTTTTTTTTAAATCTAATGAGCTCTTAAAAATAAAGTTTGTTTCACACAGTGTGCTGTAAATTTGAGAGATCACAACAAACCATGACAAATTCTTCTCAGGTAAAAGTGGGCTTCTCATCATGAATTAGCTACCACCAGTTTCCTTTCAGAAAGGAAAGAATTTGTGAAAAAATTGCACACAGGAACACCAGCACATTTAGTTTCCCTCTAAACCTCTAACCCAATCTGAAAAAAAGCCCAATCAAATACTGAAGCAACAACTTAAGACTAGGATAAAGATACAGAGGTGCTGTCTACATTAGTCATTATGCTGCATATGCCAGCAAGCTGAATCAGTAAGCTCTGTCTCCCAAAAACAAAACATCAGCTAACTTCCAGAGAAAGGATTTGGGGAATGTTTGTGAAATACCTTAGGGTAGGCTTATGTTCAAGATTTTCCTGGCAATAATACTCCATAGCTGCTTAGAACAAGAGACTGGAAGATGAAAGCAAGCAATCACTGTTTCTAAAGCAGAAAAACTTACAGCAACATGCAATGATAGGTAACTGAGCTTCATATATCAGCCATTAAGCTAAGGGGCAACATTAGCTTCTGTTTGCTAACCAGTGATCATTGGTAATGCATTTTCTCCGTTCTCCCAGTTTTTCTTTTAAGAAAAGTCAGACATTAATCAAGTTCCCAAAGAAAGTATTCAACAATCTCCCTACCCCTCATTAGCATCTGTTGATGAGAAGCACATTCACATGTCCCAGTATTAGCTTTAACTTACCAAATGGATCTGTCCTTCCCTGACATAGCTTAAATACATATGGTATGAATATTAAAGAACTACTGATATCTTTAAAGACTAGCTTCAAAAGATCTCTTCATGCCAATTCATGGAGTGTGCTAGAAAGAAGCAAAATAGGATTTTTCTTCATGGAACTTGTACGGCATATTCACAGACTGCCTCCGATCTTCTCTTTTCCATACTTTGTATACTTCTGGATATACCGTTTAAAGTAAAGGCCAAGGGCACACAAATTATCCAAGCAGTTCATGTCTTGGGAGGAAACACAGAATGCAATTAAGGTAAAGCTTACTCAGGAAGAGAGCATTGGCCTTCTTTCACAGGAAATTCTGCTTCAGTAAATGTCATTGTAGTTGCCAAGTTTCATTTTGTATGCAAAATGGCAGCTGATTTACAGCAAGGAAAGGAAAGTAGAGATGATCTAACAATGGGAGTTGGCTGTTACAAAACTGCTCAGTTTGGGGAAAGATACTAAATAATCTCAAATCAGCTCTTCAGGATAAGCTCTTCAAGCACTGCAGCTAACTCTTCTGATTATTCCCCTTCAAATTCTGGGACCACAGATGTCTATTCTTGTATTTTTTTGATATTTTAGATGTGAAGATGGATGACTTGGTGTCTTCCTACTCTAGAAGTGCAACTTCTGTTCATCAGGAGGCCTAGATTTCCATCACACTTTTCTAAGTGGTCCCTTAAATTGTCACTGTATTTTCTTTTTAATTCTTCTCCCTACTCCTCCTTTTAATCCTCTCCCTCTGTTTCCAATTTGAATCTGCAAGGTGGTTTCAGTGAGACAATTTCAATGAGCAAGCACTTCTCAATATGTGTGTGGACTGCAGATTCATGTTCAGAGTGAAAGTAGGCAAGATCCCATATTGTAGTAGGAAGTACCTCAATAGTCGGTTAAATATCAAAGATTATTGACCTGTAAAGTGATTAAGTGGCAAGAAAAGCCAACATAAAAAATTCATGCTATTTCCTAAAACAAGATCCTTTTCCAAACACAGAGAATGTTTTCATATTAATATCTGGCTATAACATCCATATGATCATTTTTAAAGCTTTTATGCTAGACTGCATCTTTTTGTAAGAAATCAAAATTGAAGACCCATGGCATATTTATTAACTTCCTGAGAGAAATAAAGTTCATACAGATTTGAAAGGAGTTTGATAAACGTAACAAAAATAATAAATACTACTTTTTCCTAAATGACTCTTTAACCAGTCAGGATGCATCCTCTGAATATGGGATGTGACTGCATAAAATTGCTCCAGGCTTTGATACTATTGTCATTTGAGAAAGCAAACAATAGAAACCTATCTTCAGTCAGTTGTGAGCCAGCAGTCATTTCAATGATGTAACCATATCTTCTATATTCATGAGTGAAGATAACCTCAGAACATTCTTTAGCGAAAAATATAGTATCTCAGCCTCCCTCCCCTGTTTTTGTTCATCCCTGCACAAACACAGTTACCCTCAACTAAAAAAGTACAGTCACTTGTCTTGTTATGTTCCTTTTGCATTACAGATGCATTAGAGCTCTGCTTAGGCTTCATAACTGAGTTATAGCAGTCATCCACATATTAGATTCTACGCTGAGCTTTGGCAAGACTAAATAATAGATTGAAAAATACAATTATTGCTTACCTACAGAATTCCTTTGCTTGGGAAGTAAAGCACATATATCAGAAAAGTTGTTTGTTTGTTTGTTTTTCCCTAGGCCTATTCAATAGATGAACGTTACACCAGGATTCTTACACAGAGTATCTTTGAAATGGGTTTTGTATTGATTTTTGTAACTACCCTGTTAGATGACGTTATCCCTTAGTGTGTCATGTTTAGATGGGTCTGCCCGGAGCAGGTCACTGAGGTGATAACTGTCATTTGGAGGGACAGAAAAGCAATCATAGCTTTTTCATTACTTACTGTTTTCCCCCTGCAAGTGTGGGATCATTTGACATATTATGGCTTCTGTGATTTAAACTGCATTCTGAAATTAAGTGCTAGAATATCAAGCTGTGGGTTTAGAAAAATAAACTTCATGTCAAAGGAACCACATGCCCTGTAGGTCATAACCATGATCCAGCAGAAGTAACAGTCTTTGGAATTAAAAAAAAAAAAAGAGAGAGAGAGAGAGAGAGAAGAAAGTAAAATGTTTTATAAGTGTAGTAAGTAAACCAATACTAGTTGAAGATTAAGGTACAGAAAAAAGGCAAAACACTTGTTTTAAAAGCCTTCAAAAAAACTGTTGCATTTACCTGCAAAAAACCCTGTTGAAAGCTTTTGTGAGTATGACCGAGTTTCTAAGAAACCCTAAGGTGAGTTTCAAATCCATCCAAATTCATTTTAAAACAACTCTATATTATTATATAGTTGCTGACAGAAAATACAGAATATGGTAGTTATTACACTGTTTTGATACAGAACAAGGAAACTGATGATGCATTCAGGCTGAAGCAAACTTATCAGTTCCCAAATTCAAAAACAGTTTCATTCATAACTAAACTAGTCATATTCTAGATACACCCTCATATACATACTCTTATTCTGGCATATTTTTAAAAACAAGGCACAAAGCCAATGCATCAGCTCCTCTCCCCCTTAAGGTTTATCATTTACTATGTATGAACTGCTTTTGTATTTTAGGGATGAGCCCTTAAACAATCTTTTTTTTTCAGATTTTTCTTTTTTGATCAAAATCACCTTTCATCCACCTGAGTCAGATCATATGTCCCTTAAAYGAAACATATTTTTAAAATTCTAAGTCTGTAATTGTCCTAAAACTCCTACTACTATAAAAGCTCACTGCTATAAAATCTCTTTCTCTCTCTTCAGCCCTGTGAAACTTGAAGGTTTTGCCATATATAGGAACAGTTTCAGCCCAAGGCAAGGAACTGCACTCCTACCCAGATCTCAGTCTGCTGGTTCAGGTATCCCCTAAAGAGGACAACGTGGTGGTTTTGAACAGCTTTAGGCTGAGGACTCCAGGCCACTCACACACTGTGTGAAGATTTTAACCATGAGGTTAAGTCCTTCTACTAGGCTTTCAAAGGGTGTGTTGTGTCTAATATATTTTTCTCAAAGAAAGCTTATAATTCTCTTTTATGATTCCAGGGTAGACGAACTTCCTGCATTCTGGAGAGATAGAGGATGCCAGGTGTACTCTTCTGCTCAGGTATCTGGTTCTCAGCAGCTCCCTTCTTAGGAGACAATTTGGATTTCATGCTGAAAAGCTTAAATCACCAAACCACCTGCGGGGACCAAAAATCACTAATTAAAATATTAAATACTATCAGACAGAGATAAAATTCTCAAGAGGTTAACACTATGACTAGTAAAATACACAAAATGCCTCTGCCCTTCCACTTTCCCCACAGTAAGCTAAGTAACTAACAAAATGACTGAATTAAAAAGGTTGAGAACTAGCATATTCATTTGTATTGAGGGAGTTATGGGTATTTTCTTCCCAATCTCCTAATGCCCAAAACTGATGAAAGTCGAAAAGCATTCACTTAGTTTTCATTTACCCTAAAATGTTGCACAGTAGATTTACAGTGTTGCAACTAAAATTAAAGGCTTTAATAGGTGTCATTTTACATATAGGTCTGATAAGTAATGCTTCTATCAGGTTCCTGCCTGAATAGCTATCTCATACTTTACAAAAAAAATTGATTGTAAATAAAATAAATTATTTTTAGAATGTACTCAAAAGTACTTGGTGTTGAGTAAACATAGTTGGACAGCTGCAAGTGGCTATAAAAATATATCTGACATAAAGTGATCAAGTTATATACCTCTGGTTTAGGAGGATATTTGACTTAGCACTATTTAAATATATGCAGTATACACAGTCAACAGAATGCATGTTGCCTGAATTGAAAACTGACCATTTGGCAGATCTCATAACCAAACACCCTGAGAAAGAAATTGGTGGGATTATTACTAGTGAATTATATTGTTCAATGTATTCGGTAATTCTATCACTCATAAGGAAACATAACTGATGAAGTCTGTAGAAGACACAGAGACTGGTGAACTGAAAAATAATGACAAGAAGAGGTCACTTATTTACAGAAGTTTCCACTGTTAATTATCAGGAATTAATAAAAGATGTACACTAGTATTTTCAACCATTAATATGCTTCCTCCAAAAGAGAAACTAGTAACTATAACTGTGGGTTAACAGTCAAGGAAGGATGACAGTACTATCCTTTTTTCACTGACATTATATTGTGAAAACACAGAATATTGAATCAGGTTACTATCAGTTATTCCTCCTCACTTAAACTCAAGCCATAAAAGGTAGTGAAAATTGAGTGAAATTGACATTTTTGAACTTTTCAAATCTCTTTCATAATAAAAATTAGGGGGGGTTATTAAGCATACTTTCTTTTCTACCTTTACTGGGTCATAAGCTTGCCATATGACTTTACACTATATCTTAAATATTCATTATTACCTATCATGTCAGCTTTCAGAGATATAAGTCTAAAAATGTGTTCAGGTTGTTTAAAATCCATGCATATAATTCTGATAGAGAAACATTGTAAGAATCCACTGTAAAAAAAATCCATTCAACCACAATGTATTTATAACTTGTCACAGACTATTAATATGCATCATCCCAACAAAGACCTTGTTCCAAACCAAAAGTGGAAGAACTGAGTGAAGCTGGGAGTCTTGATCTGCAGGCTTCTGTTATTCATTCTTAAGCCAGCACAGCTTCTTTTTCATGAATATACTTATTTACTTTGTCTTCTTTCAGGTAAGTAAAAGGAGTTTAAACTAGTTTTAGTTGGGCTGAAAGATGGGTTAATAAGTTTATAACAAATCTTTTTAATTCTTCAGTCATCTTGCTTTAGGTTTGACTATGTGGTCTGAGGAAGCCTTTGAGCCTCAACTGGAATGACTTTCACATTTCCCAAGAAGCAAACTTCTTTTTTAACTCCAAGCATCATTAAGAGAAGCCAACATTTAGAGAAACAATATATATTCACCATAAAGTTATTGCAGCTACTTTGTAATTCTACTCTATCAGCATGATTCATACTGACCAGATGATCCCATTATTAACTGGGTCAAGAAAGAGGCCAGACAGAAGCATCAGCACAATGTACGCACATATTCCTAAGAGTTCCCTAAGCTGAACTGGCGTTAGACTTATGGGAACTTTGGGCAAAGGTTAAGCTATCCATTTCTTCATCCTCGCATCCACACAGTGGATGCTTACTACCTAATTTTACCTAGCGCCAAGCATGTCCCCATTCTTTTCCCACTCCCAGCAAAAGAAATTTCTATAATTTTTAACAAAGTAAGTACCCTTTTTTAAAATCTAAACAGACCTTTTTCATGAAATATCAATTATTTCAAGGAAATTAGGTACCTTTACATCATGATCACCCAATACTGCCCAAGTAACCTACCAAATAATATGAAAAGAAAAAAAGAATATTATAAAAAAGTCTTCTTCAAATTTCTAAAAATGTTCTATAATTATAATATAATATAATATACATAATATATATAATATAACACACATTTTTTGTAAGATTGTATATTAAAATTGTATTTTTTTTATTCTCTCTACACTTTCAGAAACTAGACTTTCCACAGATTGGGTTGACTGAATGCATGATTTTTTGTAATTAAAATGCTATGATTCAGGGAAAAAAAAAAAAAAAGATTTTCCAAGAATAAATAAGATTCAATGCACTTAATGGAAAAAGGAAGAAATTAAATTGCCAGGAAGTCAGTACTAGTCATTTCAAACTTAGTTTATCTTAGTTTTTTCAACAGTTGTGATCCATAATACCAATTTCTAAACAGTATAACTGTTTGTAAACACAGGATACCAAATTTTAAAAATGGATCCAGTGAGGAGAAGCAACTGAGCAACTCCAGAACACAAGTTTGGCACCAAACCCAAATAAACGAGTAGAAACTATGATAAAGAACAGAAGCAGCAGACTCAAGGACATATATAATACAGTGGGGAGGAAATAACATTGTATTTAGAGTGGAACACCATGCTAACAATTTATGAATGATCTCTGTATGACTGAAGGAGAATATTAATGAGAGTGATTTGGATGGCATACTATAGTTGTTTTTTTAAAAAGTTATCAACCACATCTCTCATGACAGGCTCCTAAAGAAATTATACTTCCAGGGAACGAGACAAATATGTAGCTACACAAGAGGAAGCAAAAAGTGGGGTAAATGGTCAGTCTGTAAAGGTCAGCAATGGTGTCCCAGAGTGATTTGTAGTAGCATCTACAGTGTTCAAAATGTACTGATGCTACTAAGTTATTCAAGATTCTGAAATTGTAGTAGACTGTTAATGGGAAATACATAGTACATATGTTAACCATTAATAAGAGGAAGATAGAGAACCAAATAAAACACACAAAAATATCATTATGTCTCTACATACAGGTGCAGTTCTGGTCCCATAAAGGATAAAATAGAACAGGAAAAGGTACAGAAAAGAATGTGTGGCAAAGCTTCCCTACAAATACCAGTCCAGAGGAAAGATAACAAAGGTCTATAAACAGATTTATGAGAGACTGATATAAAAACAAGAATGATCTATGTGAACTGAAATTATGAACTGGCAGGTTTAAAAGGGGCAGTACTTTTCACATAATGAACACAAAAAGCAAAAGCAAACAATCACATATATGCTCAAGGAAGAAAAATCAGCAAGATACTGCCTCTGACTCACCAAGTACATCCATTGCTGGCAGCTAGGAGGGTACACAGAGGGAATTATCCCTGTATGCTTCCCTAGGCATCTGCTGCTAGTCACCAACGAAGAAAGGAAACTGGGATAAGATGGACCCTTTCATCTGATCCAGCATGGCAGCACTAATGTTTTTATTCAGGAGCCCCTGGCATTACAGAGGCAAAACAATGTCAATTGGCTGATTAGCAGTATCTTGCAACAGGGAAAAGCAGATGCTCTTAAACTCAATTGCTTTATTTGTCATGCATACAGGACTGCAGCAGGAGTTCCACACACCAATCCGGTGGGCTGTCTGAATGCAGCCTTCTTACCACAGCTGCATGTTCATCTTAGGGAGGAAAAAAGTTGGGAGAGAGTAGAAGATATCTTTCTCCTGGTATTATTTGCTTGTTCTGCTAAATTACTGATATCAAAACCACCAGCTTTTTGAGGTTAAGTCTGTCTAAAACTTGAATCAGGTGAAACAGGCTAATATCAGTGTCCACCTCTACTACTTTACTGCTTTTAGTTATGTTCTTCATTTATGGTCTTTGTAACTGTAAAAGTACTTTAACTCTACAAAAAGAAGCTCTAGTCACTATCACTATAATGTTTTATTACCATTAAATGAAACACTTTCAACTATAATTGAAGTTTTCCTTGTGTGGTAATATAGGGTCCGCTTACAGGACTTCAGCTGAGAGCCACAATTTGTAATTCATGGAGTGCTTTGAGATTTAAAAAGTCTCATATATCAATTTAAAGAATAATAATGGAAGCCAATGGAATTACATTATTAACATTATATATACACTCCCTTTCATTTCAACTGACTTTTCATCATGAGGGCTTTTTTCTTGGCATACAAATATGAAGCTCTGCAGAAGAGGAAGCTTTTCTTTCAGTGTGACAGAATGAGGGTGTAAAATGAGTAAAACTTGCTGTTTGCACATGTCTGCATGACCACTAGCTATGAATTTTGGAGGCTTGGTATTTCCATGAGCCTTAGTACAAATGGCTATTCATCAACACCTCTTTTACCAGAATGGCATTGTCCCCTGTTTATTAGTTAGCTCTGTTCTTCTTCATAAATAAAAATACTATGCTTAACTATTCAAAACAACATAGTAATGTGTAGAAGATATGTAAAGTTCAGAATGTTTTGTTCAGAAATAACCCTGAAATGTGTTAAGGTAAAATATTTCTGAATAATTATTATATTTTAGACATCAGATACATTTCATGAAATGTTTGCAAACCAAAATGAGCAAAATTTGACTATAGTTATTATTTGCAGTGAATAATACAAATCTTCAAACAACTACTATTCCATTATTATAGTTTAGGATAAACTGCTGCCATCTCTTACTAATAAGTTTTTTACTGATTACATACTTCTATTTTATCAATTACTAAACCTGACATTCAATTCACTGAGACTGACTTCCCCACAATTTACAAAAAATACAGGCTACCTGATTGCTGAACAACATATAGCTTATATACCCGCCTGTTTTTATAATTCATTCATAAACTTAGCATCTATTTTCACTTATTATCCACTTCTATACACTACAAAATAATTACATTTTCTCTGTATTCAATTCAGTGCATTCACTTTATTACAGATTCCTGTATTTCATTTTATTTTCATTATATGGCAGGCATTTGAGTAAGTCATGAAAAGCCACTGTTTGTTTTATTCTTTGTGTAAAGTCGATTCAGAGAGATGCCACAGATTGGCTGCTATAACTTCTTCATTACCTTTAGGAATACGGGTTGCAGAGCGCTCCTACTAACCCACATCGTGTATTGCTGCAAATGCAGACAGCAGGTGAAACAACTGGCTTCCAAAGGAGAGCAAAGCAGCCCTTCCAGAAGTGACAATTCATGTGGTCTATGTGTGCATTCAGTTTCAGTTTTGTTACTTCTGACCATACTTCAAATATAGAAGAAAAGTCATCATCTCTTGGAAACTGACCCTATGTTTGGAGTGCTGTCACATATCAAAAATACCACAGGGAGATTCCTATCAATGACATTGTTTCACGCAATATGCCTTCAGCTGTTAGTAAAAGACGAGGCTAGTTTTTTGTGGGGGGAGGAAGGATGTTCATATCAGACAGTATCATTTCATTAACACATGAGGTACTCTGGAAATGATGCTATTACAGTTATGACCACTTCAGGTGAGAGTTACCAATTACCAGTCTTTGATCATAATCACTGACCATGCTATCCAGCTTTCTGCTCTCCTGTTTTCAGGTTGCATTTAACTCACCTAGAAATCCTTCTGATTTCCCCCCAAAAATTGTCTACCAAGGCAATCTGGATACTAGGCATACAATTATATTTATGCAAATATAATTAGTATAAATATCAGCTAACTCAGCAAAATATTCTGTGAACATACTCTTTTAACTGTAGGGGATTATCGTAGACATAAACCCAATAATAAGAGGGGGACAAGCAGGGTGTTAATGACCAAATGATTCTGCCCTACAGAAATTCAGTTTTAGAACCATTCAGAATATGTTCATCAGAATTTCATTTCAGAGTCACAGGAAAAGACAAAGGAAAAAGCAGAGACTGTAATTTAATGGTAGGGAAACTCAAATGACATGTTCTTCTGACTTATTCTTGGGAAGCTCACCTACAGGAAAGTGACACATCAGCAAGATTAAATTTCTAGTCTCTACTCTGAGTTGTAGTGGTTTATGATGAAAACTGCTCTGAAATAGGCAGAGTGAAAATCTGAATCTAGGCCTCACACATCCCAGGCCAGGATGTTAAGACTTGTCAAAATGATTGGAAAGTTTTGTTTTTGCCCCATGACTGTGTTACTTCTCCAGCAATAGCTCCAGGGTAATAATTTTTAAACATCAAAATTTGCTGCAAACAGAATTGTTGGGACAGCTCAAGATAGACTTTGCACAAGGAAGATATAAGCATGATATCAGTGTTGAATCTGCAACATTACAGATCAGAGTTGTCTCTTGAAGATTTTCCTCTCTTTCCTCTTTAATACTGGTACCATATCACCATTTTCTGACCAACTTATTTAGTAATTTTTCAGCTATTTTTCCATTTTCCCTTCTGTAACAGTCTTCTTACATGTTATTCTCTATCCTCTTTTCAGTCATTTCAAGAAAAATCCCTGAGGGGCCTTCCAAAGCACTCATTCTAGTTTAGCCTTAACTGAGAACAAAAAAACAAACAAAAGAACTACTTTCAAAATCTGCCTTAAAATGCTAAAACATACTACTATATTGTGTCTCTGCATTTTCCAGTACTAGTCCTCTGTAATTTAGGGGCAAGGATATATTTACAAATGAAATTTTGAATAGAAAGTACTTTTCTTAATTTTTTTTTTTTCTCACAATAATGAAGCACTGCTGAAGACTTCCCGGAGCAATGGTCTGAGTCATAAACTCCACCCACTTAGAAATATATAGAAAAGTTTCTGAAGCATCATTTAGAAATCATGGCAACACAATAGGTTTCTCATAACTGGTTTTCACTTTTTCTAGGAATGCTAAAAAATTTGCTGTCATATTCCATTTTATTCCATGTATGATGATAGTTCCAAGAAGCATGCTAATTTTTCCAAATAAATTAGATTACAAGCATTTTTGTTAAAAACCAAGTCTTTACTGAAGCCCTAAATAGGACCTACTGAATAAAGAATCAGAAATGGCTCACACTATTATGTACAGCACTGTTTATGAACTGTAAGACAAGAATAAGTTAACCATATCTCTGTAGCCTGAATTAATCAAGTGTTGAATGGATTGTGAAAATGAATTTATTCTGTTGAAATCACGCTGTGTGATTGTATGGAACAGACTGAGAGTGTACTTTTGAAGTCGAAAATGGATTCAACTTTTAGTAATAAAATGCACTGTGGCCTCAATCCAATTTAGGATGTGAAATAAATAATCACAGCATATTTTTAAATATGTCACTATCAGCATTAAGAACAATTACTTCTGGACTAGCTGCTGATGTTCTCTGCTATTTGCATTCTAACACCTCAATGTATACACTTGTACTTGCACAATAAACACACACACACATACACACACACACACACACTCAAAATATTTGAGCTACAGTCACGTGGGATAGACTGAACTGATTTTAAAAACACACAGCAAAAAGAAGCAATTTAAAACAGTCTTTTCAAGCAGATGAGGAATATTTTGGAAGCAGAACTGGTAAAATGGCAATAACAAATAGGAAAGTATAATGAGCAAGTAGATGCACAATGAAAAAGACTCGCAGATTACAGAGTTAAAGGTCAGAGGAATTCAGCAAATTTATCTAGTGGCCTGGCTTTCCAAGCAACAGTAAGTTACTTCTGTTATGATCTCCGTAATTTTTGGGGGTTGTTTGCACTCAAGCATCTACATAAATAGCCACTTTTCAAAACCTACATACCTGCTTCATAATACAGCAATGGCTTTACACTTTTCCTCAGCAGTTTTAACTAATCATTATTAATTTATCCATAACACCTTGTGGCTACCTTTAAGCACTGTTATTCACCTCCCATACTACCTTCAGTATTTCACTAGTGATATTTTTACCTACAAAACAAGTAAATATACATGCCATTGCATCATTTAAATTTACAGTGCATTTGATTTCATTTTGTAAAAAGAAATTGGACTATAATATATATTTGTTACAAACACATAAATGCACTGCTTTCACTTTTTATGGTTTACTTTTTCAAAGAACAAAAAATAAAACAAACTTTAAATTACTTTGTATAAAATCTTAGTATAAAATTAATGTATAATATATTGGGCCATGATTTACAATTTTATCTCATTTTTTCTACAACATTATCTTTCAGCTGAGTCTCACTAGAGCAGTATAAACAAAAGCTGTTTCTTTCAGAGAATAATCCATCATAACACCATCAATTTGACATAAGACATTAATACCTTTAGAAGCTATAGACCTAGAGAATATTTGGTTTTCATTTTTTTGGGTGATTGTTTTCAACAGAAGGCAAATGATTCCTATGTTAACCTCAATGAATAGTGAATTCCTGTATCCTATTCTTCATTACATAATATAGGCATCAGTATTCATTAACAGCTACTGATAAACGGGGCTGAGCAAATGTTCAAATTGCTGTATTAACAGTCAACAGAAAATACTAGAGTATATACCCAAAGTATATACAAAAAAAAAMCCAAAAAACTTATGATCTATAACATAGTGCTGATACTCTAGTGTTAAGGTCTTAATACCAAAGCAGTTAAATATAATTACATACAATATATATTTTATATAATTTAATATAATATAGATATAACAATATGAAAAGATATCTAGGGAAAGTCTCCATCAGAATATAATGCAAAAAGAAAGAAGGTAGAGAATGGGAAGAACTTACTTGGTGAGTAGTTCTGGCATATGTTTTTATTCCAATTCCGAATGAAACCTCAGATTTTCAACATTCCCTGAGAAATAAAATTCTTATTTTCTTCTGGATTTCTAAATGCATTTCTAAAGAATATTGAAACAGTTATTTCGACACTCTTCTTTTTTTTTTCCTTTTTTCTCTGTGATGAAGTTTCTAGATAACGTATCATTTGGGAAGCATATTCACTTCACAGAAATATTTCTCAAGCCCACCAAGGTTTTCTAGACAGCTCAAACCCAACAGTCAAAGACTTTTTTCTGTGCCTGCAAGCTCAGTGATGTGCATCAAAATCTAGGTCTGTAACTCCAATAAATTTGACATCATCATCTCTCCTCCGCAAACTGTATTTTCATCAGTCCATAGCAAATGGCTCATGAAGAAAAGAGATCCTGTGACTATTTAGGCTGACCTCCTCTGTAACACAGAGTACAGAACTTCACTGGATCAATGCATTTTAGAAAAAACATTGAAGTAGGAATTCTAGCCCTTTGGAAATTAGTTATTTCTTTCACCGCTAAAATAGCTACACAACCTCTAAATTGTAATTTATCTCTCTGCAGCTACTAGAACTTTTTCTGTTTTGGTCTTCTTGTCTGGAGAGTGTTTAGACTCAAATTTGTAGTTCATGTGCAGAGAGTTACACATCGTGATCATATCATCTGTTAATTTAACCAGCTTCAAGTTTTCTAGATTTAGGCTGTCAGGTATGTTTTCCACTGCTACAATTATTCTTGGGCTCTTTGCTTTCACTTTATTGGCTAGTTGCTCTAACTACATCTCATGGAGAGCTGTGAACTTGTATACTCCATTACAGGGACCAGTTCAAAATGGAGCTGTCACATGCTGACCTAACATGAGACTCACATGAATGCCTCCTTTCCCTTACCCATATTCCTTTGCTAAGAAACAGCTATCCCTAGGCATCTGCAGTATAGTGCCATTTTTTTCTTTCACTCACTTCAGAATCCATTTATTGCAGACACCTAAGTCTGTATTTCCAAATTAAGTCATATCAGTTGTATTTGTTCAAGTTTAAAGCAGTATTTGAATATGCATTATTRCTATTAAAATATACAGATATTCTTTTTTTTAGCTGTAGCCTTAGCCTACTACTTCTGCTGAGGTCAGCTTAAAAATTGCTTTTGACAACCATGGAACCTGGCAGATCAATGAAATGTTCAAATTGCTTCAGAAATAGGAACTTTTACTTATTATAATTAACAGATAATTGTTACAACCAAAAGGAAATTCCTGTAATCTTCACCTCTAAAAATAGTCCCATTATTAAGTGTAATAAAATACAGAACACATCTTTTTCATTGCATATTTTCATTTCTAGTAATATATTGATTACTCATCCATATACAGTGAAAAGTTTATGCAAACTCATTTGCATTAGGAGTGGCAAAGAAGCACATGTTGACTCGCCTGTAGAACATTTATCTTCTGTGCTAATACTTTACCTTCTGAAACTGAAACTTTATATGCAGCATAATAATATAGCCACAACAACGGCAATAATTCATGCATCTACACAAAGAACACATATTCTCTAAACACCGGTTTGAACACAATCTTAGTTCCAGAAATGTCAGCATGATCTGTCCACTTTACAGTCTTGTGCAAAATGGCTGTTCAGCTGGGAGTGAGTGGGAGATTAGCCTTCTTCTGAAGTGCCACTCGTGTATAAGTATACTTTACACACACATGTAAAATTAATTAAAAAATTGTTTTGAGTAGACAATTTTAGATTATCATTATTTTTCCCCCAAACTGAGATCTACTTTAACAAGATGTTTTGCATATAAACACATGGAATTGAGCAAAAACCTTTTACCTCAAATTCTGTGTAGCCCTGTGATATGAATCTCATACTGACCCTGCAGTGCTTGTCCTCAGGTAGACACCCTTTCTATATCCTGGGTGACTCATCCATGCTACCCTTTGAAAGGAAACCCAGACATAGGAATGGGAAAGGAGCCAATCCAGTAACAACTTCTATCTGTTCCAAAGACCATGGGGCACTTATCAGCCCCACAGCATAAACACAAACACTGAGACACATCTCTCCACAACTAATGCTGATGAACCAGTGGAAGAGAGAGAGAACACACCTGCAGAAGTGGACACCATCCTGCTGTGGACATGTTCCAGGATGGTTGGACATAGACTGAAACCATGAGGATGCATTCATGTATCTCTGTGCCCAAGTATATGCTTTCCACAGGCCATCTTAGCTTAGATATGGTGTTGTGTGAACACCAGAGACTGGAGTTGGCTGGTATCAAATACTTTTATAAAAATATATATTATATATATATAAATATATATAAATAAGTGTGTGTGTGTGTGTATATATATTTTTAATTTTCATCAAACACTATGTTTTCCATTAATGTTTGGCTCATGATAACTTCTAAAATATTCTTTTTTTTCAAACAGAAAAGTCCTCACATATGAGGCAATGGAGCTGACTGGAGATGCACAGCTTTAAACCACCTGAGAATGAGGCCCAGAAAGAATATCAAAAACTAAAAGTGTCTCTTCTGATGCACCATTTTCCACACCAGTTCATAATACTTTATTTTCTACACCATTATGTCATTATATATAGTACACACAGACACACATGCACACACACATCAACTGTGTGGGTAAATTTCTGATGCAATATCATGCGCCTTTAGTTTTGGTCAAAAGAACTGCTGGACACAGTTGATTCTGAGAGATATGCTTTCAGGAAGCATAYTGGAATAACTTTAAGAACATTTCTTCTGTTTCTACTAATAAAAGAAAAGCTTCAAGCCACATCTGTAATGCTGTATTTCTAAACAAGGTGCACTTGTTCTACCAAGAATATGCCAATAATTCAAGGTAATCAGCAGGGTACATTACAGAGGAAACTCTGAACCAACAAGCTGTACAAACAAAATAGCAATCAGAAGATTTAATGCATTTCTGATGTACATTTAAGGCATTGACACTGGGCCACAGATGTACATGTGTTGTGTTTTATCTTGTTGAGATATGGCCTGTGAGAACCTATTATAGCACATCATCACCCACAACTACTGGGCCCAGAAAAGGAAAAATTCCATCACACATTACTCCTGCAGATATATTAGAGAAACAAATTGTACTTGGAATTGGAAAGTCACAGGCTTATTCTGTCTTAATAAATTCCTGCCAAAAGGCTAAGTGTAAAACCAGAAATACTTCGCAGATGTTGTTGCTGTATTATCATCTTTGACATCTCAGGGGCTGCTCAGGGGATCACCTAGATATCATTTCAGAGTTCTCACAATAAATCTGCTTTTTTTAACCTGTGCTTGATTTTATGTAACCATTTTCAGTTTGCTGTACTTGAAATTTAACATCCCCTTTACCAAAAGACAAAGGCTGTTTTATAACAAGAGTTCTGACATTTTGCTGATCTGATGAAACTATACACTTTTCAAAATCGTAGATACAACTTCAAATGTTACTTAAGAGATCTGGTTCTTTCCCTGCACAACAATCTTTCCATTCCAGATTATTCATATTCTGATCATTTCTTATTGTTATCAATACCTATGAACAATCTTGAGAGTTTTCTCTCACAGACACCTTGTAATTCTTCCAAATGTCATTATGGTACATAGCAATACTGTGAAGTTCTCAACAACATCTGTTATTTCTGTTATCTTCTCTTCTGTTTTTAATTCTGTACCTCTATTATTGTATACATGAGGAGTTTAAAATATGCTGTATGAAGATGATACCATGTTAAATAAAATGCACTAGGGAAAAGTACATTTTGGAAGTTATTCCAAAGCAAGCAGTCTTGCATGCCAACCAGCAGAAACATTTTGTCCCATGTTATTTCTGCTTTAACTGAATACAGAAAAGAACAAAAGAATACAGAGGGTGTGCTTACACTGTTGGTTTAATTACTCTCTGTTTCAGTCTGAGAACCTGTTCCCCTGATGGGCCGTACGACCCCCTGATTGGGCCATTCCAACAAGGAAAAACACTGTGGACCAAGAAGAACTAGCCTTGGCAAGTGTTTCTAKCAATCCTAGATGTGGAGCATAGACTGGGAAAGTGAAAAGACTGTGATATGCTCTCTGTGCGCATCTAGGGGTACCATCAGGGTAGTATGAACAGTACTACCCTAAGCTAAAAATCAAAACATGGCATCCATCAAGGTGAGAACTGGCATGATCATGTGGCAAAAGAGACAACTGCTGTGAGCAGCATGTAGAGTATGTTAGAGAGGCCTATGAACAAGTAGATGAAAATACCTATGAAGCAGTTACTAAATGACAGATCGCTAATGAGTTATGCAGCATGGATGCAGTCAAACCACTCTTGGAGGAGTTAGGTGTGAGCAATATCGATGTCAACCACCTTAAGCCAACTTACCAGGGAAGTGGGATCACTCTCTGAAGCAGATGACAGATAATATGGGTGTAGCCAAATGGCAGAAGCAACTTCTCAGCTGCCTGTACTACATTTGAGAAGGATCATGAATCAAAAGCCGCAGCTGATGACCTGACATGGTTAAATATTAAATAGATGTGGGTTTACTTCAATACAAAAGGTGGATGTTCATAAGTGGACATTATCCAGCTACTCCTATGATATGGGAAGCAACTTATAGCAAGTGAGTGGGATAGTGGGCTAAAGGTGACAATTCCTTTCTTTATTTCAGCAAGAAAACAACAGACTTCTTCAATCAGAGCCTTCTATCTCTCTGGGCAACATTGGAACAGCAATGTTGAGAACAGACTTGTGTATCTAAAGACACAAATAGGTACCTAAGTAGCCTTACGTATCTGGGCCTCAATGTCTCCAGTCTATAAACATAAGCAAAATAATGACTCCTGTAAATCTTTCTTAGACAAGCACAGCCAGGAGAAACCCACTTGCCTCAGAGAGCAAAGGCATTCAAGACCAGGCCAGTGTTCCAACGTGTCATGTATCCCAGCAATAATCAGTACAACATGGTGTAAAGGGAAGTAAACTGACCCAGTAAGAAACAATCATGGAATAAAAATTAGGGGTTTGGACTCTGCAATTAGTATTAAATATGAAACAGGAGATGATATATCCCTTGTAAGTAAAGTTTTCTCTTATGAAACACAATTGGGGACTATTATTATCTATGAATATGCTTACTTTTTTATGTTTAATACTTCTTCATAAAATAATTCTGGCTTCTTGATCTCAATGGGATCTTAAAGCAATTAATTATTTGTTGTGTAAAATAGTTTAATTGTTGTCTTTTGGTGCCAGGTTCTAGCCTCTTGTTCTTATATTATGAAAAAGGGTAAACAGAAGTGCTCACACTGCTTTCACTGCGTCACAGAATCACAGAGTAGTTGAGGATGGAAGGGACCTCTGGAGATCATCTAGTCCAACCACCCTGCTCAAGCAGGATCACCTAAAACACATTGCCCAGGACCCTGTCCCAATGTCTTTTGACTATCTCCAAGGAAGGAGACTCCACAACCTCTCTGGCCAAACCTGTTCTAGTGCTCAGTCACCCTCACAGTAAAGTTTTTCCTTATGTTCAGGCAGAATTTCCTGTGTTTCAGTTTGTGCCCATTGCCTCTCGTCACTGGGCACCGATGGTAAAAGTCTGGCCCCATCATCTTGACACCCTCCCTTCAGATATTCATACACATTGATAAGATCCCCCCTCAGTCTTCTCTTCTGCAGGCTGAACAGGCCCAGCTCGCTCAGCCCTCTGGTGCATCAGCCACTCCTCCCAGTTTTGTATCATCAGCAAACTTGCCAAGGCTGTGCTCTGTCCCTTCATCCAGGTCATTTGTGACTACACAGGATTGTGAACAGGATCCTGTGAACAGGATTGGACCCTGTGCTGATGCCTGGGGTATACTGCTAGCTACAGGCCTTCCACTAGACTTCGCACCACTGATCGCAACCCAGCTCGGGCTGTTCAGCCAGCACTCAATCCACCTCACTGTCCACTCATCCAACCCACACTTCCTGAGCTTGTCTATGAGGATGTTATGGGAGACAGTGTCAAAAGCCTTGCTGAAGTCAAGGTAGACAACATCCACTGCTCTCCCCTCATCTCCCCAGCCAATCATTCCATCAGAGAAGGCTGTCAGGTTGCTTAAGCATGTTTCCCCTTGGTGAAGCCATGCAGACTACTCCTGATCACCTTCTTAGCCTTCCTATGCTTGGAAATGGTATGCAGGATGAGCTGTTCCATCACCTTTCCAGGGATGGAGGTGAGGCTGACTGGCCTGTAATTCCCTCCTCCTGGCCTTTTTGGAAGACCAGAGTGACACCTGCTTTCTTCCAGCCCTCAGGCACCTCTCCCGATCACCATGACCTTTCCAAGATGATTGAGAGTGGTCTTGCAGTGACATCAGCCAGCTCCCTCAGCTCAGTCACATATTTATTATGATCCCTCTTATGTGTCTCCTTCCCAAAAATTCCCAGCCTTTTTTTGTACAAAAATGTGCCTGGCTCTGGAATTGCACAAGCCCATTCCCTCAAAAGCAACGCGACACCACATATTTTTCCCAGCAGTCATTCATTTTCATCCTCATCCATCTCCTCATGTTTTCTTCTGGAGGTGAAGAATTAGTAGGCTACTATGAGTACTCCGGGTGACTAGTATGCTTATTTAGGGGGATTTGTTTCCTCTTTTTCCTTCTCACAGGAGACATTTTTCTAAAAGAAAGTTGATACAGCTACTGCTGAGCTTTATAATAGTTCACAGCTAGTGTGTTTCAGAAGACCTTTAGGCCTCCCCCAATGTAAGTGCTTAACGTGTCAGTATGTAGCGATTAAGCATTTCTATCTTTGTTTCAGACTACAAAAATAAAACAGCAGATTTCTATTTACTGTTTATAGGTTCCTCTGCACAACTCTTTTTACATCTGCACTCAACAGGTAGGCTTAGCTAACCAGGGATCTTGAAATAATCAAGCAGCAACTTGTGATTTCAGCTGTGATGAAAGTCAACAACTGCAGTGTGAGATATGAGAGTGCATCACAAAGAATAGCATTCTTGTCTTTCTGGCATCCAAACAAGACAAAGAAGACAACTGGGTTTCACAGTTGTGCATCAGTGCCTCATAGTTTAAAACTCATTAATGTTACCAGGCTGTGCTAAATGAATGAAAAGCAAATTGATCATTAAATGGTGTGATAAACATATGAACAGGACATCCAGATACCAGGAACTTTCTACCTACTGAATGTACCAGCCTTATAAGCAACAAGCTTAAAATGTACACCTGCAGACCCCACTAAATTGTTTGGCTTGCACACTTTACTGTAGGTCAGGGCTGTTAATCACCAGAACGCCCTAGGGCAGCCACAGACAGCCTTATTTATGGTCAAATCAAGAAACTGAAATACTGAACAGTGCCTGATTAGCTGTACTAATATGCTACTTGTGACTAATTTCCGAGCTGCTTAATTCGCAGGTGTTTGCCCCAGCCAATAAATCGTGTTTTTTACCACCTCTTTGCACTCATGCACCTGCCATGCATATGTGGAGCCTGTTTAACTGACAAGCAGGAAATAATTGATGGTGCATTAAATCACTCCAGCATTTAGTGAACTGGCTCCCCTTTGAAACAAGCCTTGCTTCGTTCCCACTCCCAGGCTCATTTCAGATGTTATTGTAACCCAAGTCTTCTGCGCCACTGCTTGCAACCTTTCAAAGGTACAATGTGTACATTTCCTCATTTTTATTTGTTTTACTTGTAGAGCACACTATTCGCATAAGACATTGCCATTAAATTTTCTACAACAGCCAGTCATCAACATGATGAAGCAGAACAAAATTCTACTAAGAAGTTGAAAGGGTACATACCAGAAGCCTTAGCAGGCACAGCCCTGCAGTTTCCTTTTGAATTTTCTTAAACTAAGCTCTTAATTAAATGCATCAGAGCAGAGTAAATAGGTATACTCACACATATTCTGTTTTGTTTCAATCACTATGAACTTGCTTGTTCTGATTCTTTTTTTTCAGCTTTAATGCTTCAGATGATAGAAAGGGATATAGGAATGGAACTCACTGAAACAACTCCCAGCTCACCCAAAGTCAAAACCAGGCAGATCCATGTTGTTCCCTGTATCTTGACACAAATCCACAGCTGTCTGTAGGGTTGCACGCTGAAGGAGCACAGTTTCAAAACTTTAACTGAAAATGCTGGCATCTGTAAACTTATTAGGAAGACCAGAAACTAGGGAAGGCCCACTCTTTTTTATTTTGTCTTGCAACATTTTGGTATATTCCATCTTAATATGTGTTTACCTTAAGCAGTGTGTTACACAGAGCAGGGGCTTTTGTTTTTAAAGAGAATTTCTGGTCTTCAGCTTATATTGTAACTCAGGTAGACACCGTTCCTCAGGGAATCCTGGATGAGTTACATACATCTTTTTTACATGGCTCATGGAGCATATCATTTGGAGCAAAGGATAAGAGGCAAGACCTAACCCTATCCTTGGCCTGGCTTTTTCTTTCCACTTTCAGGAATCTGCTACCATTGCCTGTGATAAAATTCCTTTGCCATCGTTCTGAGGACTAATTAAAGTGATTTTAAAGTAAAAAAATTCAGTGAATAAGTAAAGATTGAGTTTTTGGAACATTTTTACTGGCCACTTAGGCTTTACGCTGAGACCATGGAAACTGAAACTAATGTGTAATAAGGTTGTCTGCTTCTTAGTGTGTCACACAAAAAGCATGTTAGTGTCCTGCAAATAGCAGTGATGCCAACAGTCTTCTGGGAATAGTTAAAGGTGGGGATTTCTGGGGATACTTAGAAGTGATGATACTAGCTTAATAGCATTGCAGTGTTTGGAGGACATGTGCCTGAGTGTTTCTCCTTCTGCATCTAAGACCAGCAGAAGAATTTCAGCTCACCAAAAACAAGGCAGCTAGTTAAAATGAAATTAAAGAAACAGCAAAAAGGATAAAATGTCTACAAGTAGTATGAAGAATTTTTAAGAGAATGTATTAGACATTCACAGTAAATAGAATTAGACTTTTGCCTTAAAACATCTCACATGCTCCACAAAGAGTATGGTTGAGCAGAAAGGGTAAATGAGACAATGGCAAGTCTAAAAAAAGTATCCTTTTTAGTCATATCCAAGTGAGGAAAATTTTAAAAAACATAAATTGTGACAAATTAAATATAAAATCACAATAAGGCACATCAAAAGAATTTCGGGAATAACTTCCTAAAAGCATAAAAGTAATAAGGAAGTACAAATTAAAAAAAATAAATAAACTTCTTTTTCCAAAGGGAGCAGAAACATGACACTTAATATGTAATCTATGAAGTGAACAGAGGGTCAAAGTTTAAAAAGAGAATTTAAATGTCCTATACTAGCCACTGCTGAAGATGCAATACTGAGCTACATGGACATTTGGTCTGACCTAATAGGGTAATTCTTATGTTCTTATTTCTTAGGTTATAAAATGAAAGTTCTGCTGTCAGTGTGCTTTCTTGCTTTTATCAGATTTCCTTGAATACCTAAAGCAGGATTTCTTAGCTTTTGGGGAAGCTGAAACATCTTATTTTGCCCACAGACTTGCAAAAGGGTTGGGTTAGGAGCTGGATTATAAGGCATTTTTAACATATTTGCACATTTTAAGGCCAAAAGGGGTCATTTTGTTTGCCCAGAGCAATTTTCTTTGCTATCCAGTTACAGCATTTTTTCCCCAAGTAGTTTCTGAAATGGAGGGAATCATTCTTTTCCATTAAAAAGAGAGTTTGTTTAGGTTCAGAAAGGAGTAATTGAATGTGGATTTTTTTTTTAACTTGGCATATTTTTGTAATTTGTTTAGTGGCAATTCAGTTATGAAAATAAGAACTTTTCATGGGATATTGCATTCCAATTTATCTCAGGCAAATTGATTCTGACCTGAAAATTTTAGGGTAAGATTTTCAAAAGCACTCCTACATTAAGTTATCATAAACTGTCCAGCTGAACGTAGTTTAAAGGATTATAAATTTGAGTAAAAGCTCATGAAATATTTCCACTATTTATCAACTGAAATTTGTTGCTTTGCTTTTAATATCGTTTGCTAAGTTGAATAGTCAAGAAAAATAAATTTTATGCATTTTAATTATGTCATTTCAGTATAACAGACTGCAATGTTTTGACTCAGAAAAGTCTTCTCTAAAATGGCTTTTCTTGGAAATGAATGTTGCTGAAGTTTTTAGTTAAAATAGACTTTTCACTTGCGTTTTGCATTTCCTAAAAATTTCCTGAACTTATTAAATATTTTTAAGTGCTTTCTCAGTGATTAAGAAGCAATTACTGAAACTAATTATTAATCAAGACCACTGTTTTATGAAAAAAGGGGTAGCATTTTCTATGGCATGTTTTGTAGATTTTTCAGATAAATAGCACTGTTGAACTAAATGATGTTATTCAAATAAATAAGTGCATCAAATTAAATCTGAAAATCATATCACAAAGAAATAATAAAAATTGAAAAAAGGAGTGGATAYGTTTATACTGAGTTTCATTTCTTCATTTAAAACCTGCTGGAAGAGTTTGCAGGAATAATAAATGACTTTTGGGGTTAGTTGAAGTCAAAGGGAGAACTCCAGCTGAATTTAGTGGGTACTGGGGAAAAAAGCAATGCACATACACATTGCTAGTATTTCTATTCTGACTTGATATTTTGAATATCATATGTTTTCTTATGTCAATATAGAGAAATCTTAAAGTTAGAGCATTAGTTCAGTGGATCAGTTCTGAGGTTCTGAGTACTTTTTAAAATCCAGGTCCTTGAATACCATGTGAATTGGACACCCAAAGCATTTTCTGAAAACTACCCTTTAAAATTATTTTGCTGAATGTTCTTTAATTTGTACGATTTTGATAAAGAAAATTACTGAAATGTTCACTAGGATTTTCACACAAGGCTCAGATCATAGGAAAATAAAATAACTTCAGTTATATTTGTTTGCATCTTTGTTTTTTTCCCCCAATTATCCTTTTTAATAAAATGGATAAACCTATGTCTCACTCATGTTAACTTCATACTTAACAGAATCGTAACAAACTGTGAAGTAAAGATCATCACTGGTGATTTTGAGAGCTAATTGACCAATTGACTAATATGACCAATTTGTCATACCTCTATTAGTGTCTGGAAGTCCAGGCTGAAATTTCTGTTCTTTCAGAAAAAAAATCATGAAAGACATTAAACTGCACCTTGACATATCTTTAGACTACCTTGATTTTTATGCATGTTTTCTTTTTACCAACATATGTCCTAATTCAAACTTTAGTGAATTCAGTGAATTCAATAAAGAGATACTTTTTTAACTTTCAAGGATTATGGAACAGTCCCAGGTCAAAATTCCAAAGTATTCACTCCTAACAACGTCCTAGTGCAAAAATATACAAAAACCTAAATACAGATTGAAAGAATCTCCTCCAACCAAATACCTTTTTAAATTAAAATGTCACGTTTTAAAATTGCAAACATTTCAAAAGAATATAAATTCCAAAATTGGTTTTCATCTTACAAAAAAATAACATATTCAGAAGTGTAGAAGTCACATTTAAGGTCACACAAAAAGGCTTACCCAGAAGTATAAGCAGAAACTATAACAAGCTCATATCTTACACAGTCTTAGAGAGATTTAATATAAGGAGTAACACTGTATTGCAATCACTAATGGCATGTACACTAGTAGCATTCTGTGATAGTTCTCTCAAGTTTCACTACTATTTTCAAAGTGATGTGATGACAGAGTTAAGATTATTTGGGTTACCTTAATTGTCCCTCTCAATATCCATGTCATTTTCATGCTTTATATTATTTCTGATTTTTGAGAATAGCTTCAATACACATGTAAGAGATCTGTGCTGTAAATAACCAAAAGATATTTGCAATTTAATTCCACATTAGCATTCTTATTATTATTGAATTTGCTTTTTATTTGCTTCATCGGCCTTGAAATATTTTCCCAGTTGAAAATCCACTCTGTATTTCATCACATTCTGGATCAATGCCAGAGAAATAATGTATGATATTTAAAAAAGAAAAGAAAAGAAAATGTATACTGTAACTTAGCAATATTATGCAATTGTCATATTGCTGAAATGTAAGCATTAGAGATGGATATGGGAATGTCAAGAAGTGTAGTTCCTGTATTTAAGAATTAAAAGTGTGCCAACCATTGCTGTCAGAATACACTTTCAGGAGGCATCAATGAAAGTTTATATTACAAAGGTCACTCAGAGAAGAAGAATTTCACAAAGTTAAGTACATCCAGAGAAGATCAGATAATAGGGAATATCTTTTTCAAAGCTAAAATGTTAGATTGCAAGAATGGTAAAATAGAGCATATGGCAGATAGAAAGGGAAATCAAGACAAGGAAAAAAATAAAATAGAAGGATAATACAATATAAGTGAAGCTGTAGAAAACATAAAAGAAATGCTTGGAAACAAGACTGAAACTTATTGAATAAAATAAAATTTATTCAGCACATTCAGATGGCAAGATTCAGAAAAATAACCAGCAGAATGGCATCTTAGCTGATCGCAAGATGCTTGACAAATACATTTTAAAAAATTGTCATGTGTTTTCATATAACGCCATATGAATAATTTACCAGCAATGCCAAGATTTATGAAAAGAGTATTATCAGTGAAATGTTAATGCCTGAGACAAGAAATTGTGGGGGTTTGGGTGTCTGTACAGGTCTAATTTATAAATACTTATAGCATTTAACCTGGGCCCATAAAGACGGGACAAGATCTTTCTGATTCCCACAATATTAACAAAGATGAAAACTTGATGATGCTTGGGAACTCTCTGCTCATTATCATTTAATACAATCTTTGGCAAGCAGAATCTGTCTAATACTTTCAGAGCAATATTTCCACAGGCTAGTGTGCATAATTATTATTTTTTTTAATATTCTGCTTCTGTTGATGAGCTCATCACAAAGTGATCCTTTGTATTGAACAAGAAATGTTATGATGTCATTAAAATGTTACAGACACAATCATTAGGTAATGTTATTCATTTTGCCCTTGGAAAATGCATAAGGAAGGACACGTAGAGGAAGATTGACTGGATTGCTGGGAAGCCTGGCCACAACATGAGACAGACACAGGATGTCGGTTCCCTTGAACGACATCTGGTGCACCTAGACAAAGAAACTCACCTCTATTCACTGTTAGGCTTTCTTATAACACACATACTGTTGATGGACAAACACAAAAATGAGAGGATTCAAGCAGGTTATTAAAGATAACCATGCCTTTACCTTCCTAGCCCTCACCTGCAGAATTACAGCAGATTTGTTTCTTTCACTTATGTGACACTGTTGGGGAAATCCGCAGGGAAAACACAAGTGCATGTGGCAGAAAAATACAGGCAGTGTCTCTTTTTTATCTATGATACTGTAACCATTTTCCACTTTTCTCTGCCTTAGTGTCTCCTATCAACACCCAACAAACTGAAAACAAGGAAGAAGGAAAGATATTTAATGACCTTTTTCCTGTCACATCTCCATTCATTTTCCTTGTTTTTAGCAATATGGGGAAAAGATACAAGGCTGAATTTCTATGGTTGTAATATGTGTACAACAAAGACAAATCTGATCCTGTGACAGCAGCCCAGTGATGATGAAATCAGGAACAGTGAGGGCATACTACTGTCATATGACCTCTGTTATGTACAATCATGTCCAAATATTCCAGTGGTTTATTTCAATTAAATGCTACAATCTTTTACCAGATCTCTATTACCTTTGCTTATAGGCAGTTCTTAGATTTAGAAAACACGTATCTGATAAACATGGCCCACTCTCAGAAAATATTCTAATGACTACATTTGTGCCAATAACATGAAATTCATTTACACACTGGGTCTGATCATAAAGTCTGGTTATGGTCCAGATGGTCCATGGTCCTCCAGTTGCAGAAATATAAGCCCTGTATCAACCAAACAAAACACATCTTGCTGTTGATTCCCAAAATGTTTGAAGATGCTGGGCCTGACCCATCATCCCTTAGAACTGTGAATATTAGTATCACAATATGCACAAAAAGATCCAGGAACATGCTTTTGAGTGGGACCTCTCTTGAGATAAGATTGACAGGAGGGCAAGAAAAGGCATAGAGAAAAAAAATAATCCATGGATCCATGTCTTTGCCTCCAGGCATCCTCAACTCTAAGCAGCATGTGTTTAAGATCCTGTTCCTCCTAGATGGGAAACCAAACTATGCTAGGCACTCTGCAAAAACAACTGTATAGCAGCAGGGATTGGAGATGAGTAGGACTTTAAGAGAGAATTTCATCAAGGTCTGTCAGCTCTGGATAGGGGGAAATCACAGGTTGTTAATCTTACATGTCCACCTAAGACTTATTTACAGGATCAAGTTTTATCAGGGGATGTGTCTTAAGCAAGTTCATTTTACCAAGAAAAGATTAGTTGGGTTTTAACACTCATATTGATTTTTGCAATGTATTTTTGTAATGCATTTTTAAAGAAATGTTTGCATATCCATGCAGACTATCACAGAGGTACATTATGATTATAAAACAGAACAGCTCTTTTCTTATTATAAGCTCTTTAATGAGGAACACTGGAACACTCCTGCTTCTCAGACTGCTATATATCAGACGTGACTACCAATAGCAATCATTTTTATTTTTCACTTTCTTTTCATTCTTTTTCAGTACATTGTGGGCTGATTTTGAAAAACAGCTGCTCTTTTGAAACTGCGAAGAGTGGTAAACTCTTAATAGGATAATAGAGGAGGTATTATAATATTAGACTTACACATGACAATGCAGTTTTTGCTTATGACATTACAGGTGGGACTCGGGCTGATCATGTAGTTTTTTTACATTCGTAGGATTCTTTTCACCAGTGTGGTATAACACAAAAAAACATAATCAGGCCTCAGGGTTTTTTCCCTCACTGTCTGTAACTAGTTCACTGATTCCAGCAATCATGATTTATTGTCATGATAAAGTAAAATCTACTGATTATAAGCCATCAATTTACTTGGTCAACTGTTCCTATAGAAGTCATAGGAAGTAGGAAGGGAGGAACCTAGGTCATCATCTCTTCCTTCAACCTGCCCAGCATCAACTGACAGACACTTGTTCCGACTCTTTCTTAAAACTCACATGATGGAAATTCTGCCGCCTTCCTGACAGAACAGTACTTGTGTTACTTTAAGAGACAGACTTTGTCTTTAATTGCTTTAATGTATAAAGATGTGTCTTTTGCTGTCCAGGAAAAGGGTTTATTCCCATCCCATACAAAACCACAGTTATCACATTTCTGTTTCTCTAAGCTAAATGTCCCCAGTTCAATCAATCTTCTCTCATAGGTCACATTTTCTACACTTCTGATCTTTCTCATTTCTCTACCAATTTGATCTCCCACTTTCTAAAAGCACGGCATCACCAGACTGAACATGGTACTCCAGCTGAGGTCATTCCAATAGTGAGCAGAGTAGAAGGATTAGATTACACATTTTCCAGGCTATGTTCCTGACAGTCCAACATGGTGGTTGTCTTTCTGCAATACCATTGACATTGTTGACTGAGGCTGGGGTCCATCACCGGCCCCCAGACACTCTTCTGCAGTCCTGCTTCCTAGCCAGACTGTATTTGTGCAATTATTTACTCTTACCTCAGCACAGTGCTTTGCTGATTCAGTATCTTTATTTTTTCAGTTTGTCAGGGTCTTTTGCTTAGTCTAATCCTGTCCACCAATGTACTTACAGTTCCTTCAAAGTTTAGCCTATCTACAAATTTCATATGCATCCTCTCAAGTCCTTTGCCCAACTCTGAGTGACAAGCTCAAAACCAGGACATATCTCTGTGAAGTCTCATTTACTGCTGTTCTCCACTTTGAGGAGGAATCACTAATAGCTATAATCTGGGTATGGTTTCCCATCAATTTCTAATCTAAACCATATTTGCTCAGCTTTCTTATGAGACTAAAGTGCAAAGTGTCTTACCAAAAGACATATACAATCCATTTCTTCTGTGCTTTCCACAAAGGTTTTCACCTATCATTCAGTTGATTTGATATGATTTGCTCCTCACAGCTCCCTCTTGGGTGTTTATTCCTCCCTATTATCACTCAGGTGCTTGCAAATTCTTTGTCTGATCATTTGTTGAATGATTTTTCTAGGAACTGAAGTTACTGTAAGCAGCCTATATGTCCTAGTTCTTCCCCTTTCTTCTATTTGTATCTAAAGATCAGCATTGCCAATTTCTCATCCTGTAAAACTTCCACAAGGTCTCTGAGAAAAAGGCTACTGGCCTGCAACTGCTTCAGCCAGCTCTGTAAGCATCATTGGGTGAATTTCTTCTGTCTCACATGATTTACAGCACCTGTGGAACTGCTCCCTCACCTGTTCTTTCCATAATGTAGTCTGATTTTTCCCCTTGACACTGAGTTGCATTAGCTATGTGATCACAGTCAATCCTTTTAGGATTGAAGCATACCGCCTTGTGGTATACTGCTGTACTTTCCAGTAGCCTTTGTGTTACAGCACATCGATAAATAAGAAGTGAGAGAAGAGCAGCAGAGTGAGCTGTTATCACACTGGCAGAATATGTTCATCTTCTCTAATTGACACTCATATTGTTTCACATTACTGTTTCCTAGCTTTGGCCTGATATATTTTTTACTGATAAAGGAAAACTTTCTCCTTGTCTATCTCTTTCCATATGCCTGTCTTCCTCCTCTACTTCTTGTTTTCTGTCTATTATTGGGAATTACAGATCTTGCATGATCTAATGAGATGAATGTTATAAAGTGAGAATGGGAAGCACTGTGCTTTCACTGAACTAATTTCTACCCTGGTCAAAGTGGTTTATTTGCAGCTGAAAGTCCTGGCAGTCTAGAAATAAATGCCTCATAAAGAATTACTTAATTTAGCTAATAATGTTTGAATCCAGTCATTCTTCATTTTCCATAAAAATAGAATAGGCTAAAAGTAATTCAATTATTTTTTACAAGTACTAATGAATAAAGTAAATGTGTAATTTCCAATAAATTACATAGTTACTTATGGTGTAAAAATTGTGCACTTAAAACAAGTAAAAAATGTATCACTTTTATTTTTATAGTATGTCCTTCAGAAGAGATATTAAAGCACTGTTTACTTTATCCCATGGTACTCTATAGAAAATTGTAGATTAATTTTCCCTCAGAGAAGCCATATATTATTTCAACCCTGAAAGAAAAAAATGCCTTAGAGAGAATCATTCAGGTACCTTGTATAAATTCTTCAGTAATAAGAAATAGGTATTTATGCACTTCACACATAGCCTATAGCTGTTGAGGAAATATATTTTTGCCCTGTTAAAAGAAAGATTTGTTTTTTTTCTGTGAGTCGTTTTGCCCCTCTTTTAATTAAATTACAAGCTTAGGCATAATCCTGCTCTCTCAAATGGTGTTTTTCTGTTCTGAAGTATGTGGCTAGACCTTCTTTTCTCTGGGCAATGGATAGGACAGAAGAGCAGTGGAAGGAAAAAAAGGAGAATAAAATACCACTGATGCCATACTCTTTCCTTTCTCTCCTGTTTGCCTTCCTAAGCTCAACAGAATGTCTATGTGTTCATGGAAATGACAAAGGAATTGATTTTATCTTTTCAAATATGAAAAGAGGCAACTTGGAAGACTGCAGCATTTACAAAAATGTGACTTACTGCAGGATGGGATCCCTCTTGGCATACCTGCATCAAGCACCTTCTATGAGTAATGCATCCACTGATTGTGTTGGTGCACTGGGGGGATAGAAGAAAATACAGACACTCAGAAAATAGGTACCTCAATAACTATAAATGCATGAACTGCTTTGATTTATCACAAAATTGGAGCTTGCATCTAGAAATGTAAGTGTGAGATCATTTACTTAAAAGCTGTAGTCACTGCCATAATCTTTACGGAACCAGATCCTGACGTGAGCTGCTGATATGTGCTAAAGACTAAAAAGCAAGTCAGTCACGCTTCCAGGATAGTTTACAAATATAGTGATATTGGCAGGCTGTAAATTGTCCATGTTTTGTGCAAGCTGCCTAGCTCAATAACCCTTAAGGAAAGTGTGATAATAGCATAACTCACCAGATACATTCCATCAGGCCTCTGTGCAGACATAAGTTTTCAGAATAAAATAAACTAGCTATGCTAGTTTTGGAGACCAGGTACTCTTACTTAGTTCTGAAATAAACTAGCAACTGCCATAATACAGTCTCCTCCTCTGTGGTAGGCAGACAGAGGCAAAAGACATGGCAAAGACAGACAGGCAGGCCAAGACAGAACACCTGAAACCCACACTTACATTGATGCCAGTGGTTTCAGCCTTGGAGAATGATGGAGTGTGCCACACATTCAGATATGGATAAGAAACAGTGATTTGTGTGACCTGCGCCCGCCAAGCTCTGTATGTTTCTGGGTTGTAGATGCTAAATAATCTTTGCCAGAATTTTTTTAGGTTCAATGTCCCTTTGGTAGTAGCACTTGCACTTCTAGCAGGCAGAAGTTAGAATGTAACCCTTGTTTCAGCTCCACTAACCAATGACCCATCACCTTCTTCCAAGTAAGTCTCATGACTGCATTCTGTCCTTTAAAGCAAAATTATCCAAATAGAAAACTGTTAGTAAAACATTACATAAATGTTGACTTCTTACCACAGATCTTCAGTGCTCTATCATCCTTTCAGCATTCCGAAGACCAACAATCACAAAGCTCACAGTGAACCAGCTTTTACAAAGGAGGCAGGATAACAGAACTGAAAAATAACAAAAAGTTTAGGTCAAATTATTTTTTTCAATCAGTTGTAAAAAAAAAAAATCTCCAAACCAAAAAGCACATGGTCAGTATTTGCAGTTGTGTACTAAGAGTCCATATAACAGTGTTTCTTATTAGAGATGCCTGGAGTAGCTCATCTTCTGTCGTATGCTAATTGCACACACTGATTTCTAAAACAGTGACCAGTGTAGATTAACTACTGGAAGATATAAAACCATTTACACAGATGAACAATACTGTGTGCGGTAGTATACTTGCAAATTTCTCTTACAGATGTCATTTTCAGACATGAAGACATGATAATGGTGCTCTAACTAGCTCTAATTAATTAGGACCCTAAAAAGCTATAACAAATTGCCATCAACGTATTTGAAAGCATTTTAGAAAGAAATTTCTGAATTGTTCAGTTAATGTAGAAATGCGGTGATAATTCTGTCATTCATATTTATTCTCAGATTTGTTACTACAGCATGCTCTATACCTAGAATGAACTAAGAAATTATTTTTATTCTTGAAAGTATCAGCGCTTTGCAAGTTTTCAGTAAACAGCCCAGGACATGAAAGTCACTTTTATTTTACTGTGAGGAGAAAAAGGGAGCTCCACAACTATTTTAAATGTGGTTTTGCAAAAAAAATAAAGCAAAGTCCCAAAATTAAAAGAGTGGTTTATATATCTTGTATATATGGCAAAATATTGTAACAAATATGAAAAAGTGAATTCATACATGCCACAAGCAGAACAAGAAAGAATCTGAACTAGCCAGTAAGAAATGGTGAGCAGTTCCCAGCAATTCCCCTCCACCAATACAGTTCCCGGACACCTTGGCTACCAAGTCATATAACCTCTTGTTTCACTATCTTTGAACAGAAGGATTTTGCATTTATGACTGATCTGTGACCTACTTCAACAAGAAAATGGAAGTTCAATCCTTTCCAGTCAGCCTCATAGGGTATGCTGATTATGCTTCAACTTTATATGATACAAGAGCTGTGAGTTTGAACCCAACCCAGTCTGAGACACTTTTTGGTCCAAGAGTTCCCAACACTATGCTGAAGTTCAGTCAAGACACTTAAAACAGCCTCAGTTGATATAAAAGTTAATAGAAAAGAGACATAGTCATCTGATTCAATACACTGAAATCTATTCCTGTAAGACCTTTCTTAAGTTCTAGGTGTTCTAGCGCAAAGTAATCTTTTCTGGTTTGGGGGGGGGGGGTTTTGCTAAGATCTGCATCCATCCAAAATCTCCAGTTCCCAGGGACTGTTTTCTCAGTTCCTCACATTATACTCATAGAGCATAACATTTTTAGTATGTTATTATTTTGTTTGCCTAAAATTACAAACACACATAAGAAGCATTTATATTAAGTTTTGTTCAGATGTAAATCTTGGAAGGAAAAAACATGACCAATATGAATGGAATACTGTAGTTTTAAAGATTAGTCTGACTTCTCAAAACACAGCTAAGCTTAGCTTATAAGGGCTTGCAAAATCTGAAAGGTCTGAATTGGGAAAGAGAGCTAAATAAACCCAAATTATGTCTTTTAACTTTTCCATAGAACTCACTATTCCTTTTAGGATAGGACCATTTTCTCATGGAAATTGACTTTCTATATTCCTGAGTTACTGCTTTTTAACTTGGCTATTATATTTTTTTTGCCTGTGAATGGTTTTGAAAGGAGTCTCTTTTTTTCCTTATTAAGGAGTTGAAAGAGTTTGCAAACATTTTGATTAAAAACGCATAATGGATAATGCCAGGCAAATGGACATGACCACAATTTCAACTCACTTCTTTCACCAAAACATGATGCAGGCACTTTATCCACTCCAGCACGTAAGACTTTGGCTAGTCTACTTAGGAATGTAGCCTGGGGGCATTTTGTCCAATGCAGCAGGATCGTACTTTCTTAGAACATTCAGAAGGCAAGTGTTATGTAAAAAGTGGGAAAAAGATGATGTTCTATTGGAGATGAAATCAGGAGTCCTGCCTATAGGTGTGCTGTATGGAAATGAAGCATGTGAGTGGTTCTTACTCTCCCTTCCACATATCTGTTGTACCCGTCTGCCTCGGATTTCACCTCTTGCCCTCCATATGGGCTCAAAGTACCTTTGCATGTGGAAAAGCTACATTTGTTGTTCTTGTACCACTTTAGAGAAGAAAGTATGGCTCAGGGCACTAGCTGTGCCAAAGTAGGAGGAAAGAAGGCTCCTAATGCTTCACCTGAAACAAGAACAGTAGCTCAGTTACACTTCTGTATTGCAATGTGCCCGTCCGTGTCAATTTGGTGATGCTGATTGTTAAATATACCCTGAGTCAGAAGTATGTAAATGCAACAAAAGCCAAACATTGTATTTACCTCTCCTGGACTTACCCAGGAGGCCATCATGTTATGGAGGATTTTTATTGGTGTATGTGGTGCACAAAGATTGTGCCTTTGCAAGCAGTTGTGCACTCTTAAGGGAACAGGGGGAAGGTATGTCCTTGCTTCCTCTGGCCCTGAAGACTTTTCCTCACAACGTTATGCCCTTGCTCAATGTGTTCCACAGAGTTCATATTTTCTATGCCTTTAACAAAAGGGACTGTCTCGGAAGATATCTGTATATTGCAGAAGGATGTCCCTTCCAGAGTTCTTCATCTCATGAATGTCCCCCGTGAATAATTTATCTTCCTGGAGTCAGCATTTCACCCAAAGGTTGATTCACGGTGAGAGAGTCTTCCACAAGTTCTGCTCTTCAGTGATTGAGGTCCCATGTTTACGGAAAGAAAAAAAATCTTTGAGAGTCTCAGGGCACTGATATCTTGCATCTTTGCAAATTGCCATGAGGTAGAGCATTTTTTTGTTTTCTGTTAATACCAGAAAGTGCAGTCTTATAGATTTTTATGTTAAGATGCAAAACAGTGGCACCTGGTGACTCCAGTTCTTGAAGAGAAGCGGTAATTTTGTATCGAATCTGCTCCATTCCTATATTCATCAAGTCACTTTACTGAGCAAGAACAGATCAGTTAATTTTTTTGGCCCAGCTTGCTGCACAGCCATATTAATTGGAATTTTCCATGAAGGATTTATAGGGCACAGTTAAAATGAAATATACTTGCTAACACCTTTGCAGAGGAGTTTATATTAGGGAAAAAAAAAAAAAAAAGAGAGAGAGACATGAGGACTAACTGGGTTTCCTTTAGAAAACAAATGTACATGTATACATTGCACATTGCAAAACAGATAGCATACATTCTTCAGGGTCTAAATTAGATGGAGGGAAAAAAAAATAAGGAGAAGAGAAGATCAAGAACTTAAATCTAAAAAGCTTCCAGTTGTCTTTTCCCTTTTCCAGAAAAATAATAATGCAAAATATTTTTTCTACTTGTTTTTTTCCACAAACCAGCTACCTTTCAGCCAGCAGGTGGTAAAGTTTTGCTCTAAATAAAGCATTGATGGTATGAAAAAACAGCTGCAAAAAAACAAATGACAGTCAGTTCTGACTGTCAATCTACACATTTAATGAGAAACTCTGCTCAATTTAATGAATCCTAGTGCTTCAGTCTAACATCACTTTAAGTAGAACTTGCATACACAACTATGTAGTGTCAATTTGGGGTCTATGTTATGGCAGTACAATACGCCTCTGAAGGGAGAACTTCATTTTCTGAACTATTAACCATATAAGCAAGTGCTACTAATTTACCATGAGAACCATGTGTGAAAATATATGTGCACATGATTGACTTGACTAGACAGCTTGAAAATGTTTAATCAGGACTGAATAATTCTGTGTCTACAGTAGCAGCTAGACTACAAATAATCAAAAGAAAAAAAATACTATTACTTCACCAGTATGTCAGGGGTGAAAGAAAAATCAAAGTCTAATTGGTTTGTAGTTGAAGATAAACTGACTTTGCTGTGAACTGACTAGTTGAAATTTTGGGGGATTCATTTTCTTAGCACTTAACCTTTGATTATTGAGTCTGATAAAACATGAGAAAGAGAACCCTTGTTCACAGTGTGTATTTCATGGTGGAGGGGGGGGAGGACTGAAAAAGAAAATACTCTGTTAAAGGTGCTATTTGACATCAGAACTAAGTTGCTTATTACAAGCCCTAGGTCAAGACTGTTCACTCATAAGGATCTGGATTTAAAGTTACCTTGAAGAGATGCCTGCATTCATGCATATGCTTATCAGACAACAAACGTTAACACAAACAGAATACTCTGATTTTAGGAAGCACTCTGAAAGACTGACCTTAAAATTCTGCATGGAGTTACTGACTTTAACAACAGTACTTTGAACGCTAAGTTTGATGATCAAATTCACTCAAAATGGGTCACCATAAACAAGGCCAAAACTCTTCCCCATCACACTACATTCCCTCACATGAACCCATCTCTAGGCTTTTGCTGTGAACTCTAGCCCGGTGCCCCTCTGCGTGGGGCTGAGAAGTGGCTCGGGCAAACACAAGCTGAAGAATTTGAGTTGTGTCACGCAGCAAAAACAAGAAGTGGAACAAATGAGCCAGGCAGCTCGGAGAGCTGAAAATCTCTAATAGCCAGACCCAGGCACAGACAAACACTGACGGAGGGATGGACTGTTTGCACCTAGTGCACTCAACGAGGGTGACAATAAATTTATGAAAGGTTGAGGAACTTTCCATATGTAAAACTTCCAGTGGGAATGACGAGCCTCTGTCACCCAGCCAAAGCTGCTAGGCCTTGGACAATGCTGCCACCTGCTGATGTATTACACTCCTCCAAAATTTATTGCAAAGCTATGTTTTGCTTTTCCGTTCTTATCATTTCCAAAGATAGCTTAGGCTGTTTTGTTTTCATCAGCTGAAAGAATTTCGAGTTACTCATTGGGATTATAACACTTAATATCTCAGATCTACTTGGGCCATTGTGGCATTTTCTGCTCTGCTGAGAATCCCTTATCCTGCATGCGACAGCAATATCACTCGTGGAAAAGCCAAACAAAAATATTAGACAGCTACTACTTGTCCTTGTTAAATATAGCCTCCTCTTTTAAACAGATCTTTCATTCCTAACGTTTACAGAGTTGCAGACTATGGTATATCCCTTTTCAATGTGCCCCTTACTGCTTAATTGTCAGACTGCTGAAAATGGATTTCTTTTAAAAGTACCTCTCCCACAGATATAAAAAAAATTCCACATCAAGCTCTCTTAATCAAAACTCTTGTAATTGCAATAAATCTTATTTATAAAATTTACACAGAGACATATGCATAAATGCATGCAAATGCACACATAACCACACACACAGGAAAGCAGGATTAGTAAAAGGATAAATAAGGCAAAAACATCAAAAGAGGAATATAACCAACCATATTGAAGAAATATTCTGCCTGTGAATTTCTCCTTCTGCAATCTTCAGAGAATACATCTAGTTCAGTCTAGAAAGTCAGAAAAAAACACCCACTGCATCAGCATTTCCATTGAGGGCTATCGATTGCTCTGTATCCTTGGGTATCTGGTATACTAGTCAAGCAACAAGGGAAGAAGAGCTGAATTAAGGAATGAGCAGCTTTGGCATCTCCTCCTGCTGCCCAGCTGTGGGGCAGTGCAAAAAGCAGCCCAAAGTCTGTTACAGCAGTGTGTGTCCCTCAGAGCCAGCCTACAGCTGTGCCCACACAGCTGGAGAATGAGAAGCACCACTAAACCACAGCGATAGCTCTCGATTCAGCAGACCCTGGGAGAGGCCTTCCACTGTCTCTCTACGGCTAGGAGCCTTGCTTCTCTCCTGAGGGATGACTTTGCCACAGATTCTGCAATGCCTAGCTCATGTTGTTTCCACACTCGCCGCGCCCCATTGCACATGCTTGTCCATATCATCTGGTGGTCTCTTGCAGAAGAAGAACACAAAATGCCTTTCAAAGAGTTATTTGAGTAGGACAACCTACAGTCGGAGTCTCAAAATTAACTCACCAAGAAAATACTGATATTGAGCTCTTTTGGAGGTCCCAGGAAGTACACAGCATCTTGTCAGTTGTAACTCTGGTTACAGTAGGTATTTGACGGAATGTGTCCTTAAATAAATAATGCTTCTCCCCAACACACACAAACATACACACACATTTTTGAGTAGCCACTGAAAATAGTCACAATGTATTTTGGAGGAAATATCTTGACCCTTCTCCATCAAAATCCTGATTTTGTGCATGTATGTGTGAAACTGTTTATAATGTTTGCATCTCAAGTTTTCATTTAGCACTGCTCTCTGCACTTTCCTGCAAATATTTCTAAATTTTAATGTTCATACACTGAACATGTCATCATCATCATGCTTGCTTGCGCTGCCATTACAACTGGGCTAGAGCAGAGCCACAGATCATTTTCTACTTCCAGGACCTGCGGAAGCCAACCCATCTTCAGATAAACAAGTCAGGAAACAAATGCTCTTTTTCACTACGCAGTCAAATGCTCGCTCCATCCTGATACAGGCATCAACCTACAGTGGCCAGCCCTTGGTCAGACCCTAGAGGAAGCATGTGGTAGTGGCAACAGCATCTGTCCTCAGAGTGAAACCACCATCTCTAGCAAGCAGTCAGCCCAGCACAAGTGTAATTTTTGTTTCGTTGTGTTTGATTAAGGTATCTGCACCTGAATTTCAATTATGAGAAAAGTGTATCCGAGACAGAGCAAAAGACTGAGAGACAGTTCTTTACTTGTGTCCTTGGAGGACTTTCTGTAGCAATTTTTTGGCCTGCATCCCTAAATTCCTTACATACCTCAGGGAAAATTATTCTTATGTTTAATCATTATAACACAGATAGACTAAAGGTAACAATTAGCAGTGGACAAGCCCTGATGGTTAGCTAAGGTACCTAAGGGTGTGCATTTTTTAAAAAAAAAATTTGCATAATGATGTAACTTTAAAAATTACATAACAGTGCTATTAAAATGCCAGAGAATGGCATAACTCAGCTGTTACTTGAGTTTGCTGATGTGATCCTAAATCCCTCTACTAGTTGCTTTCTTCTTTGAACTTCTTACCTATTTGAAATATAAGCATAAAAATGTGCTTTTCCAAACACAAGTGGCTCTCACAACTTTCACTTACATATAAGGTTTCTGGTGGATTGCGTGCTGTTTTCCCAAAGAAATAAAAATATATACCTATAATATATATTATCATCTTAACTATCACCATCAAAACAATACCAGCACTTACAGGTTCCAATTTACATTGTGCTACCTTCACCTTTATCTGCTCTAACTAAGATGTGGACCAAATATTGTTTCTGTATGTATATGATCCTACAGATTGTGTGGGCCAGTTTGCTCTTCAAAAAAAAATCAAACTCATATCATAATAGTTTAATTGAACTATGGATCTGACTTTTAAAAACCTATTACCACAAATGTAGGTCCGTACGCTCCAGTTTCAGCACCACTATATATGATTTAAAATCTGTATTTAAATGCCATTCAACTTTGACATCCAAAAGTATTGAAAGAGAGTGTTCATATTTTTTTCTTGCTGAATTAAGAAACTTGTCAAATTATATAATCGAGCCACTCAGAGCCAGCACAAGTCTTATCTACTCTAACAATTATGACACAAAATGGAAAGACACCACTTCCCTTGTCTCTGACTGTCAAGATTTACAGAGGACTCAAACCAAAAGTACAGATCTGAACACTCCCCTGTTCAGAGAAAACTGATCTATAAGATCTAAGATCAACAGAGAGTCTGAATTTTGTGACTTTGGCCTCATCTCAGTTCAAGACATGAAGTGACATTAGGAGGAATATGAAGGACAATGGAAGTCCAATCTGTATTGAATTGTAATAGCATTTCCTTTTTCTAAAAATGGAAATTTAAAAACAAAACTAATCTGAACACCTGTATGGAACTCTTAATGGCAATGGTTTCAATGCACTAATTTTTGATTACTGACATTTGCTAGGAAAAAAAATAAAAATTAGAGGAAGGTCAAATATAGTCTCCTGTCTGTGGCTCAGACAGTTGAAGCTACTGATCCCTGAGAGGCCTGCATAACTTTAAACACTTGGCTTCCTGCTGTCAATTAAAAGTTATGCAAGCAAAATGACAAATGATAATGAACAATAATCTTTCAAGAAATTGCTAACCAGTGGAATTCTTCAACAAAAAAAACTGCAAAAACATGAGGAACTGAATAAATGAACAATTGTTTTGTGAACCAAAAGTGCTTAATTTCCCAATTTCATTTTTTCAAAAAGGACTTTGCTACCATGAATTCTGAGCTGCTGCCAGGGTTATTGCTATGTGAAAGTCTCGTTTAGTTTTGAAATTGATGGTTTTCCAGCAAAATTGCAAATTGGATGAGAAGCATCCTTTTACTTTTGCTATGAAAAGAACGCAGCTTCTCTGAGATGCAAGAAATGTCTTACAATGGACACACAACATATTGGCCCTCAGAAGAAGTTCCTCAAGCAAAAAAAAAAAGTGATTCTCTCTTGCCAAAAATGCATTGCTGTTTTAAAGAAGCAAATGGGAAAAAAAAGCATAGTTTAGATTTACAAACCATTTAGGAAATGAGGTTTCTTCCTCAGCACTAAGAAAATACATTAAAAGCACTAGAGCAAAAAAAAAAAAAAAAAACCCAAAATACAGCATTTATTGAGACTGACACGCCTTCACCTTATTACCAGTGTTACACTATTTACTCTCTTTGCTATATAAGACAACAATCAGATCTACTTTGCAATGTTAACAAAGGGAAGAAGGTATGTGAAAGTAACCCCTTTTCTCAATTTGAACTGTCAAAAAAACATCATTTCAGTAGAATGAATACGAAAAATAGGCCTAATGACACCAACAGCAGGTGAGCAGACATTTTACATGAAATACACAGCTGCAGGTAGAGAGAGCAACACAGAAGAGAAGCATTTGAATTTGTTTAAACCCCAGCAAATCAAAATATTTTATAGCTGGGTCACAACCACTGTGATATCACTTTCACACAATAATTTGTAAGAACAAGCTATTATTAAGTGATCTGTGAGTGGATCTTTAGATTTTTTTCACAATGTCAATAGGACTCTCTTCTGCAAAAATGTACACTGCAAATCTAAAATATTTTGTGAGCAAATGAATCACCGTGAATTCCTAGATGGCTGAGGAGAATGCATACATTTGCCTCTTCTCTCACATTTTTTATTTAACCTATTCTGGAGCACTTCCCTTGGCCTCACATCCTTTGCCATTAGGTATCTGTGGAAGCTGAAGTATCCTGACTCCTCTTGTGTTTTAACCATAGCATAATTAAGCGTTCGCTTTTCACAGTACTTCCATTCGGAGGAAATGACTGTAGGTAAGGCTGCTGCAGCAGCACAACTGAAAGACCCCATGAGAGCTGGGTGATGTCACAAAAAAGAAAAGGGTAATTTGTTGACAGTCTTTCAACGTATGACCTCATATTTAAGCTGTGGCCAAGTTAAAGAATGATATATGCTGACAGACCTCATCTGTTTCTCATTCATTACTGACTTCCCAAACTCCCACAGGTGCACACAGGACTTCAGGGCACCTGTGCATACTAGAGTCTCTGCCTGCTTCCCAATACTTGAGAATGCTTTTGGGTAGCAAGTTACAGGACAATTTAACTCTTCAGAGCTTTATGAGCATAGGATGCCAATGACATATCAGTGATATGGGGCTCATTCTCACATGCCATTCAGATCACTGCCCCTCCTTAAGGTAGCACACAAGGTTTGATTGAGGAGGGTAAGTCCACCGAAATGTGAGGCTTCTATTTTGCTGAAGTAGCTCAGTAGCAGACCTTAGTGGGGTCTGACTATAAAGGTCTGACCAAAGTGCTTGCTGAGGGACAGGTGCTGCATTACTTTGCTAGAAATGGATGAGAATTTCACAGACAGGCACTGCAGGAAAGTTGCAATGACTTGCAACACACATAGCAGAAATCAGGGAGAGACATATCTTGACTGCTTAATAGCAACTACTGTATTTAAATGGCATGTGCTTTTTGGCTGTTTGAGGTTTGTAATTGCTTATGCTACTGCACTAGTTAGGGAAGGAGGGAGACCAGATCAACAAGGGCTTTTAAATATGAGCAAAATATGTTTTACATAATTTCATATCACATTTTGTATTTGCTTGGGCTGAAAAGCAAGCTAATGCTCTATTTTCCTTAAAAACAAATACATTTTTCTTTAATTCTACCCTAAACATTAATATTTGAGACTGAAAGCCAAATTAGCAGGACAGTTACAGAGAACAGTAGAACAACATTGTCCCATAGCTCTGATGAGGACAGACTAGGAAGCAAAATACCTTTAGCTGATATGAAAATTATTTTATTTTCTGCAAATTAGAGTTGGATGCTGTGAACACAGAAAGAACCAGATACAGTCCTTAACACACACATATATATATGTACACAAGAAAAAGGGTTGCATGCATATTTATCATTCTGAACCAAAGGAAACATTTTAAGAGGGATATTTGAAAGCTATTTATTCTAATTGAACCATACCTATTCCTACTGGGAAGACAGATTGGAGATATGTCCATTAAAAAAAAGTTAATCATATCTTACAGGTGATGTATGTACCGATCAAAATGGTCTTATTATTCTTGTTACTGAAAACAAAATACAAACAGCAAAAAATGGTTAAGTTATTTTGTTTTGCAGGAATCAAATTTGGGAGAATTAGCTATGATCAAACATGTTCTTGCTCTGCAACATACACTGTGATTCTGCGCAGTATTTTAAAGTTTGTTCAGGTAAAATGTAACGTAATATAAGGTAACACTGCAGATCTTGCTTCCACTTTAGGTATTGGAAATAGCTATTGATTTCAGTGGAAGCAGGATCAGGTTCTTAGTTATGATAATGAGGCAATTCTGAATTCTCTTATACTTACCAAAGATAGTTGTCGTCTTTGACAGAGATGCAGAAATGGCAAGAAAATCTATTTGTGTGCTTTAGACAGTGGCTTTTTGCAGTAGAAAAAAAGATATCAAAGAGCCCAGCTTTACAATCACATGCAAGAGCAGTATAATAGATGACTTTTCTGTATAAAGACTTGCAGGATCAGGCCAAATTGCTTGTGAGGCTTTCACCAAGCTTTCAAAATGTACAGAAAAAAGAGGGAGAAATGGTATTAAAAGAAGTATTTTTAAACCTGTTGCAGTATACCGATTAGGTGTGAATTAAAGTACAGTCGTTCAAGATCCTTGAATTAATACTTTTTATTAATAGATGAAGAACATTGCATTAAACTTCTGCTTTGAATCCCACTACTTGTCATTAAACAATCAGGACATGTTTTCTCTTTCTTTTGACCTTGGTAATTAACATATAAACTTCCAAAGCACTACTCTCAGACCTCTGAAAAGAAATATGATATGGAACACAATTAGTGACATAAAGATGAAGGAGACAAAGGGTATCTAAATATAAAGAAAATTCCTAAAAACTCTTCCTGAAAATGAGACACTGTTATTAGAGATTAGACAGTTTAAAGTAAAAAGACATCTGACATTTGCATTGATGCTGTAATAGTGTAGCTCTGACTTACAGTAGGTGTAATTAGAGCAATCACTCCACAAAGGAAGAAAGACCTGTCACTCTGCAGCAAAGCCCCAAGCAAGGTAGAATAACTAAAAATGTTTTATCCTTAAATTACACTTCTGTTTTGAAAAAATATTTAAAAAAAAAACAAGATTTGAGGTGGATTGTGTAGTGTTAGTAACTGAACCTTTCCCTGCTTCTCTGTTAATATTATTACACCAAGTTATTACATATTTTCTGAAGCCCAGAATACAGCCCAGAATACAACTCAAGATTCATCTGCTTGAGTAAATGCACTGATAGGATTATTTTGGAAAAGCATGATGTAAGCATGTGGAGGAAAAGAAGGTGATCAGAAGTAGTCAGCATGGCTTCACCAAGGGGAAATCATGCTTAACCAATCTGATAGCCTTCTGTGATGGAATGACTGGCTGGGGAGATGAGGGGAGAGCAGTGGATATTGTCTACCTTGACTTCAGCAAGGCTTTCGACACTGTCTCCCATAACATCCTCATAGACAAGCTCAGGAAGTGTGGGTTGGATGAGTGGACAGTGAGGTGGATTGAGAACTGGCTGAATGGCAGAGCTCAGAGGRTTGCGATCAGCGGCACAGAGTCTAGTTGGAGGCCTGTAGCTAGTGGTGTCCCCCAGGGGTCAGTACTGGGTCCGGTCTTGTTCAACTTCTTCATCAATGACCTGGATGAAGGCACAGAGTGCACCCTCAGCAAGTTTGCTGACGATACCAAAATGGGAGGAGTGGCGGATACCCCAGAGGGCTGTGCTGCCATTCAGAGAGACCTGGACAGGCTGGAGAAGTGGGCGGAGAGGAACCTCATGAAGTTCAACAAAGGCAAGTGCAGGGTCCTGCACCTGGGGAGGAATAACTCCATGCACCAGTACAGGTTGGGGGTTGACCTGCTGGAAAGCAGCTCTGCGGAGAAGGACCTGGGAGTGCTGGTGGACACCAAGTTAAGCATGAGGCAGCAATGTGCCCTTGTGGCCAAGAAGGCCAATGGTATCCTGGGGTGCATCAGGAAGAGTGTTGCCAGCAGGTCAAGGGAGGTGATCCTCCCCCTCTACTCAGCGCTGGTGAGGCCACATCTGGAGTACTGTGTCCAGTGCTGGGCTCCCCAGTACAAGAGGGATGTGGCACTAGTGGAGCAAGTCCAGCGAAGGGCTGCAAAGATGATTAGGGGACTGGAGCATCTCTCCTATGAGGAAAGGCTGAGMGAGCTGGTCCTGTTTAGCCTGCAGAAGAGAAGACTGAGAGGAGATCTTATTARTGTATACAAGTATCTGAAAGGAGGGTGTCAAGAGGATGGGGCCAGACTCTTCTCGGTGGTGCCCAGCGACAGGGCGCGAGGCAACGGGCACAAACTGAAACACAGACAGTTCCATCTGAACATGAGGAAAAACTTTTTCACTGTGAGGGTGACAGAGCACTGGAACAGGTTGCCCAGAGAGGTTGTGGAGTCTCCTTCTCTGGARATATTCGAACTCGCCTGGACGCAATCCTGTGCAACATGCTCTAGGTGACCCTGCTTGAGCAGGGGGGTTGGACTAGATGATCTCCAGTGGTCCCTTCCAACCTCAACCATTCTGTGATTCTGTGAAGCAGACTCTTTCTAATAGAATGAAACCCTTCAAGGTACTCATAATTAAATTAATTAATTTGGCTTGTGAAGGTGCACTATGTTATCTGATTCTGAAGGTAGGCAAATACCAAAGAGATGGGACATCATTTTCTTCTTGTCCTTTCTTTCTTTAGGGAAAAAGTACTACCAGCTAATGCTGCAAACATCTCAACAAAAGCTCATTTTCAGCTGAGCTGATTGAACAGAGTTGTAAATTTCAATTTTCTCCAGTCCCAGACAGGAAAGAACTGGAAATAGTTTTGAATTTTCTCAAATATATGAAATGCAATCAGTTCAGTCCCTGTTTGGCATGAAGACGTTCTCGGCACACCCAACTGTTTTTAAAAAATCCTCTCTTCTCATAACAAGGGTTCAGCGAAAACAGATGAGGTTCTCACTCCTACGTGACCAGGGATGGTGTAGATGATGCCCACAATGATGCCTTCCTCTTTTCACAACACTGTTGATCTTTCTGTCATCTGCCCTCACAGATCCACTGGAATTATTTTGTCATTATGGTACTCGCTGAGAGACACAGAAGGGACAACAGAAGATTTAATATAGCTTTCTGAAATAGTTATCATTTTCTAGACTTCAAAATGAAGACTGAGACTGAAGGCAGGACAGTTTTGTGAAAGGTATCTGACTTCCATATATGGCTTCGTATTCACTCTTAAAGCAAGCCATGAAGGTTTTGGCTTGTAGGGATCCCTAAACATCCTGTTTAGAAGCATCAATAGCTTTCCAGGGAAGCAGAAAACAATACTGAAAATTATTGACAGTTTCAGTTTGTAAGGATACCTTTGGCTACAGACAAAGGGAAGAGAATCATTTCAGTTTCCCTTTCCAAACTCAAGAAAATCCATAACTTGAAATCTATGCCAGGAAACAAAATAAAATGCACATACGCTAAAATAGTGCAAAATAATGAAAAAATGGAGCAATTTGCCCAGTTGCCAAGTTACGATTGCCATGAAACAAGGCAAACTGGCTCTTCAAAGAAGGCTTTCTGAATAGCTCTCCTACTTCTGTTGAGTAGGCATTGTATTAAACTTGATCATCATTTGAACTACTTATTAATAATTGATTTAGGAACATTTTCACTGACAAAAATCTCCAAGTTCAATTTGCTATGGTTTGTGGAATATATTTATATCAATTTGTAACAATGATAGTCGACAGCAATCCAGACTTTGGAACTCTTAAAATAAATTGAACATCACAAACTCAAATACAGTCAATCAACATAATCTAATAGAGTGTCCTCCATGGATTACCTAACAAAAATCAATCATAATCACAGGACCCTCAACCATTTCTATTCTCCTGTGGTTATTAAAACAGATGGGATTTTTCAGTATGTCTAGAAGATTAATGAATCAGAGTTCTGGTAGATCAAAGCAGGAAACTAAATTAGGAACAAGTAGTTCTTAAGAAGAACCCCCACCAATAGCCTTTCCCCTCACACACTTTTTGTCAATGGAGTTCCATTTGGAATAACTTTGTTGATCACAATAATAGAAGCATGTCTCCAAGCTGCAGGATATTTAGCACATCTGCAATTCCTACAGGAGAACCGTGCCTACAGTTGCACTGCAAGAGGAAAAAAATATATCTAGTGGCAGTCCTGGAATGTTTTATGCTATCTTTATGAAATACTTTTTTTCTTTTAATTATCATTCATTTTATTGTTAGAATTGATGAGTGACTATTACTTGGGTAGGCTTTTAATGTAGTATCAGTTGTGRACATGCAGACAGCTGAACAGAAAATGTATGTGCCCTGTAATCCTAGACAGAACATCTAAAGTACACCAGGAAGATGAAGCACATTTAACTCACTCCAAAAGCAAAAGAATGCTGAGCTATTATGAGATCCCTGGGTTGCATGCATCTCTACACAAGAGTACTGGAAGCCTGGAATCTTTTCAGGCAATACTGTTTAACTTATACTGTTTGGGGGGAAGCTTCACCTCCCTCCCCCCACAAGGACATTATATTGCTTTCAATGTACATATATTTTTATGTAAAAGTGTGTGCGCCTTGCTCTGTTGGACAGTAACTTAATGAAAATAACAGCTCACAGGCAAATCAAGAATAAAGAGACAAAGGAGGAGAATGGTCATCGATACAAGAACTGGTAACAGCACAGTACATTCTACACAATCAAGAAACATAGCCCAGAAACATGTCACCCTGAGGTGACATGATGTAAGCTATTATACTTTCTTTTACCCCAAAGGTACAATAGATTCAGTTGTTACAATAGTGATACTCTTCCTTTCATTAGAACCCTCACATAATAATCAACATGGTAGCTGGTATAGAAGACCTCTTGCACTGAGCATAAATTTTGGCTAAAAATTTCTGACTCTTTCAAAATTTCTTTCAAACAAACAAGTAAATCTCAAAAGGGACCTTAATAGAAAAATCTACTTTTTTCATGCAGCTTCTCTAATTCTATTTGGTTGGCATTCCTAGCTAATTCTTCGGGTTTCCTACATGGCCTTATCAAAGAAACTGATGACTACTAACAGTTGTATTTATCCCAGGTGTTTATTCCTAAATAGGCCTGACACAGCAACACTGCCAAATATTTGGAAAATTACTATGCTCCAAACATCTCTTCTGCCTGTGTAGGACAAGGAAAGTGAAATCTCTCCTTGAATAGTTCAACAAATCCTAAAAGAGTCAACAGCAGAACACTGTTCCTGCCTTCCCTTCACCTATTTTCAGGCAAGAGGGCTACTGGGCATGAGGGAATTGCAGCAATGAGTACCTTTTGTACATGCTTTTCTTTACAAATCAGTTTGGTACTTAGGTGGCTTTCCCCACTGGGGACAGGTGAATCCCTTCATGTTTCAGGAGAGGGGTGCAACAGCTAGGAAGAAAGGTCCTGATGAGCCAGCTTCACCAAAACCATACTGCCTCTGAACAAGAGAATCAAGGAGAGACGGGGAGTGAGGAGGGAACCTCTGCAGAGAGGTGATTGCATCTGGTGCATCTTCCAAGAAGCAGATTTTCCTGTCTGATAGATGATTACGGGAAAAGAAGCAAATCCCAAGTGAATTATATGGTGAGAATGTCTCCCAGCTTCACTATCTCTTAAAATATACTTTGACAAAGGTGTACTGTAAAATTTAAGCAAGTATTTAGAGATGAGGTAGCAAGAGACCAGACCAGCACCTTGTAAATGACCTGAACAAGGCTCCATAAATCTCTAGCACTAAGGCAAAGAGAGGGCTCAAATGCAGCTCAGAGACCAGTGCTTCACGACAGAATTGCAATGGCCACACTGAGTTGGCCAGGCTTTGCCCAGCCTGTATCTATGCAGTGTGAAGAGTGAGTAACGCTGTCATAACAGCTGTTCCCCCGCAATGCTAAGTGCAGCAGATAAGTATTCTGCTTCCTGCTTCCTTGTATGAGCACACAGCAATTGTCATCAACCAGCAGAAGATAAATAATCAGTCACTCATTCCAAGGACTACCAAGGTTAATCCAAAGTGTCAGAACAGGGTGAACATTAATTTGTAGATAAGAGGATACCATAGAAAAATTGGAATTTTGGCTGTCAGGTCCTTGTCAAGATGCTACAAATCCTCTTGAGTCCAGGCAATTAATGCTGTTTAGGCCTAATACTGAAGCAGTCACAGCTTTAAGAGGATCTTTTTGAAAATGACAGGCTTATACTAACTGCATTCATCCTATAAAGAGCTTCACCATTTCCTTTGATGGTGCTTGAAATAAACCAGGATCTAGAACCACAACTTCCACTGCAGAAGTGGTATAAAGCTATGTAAATATTTATAAACTGTAGTATATGTTAGTCACTTTTTTTACAAACATGATCAATGCCCGCCTCAGCACCTACATTTTCTCTTTCCTTTCACATCTCATCTCCATTGTCACGGTCTGTGTCCCATAGGAATACAAAAGAGTCCAGTTTGGTAGAACGCTGAGAGACGTTGTCCCTGGAGACCGCTCAGCTCTGTGCTCACAGGGGCAGTGCAACCAGTTGGGCTCTCCCTTCCTGAGACCTCTTAGAGAAGAATCTTTCTGTGAGAACAAAAAGCACAGCTGCTGCACAAACACGGCCTGATGATAGGTAAGGACAAGCTCACAAGAACTTAACTGCCTGTTCAAGCCGACTTGCAGATATTACATAGGGACCCAATACAAGCTGGAACTCTACAGCCTTTCTCAAAGCTGCCTGCTGTTTACATATGAGCCTGAAGAAGCAAAATACAGTTGATACAGCCTACAGATGCCAAGGAAATAATTTTTCCTTATCCATTTGTGCCAGTTCTTCAAAACACATGGAAGTGCATTTTTCTTCGTGGTCACTATGAGTTTTAATTTTATGACATGATATGCAAACTGTTAGGGATTTCATATTTGCTTTTGAGAGAGGAAAAAGTAGAACTGAACAATTCAAGTTACAAGATTCTTTATTCAGGGCGTAATATGCACTGACATGGAACACGAAGAGAAGACTTGGATTATAGGTTTGTATGTCCCTTTTTATGGGTGACCTTGAAAATGCTTACAGAAAGCTAGAGAGAAAAGCAATTACATTTTTGAAATTACACGCCACTGTTCTCATTCATCTTGATAAGCACTTTTAAGGAATCCAAAAAAGGCTAGAATACTGCTTTTATAAGTGTTATAGAGACCTTGGCTCTGCAGAGTCAGTTTTAAAATAAATTTAGATGTACAAAGATGTATTTTTATTTCCTTTTTGTTGCTAAATTGGCCACTTCTAAGAAATGAGCTGTTCTATACTGGGGTCTTTAGCAAAAAAAGGGTATGGGATTTTTTTCTTGGTCGGAAAAGATATACAGCAACACAGTTTATGTTGTGCAGTCATCCTGTGTCATAATAATCTGCATTTGTCCTTTTCTGTGTGTTTATATGTGTGATTGAAGTGTTGATAGGAAGCCTCATTTATAAAAAACAGGATGCTATACAAACAATAGACACACAATCTTAGTTATTTTTATTCCTGCTGGTTATGCTCTCCTGTGTTCATTTAGGCATAAGTCTTTGTGTCTTTTTTAGTCTCATTGTTATCTTGCATTACCAATTAGGTAAGGTACTGAATGGTCTGTTACTCCTGCTCTGGGAGTGCTGGGGGTCAGAATGAGTCATGCTTAATGCTAAGCATGAATTGTTAAGACCTGTAAATTCATCACGACTGTTGGTCTAGCCCACTGCAAGCCAACGGGTGTAAGTACTTTTCTGCTTGAATTATGAGTGGAATTGTGCTAGCTTTGAAATGCCAGAATCCATGCTGAGCTCAGTGAAAACTCTACAAGCTCATAGCTCCAGCCTCCGCTCCAATAGCAAGAGCAATAGGGGTTATATTTGGAAGCTCTTGGCAGTGAGATAGAAAAAGAAACTTCAAAAATCATTCTGCTTCTCTTCTGAGGACCCCCTTAGGAGTATACCCGGGAAGAATTCTGTCGATCTGCCACAGCTAATAGTCACTCAGCAGCCCAGTGTAACCACAATTCCAGCATCAACGTGCTGCAGCTATTCAGTAGTACCACATCTGATGCTTGAAAGGGTGGCAAACATGACATGTGACAGCTGCTTATGAGTGATAGTGATAGTGAACAAAAAGCCTAATGGGTATGGGAATCTTCCTGCCCAGTGTACAAAAAAGACTAAGACGGGGATGATGACTTTTCCTAGCATGGCTGCGCTCTTCAGTGGACACCGTCCTGTGTGCCAGACTGGCATCTCCAACAGCTCAACAGCGATTGTTCACATGCCACCTTTGAAACTGTGGTTTGCTACTCTCACGTAATCTGTGCTATATCACATACCAGATAGCTGACTGTACACCAAGAGGTTTTCATTCCTTGGACAAGGGAATAAGCGACCAACAGGCAGAAATCAAAAAGGGTCAAATCAAATCCTTGAGAATTTGTACAAGGAAATCAAGAGCTTTTGTAATCAACATGTGCAAGGTTAAAATCTAAACAAAGCTAGTTTACCTTTGGAAAGAAGGGTTTCCTGACAAACCAAAAACTGGCCAGACTTTGTAAAGTGATGTTTTTACCACGAGCTTCATTGGGAACACTGTTATAAAACCTCTTGGCATACTTGAAACTTAGCACCCAGAAATGTCTAAATAATTTCTGGAATTGTGGATTACTTCCTGAAATCTGATAGTCTCCCATTTTTATGTACAGCAGTGTATTTTCTATGGTAGCTTTGCTTCTGTCTACTGTATGGCTTAGCATCTCAGACTTTTGACTCCACATATGAATTGATACTTCTAGTTATATCTTATCTCCATGAACTTCACTCTTCACTATGTGCACAATTTTGATTGGTATTAAGAGAAAATTATTCACTTGTTCTGAAAGGGAAGCACATGTGTTAATTTACAGGGCTGAAACTCTAAAAAAATGTGCCTTAAAACAAAAATCATAAGTTGTCAAATGTCATTCATTATGACAAGATCCTGTAGAAAAAGTCCTAAGCATAAAACAATAGCATATTTCTAACTGGCAAAATGGCAGAACACCTGCACAAAAGGAGAAAAGAAAACAAGAAGAAATTTCATCAGGAGAGAACCTAATTATTAAAGACCAGCAGAGGTAAAAGCAGAGGTGACACTAATTTTGGAGTAAAAAAATTATTTGGATCAAAGGGCTAGGTCAATCATTTGTCTATACAAGAAAATGCTACGCTGAATTCTCAGTAACTGCTCTAGGTGAGTATTCTTTTGTAGATCTCATTTGGAAAGACTCTATTAATAGTCATATTTATGAGAATAATTAATTATGATCTATTTTTACCAGTTACTTTTCAGTCAAATTAATAAATGCTTTCTGGCATTATGTCCAAATTGTTATAGTATAATACAGAATACAATTATTTTGATTTAAAATACATAAACATCCTTTCAAAGGTTTACATACTACAGAAATATTTTCAAGGCCACCCTCATTTGTGGTTTTATTTCCACTCCAAGGTATTAAAAAGGTTAAGATTTTAATCCGCTACTAGGGATTTGCTGAATAAACAACATCTTATTTGTAAGAGTTTGATTAAGACAACACACTGAACCTACTCCATCTAACTATAACACAGTAAATCTTGTCAAGAAAATAACCTCTTCTATGTATCCTTATTTATGCATGGATCTATGAATAACTCTTATAACCAGCTAGTGATCCCGCCTACATTGTCTTGCTGAAACAGCTGAAAGGAATATCCAGGATTAGGAAAATTCACAGAAGAAGCTGAAAATATGTTTTAACTCAACTATGAGAGGAAAAAAAAAAACAGGTGAAGAGCTTTATAGTCTCTCTCATCTTTTTCCCCCATCTTCTCGCATTGCCCAGAATTGCCCTACTCTGTCAGAGAGAAGCTATGATGAAAAACTCCCTAGAACAATCCAACCTGAAGGAATACCCCCCACTTTCCCTGAGAACAAATAAGACAGTATATAGGCAGCTGTTTTTAAATTATGTTCCTCAAAAGGTACTCTAGATAGTTAGAAAAAGATGTTAGATCTGACTAAGTAAAGCCTGTGAATCTGTACGCCACTGCTAAAACTGACTTGCAACATTTGCTTTGGGGCCCAGAAGGTCCCAAGCATTTTATAAACTTTATCTCCTATCCTGCTCCCACTAATGCTGGCAGAATTTTGGTCAGCAACATCATTTGGAGAAGTAGCTTGCTCTTTGTTTAAGGAAAGCACCTCCTAGTTTTCAGTGGAACAGCTGTTTTACAATGTAAAGGAACATTAGACAGCAATTTAGGACAGCAAATAAATGGCCATATATTGTGCCCTCTTGACATATTCTTTCAATTACCTAAAATGGACTTAAGCCAGAACACTACATTTGTTGAAATCTGTAACATCTCAAGATTACAATCAGCCTTCAGTTCTCTTTAAAAACAGACTCTATACCAGGATTTAGGGAAACCCTGTGTCACAGGACAAGCAACCTCTAGCAACTATCATGCTCTACAGGCCTCTCTGCTTAGCAGATGGAATGAGCATAAAGCCCTGGATTTTTACTGTGATAGTGCTTGATTTCTTCTCTTGCATTATGAGCCTTAGCAACATCTCTGTTTTTGTAATTGAGCTAACAGACTGTAGTTGTAGCACACAGCATTTCCTAACACCATCATGTTAAAACCTGGGTTTGCTATGTAGCTCACGGAATAAAAAGGGAAAATGTACTTTACTGAGCAACACCTCAGCCTCACTTGACAGGCAGGAGAAAAGAAATTCAACATATTCATGTAATGCCACTTCAATGGCATGCTCTGCTAATGGTACATATTCAGAGGCTTTAGACCACTGAAAAATCTCTTAAGAAAAACAAATAATAGTATGAAGATTTATTTATCCTACTTTGTTAATGTGTGTACCATAAAATATTTCTTGAAGACCTTTTTCTCCTGCAAATTAGTTAGCATCCCAGAATCTAGACTGACTGGGGAAGGGACAGAAATGAAGAACTGACCATCCTCCAGAGCTCTAGTGGACAGCCAGGAAGCTGCATCCCTAAGTGTTGCTGCCTGCCATCTTCGAGCAGAGAAGCCTAATGCCTGCGTTGATGTTATGGATACACAGCAGTCTTTAGTAAAGCCTATGCCTGACCACTGGAAACAACCATTGCCTATGAGCCTACATTGCATGCAAGAATTGACTTCTGCACACAGAGAAAGAGATGCAACGTCTTAGGCTTAGACTCAGCAAAAACCTTTCATCAAATCTGGAGCAGGAGTCCCAAGCAATCTACACTGATCCTGTATTTTGTTGTGTCATTGTTTCAATAAGATTGTATTTTTGTCCAACTTAACATCTGCAGACATGGGAGATTGTAAGGTCACATCCTCCTTCCTCAAGTGTACTAGGAACTTGTAAGCAATAGGAAAATGCCTGCCTGCACCTCACTCCAAATTATCTGATGTATTTGTCATTCAGTGGGGGAAAGCTTTTGTCAGAAAAGAAAAATTTGCTCAAAAGCAAAATATTCAGGGATATATGCCAGTTTCAATAAACTTCCATGAACCATGGTCTCTGGTTTCCTGCCTGCTGTTTCCAGGCTTCAAGTTCTTAGACTTTGACCTAATCATGGCTCTCCACAGGATGATAAGCTTGGAGCCTTCAAGATGAAAGAACTGCCACCCAGCCAGGAACTCAGTTTGTCTAAAAAATATTTCTTAGAAAACAAATATTGCTTTTCACAGGAGATTTTAAATTGATGCTATTATTTCAAATATATTGGGGTTATTTCTTTTTTTTATTTTTCTAGGAAAAACAACATCAGTCTTGACTAGTTTGCCCCCCAACATGATAGTACTCTGAAAACAAATCAGTAAATCCTTTCTAACTCTCAATATAGGCAAGACAAGATGAGGTGTTCCCTTCATAGGAAACAGGCCTCAACTACAACTCATAAGTCAGAGTGTCTATCTCCTTAGGTAGGTTTATGTTTCCACGAACAGAAAATCTTTTGTCCTAAAGTACTGTACATGTAAGAAGTTGAGTCAGAAAAACAGATGCAACTGTTTTTCCAGTCTGATGTAGTTGCATACCTCTATTCATTGTTCCCATCCTTTTTGTCTGGTTAGGTTGTTTAAGATCAGAAATATAAGCCAAGGTCATTCAGTCATATTTTGAATGCTACTACTGGCATTTCTGATGGAAAAAGTCAGTTCTACTTCAAGGCCATACCACAGGAAAGAAAGCCTGGTATATTCTATCCTTAAAATCCAGTGGTACAGTTTCCACTTTATGAAGCAATACAGTTAATGCAGCCATGTGATATACCACAAATCAGACTCCTGTACATAACAAATATTTTTTTCTCTAGCCATTGGAAAAGTGTTGATGTTGCTGCACCATTATGCCTTCTAAAATATTATTTTTACTAAAAGGGAGTACAGTGATGATACACATCAGACTAAAGTCACTGTTTGAAACTAGAAACATGTACCTGTCGCAGAGTCCCCAGAACTAACAGTAGGAAGAAATTTATTTATCCTACTTTGTTAATGTGTGTACCATAAAATATTTCTTGAAGACCTTTTTCTCCTGCAAATTAGTTAGCATCCCAGAATCTAGACTGACTGGGGAAGGGACAGAAATGACACCAACGCAAATAAATACTTTAACAGCGCTGTTAAAGTACAAGATTTAAAATCAAGTCTTTTCTTGCTTAACTTTCTATCTCCATTTGTTTCACAAAAAGTGACAAAGGAACAAAAAATGTCATGGACCTGAGTTTCTGAGTACTAAGAAAAGCATTCCTCTTTTCACCTTTCTTGGAGAAGTTTGGAGAAGCCTGTGCATTCAAACGTCCAGCCTCAGATCAGAGTCTGTTTAATAACTGTTACACCATGTGCCAAAAGCTAAAGGCTCTTCCAGTGAGAGTATTTCCCATTTAACTTCTTTAGGCTGAATCATCTCCCAGGAAGATATCTCACTAAAGTTGTTGTCCTAATATTTCATCTCCCTGTCTTCTGCTTTATACTACTACATGGTGGGTGGGTGGGTGGGGGTGGGGGGGTGTATTTCCCCACCCCACCCCCATTTTAATACCCTCTTTCTTCTCTCCTACTTGGCATAGTCTGATCTGACTCCCCTCTTGTTATTTAATTTTATAGTGGTGTAGCTCAACTGAAATTAAATTACGTTTTTATACAACCAACAGTGAGATAAAATCATGATTTAACAGAAACTGAGTGACTAATACGTTTAATTCCAGAATTGGAAATGAGAAAGAAAATTTACTCCATATCCAAGGTGTGTGAAATATTAAATCTAAACAGAAATTTAACCACAGAATTTGCATAGCAACAGCACAAGTCTGGACCGGGAGTGTATGAGCCCTCCTGGGATGGCTCACTGATTTCTGACACGGAGAGTCAATTTTAGGAAGAGAAGGATAATCTATACTCACTCAGTCTATACTCACTCAGCCTGCAGTCTTTCCCCTGAACCTCTGAGATTCAAAAGTAAGGCCCAACATATATGTTTATATTGTAGATATTTGTTCCCCACGAGATGAACTGGGACAGGATTCAGAGTGCTTAATGACAAAAGTGCTAAATCTCATCTTCTCCTTAGAGTTCATCTTATAACACATATAAGATTAAATGTTTACATTTCTAAACATAACTTTGATGGCACATGGTTACAAGAAAGATAGTGACTGTTCCTGCTGTAAAATGAATGCTAATGAGACCCAGCAGGGCAGCTGCATGTGAAATGATTAAAAACGAGGACAGAAAGGCAAAGACCAATCACACGATCTTTAAAACAAACAGAAGACAGGAGCTAGAGAGAGAATTGAATTCTGTTAATACTCTCTGATAATTTGGTCAGTTTTCTTCCTACACACAGAAATATTAGAAGCCAAAAAAAGTCATCCAGAATCATCATATATTTCATTTACCACATTCGTTTTGACCCAAAACCTCCGGCCAGACCTGAAGCAGACAATGACAGAAGTTTGGCTCTCATGAAAAAGAAAGGTTTGGAAACAGCTACGTAACTGTTACTCATCACACTGAAAACAGGCTAGTAGTACCAAGTAAATATTGCACAATGCCAAATGCACAGGACATTTTTGTCTCAAGCAGACCACTGCATTTTGTACAGCTGAATTTTGAATGTTTAATCACAAAATGAAATATGAAGCATAATCTGCAGACGTAAGCTTTTTCCATTCAATGTTTAGAAATCGTCTGAGTGGATAAGATTTTGTAAAATTATGCTAAACTTCCTATGTAAGATGCTGAGTTGGAAAAGACAGGTAGGATACAGAAGAAAGTCTTCTTGCAAGAGAAAAAGATCCAAGTTGCTGCCTATAGAGCAATAAGTATATTGGACTTAAAAATCTGATTGAAGATACTAGACAAAGATGATGCTAGGGTTTTCTTCGTATGTTCTTTTCAGGTTCAGAAGAATCCAGCTGAAAAATCCACAGAAAGCTGGAACATGTGAAGAAAACCACTAGTGCCACTACACTTCAGATGTGATCACGCACACGTTAATAATATACATTACAGAAAGTTTCTAACTTTCTAAATGTGTAGAGGCTTATTTTTTCTGAAGCTATGGAAATGAAAAGAAGCAAAGCCTAAATTCCGATTTCACATTTGCACTAAAATTTTAGTTTTGTTTCCTATGAAAACAAGGATCTGAGATTGCAGCTCTCACTAGTTCTCTCCCCATTTGGACACTGGCAATTCAAGCAAATCTGAAAGGGAGGCAGAAGCCCCAAAGTTAGTCACCTTCCTACACGCAGTGTAACGCAGGACATGTGGAACTCAGCCCTTGGACATACTTTTTGGCTACGCCTGTGCATACGGGACTGTCGACCTCTSCAAGTATAGCACAAGAGCAGCCACAAAACCACTCTCTCAAGTGGTAAATGTCACAGAGGAAATAGTACGGCTGTGGATTAGAACCCCTTTCACAGAAAAAAATTGTTTTCACAAATCTTTTTTTCCACTTTATAAGTAAGACAAAAACAAACCAACCAAACAAAAACCCCTCACGGCTCTAAGGGCAATAGCCAGGCTCTGTGTTAGATTTCCCATAATACCCATAATTTCCCACATGATACTAAGTAAATTTTTTAAATGTTGCTCTTGCATTATTCAGTTGGAGGTATGCAGATTTGTATGGTAATCAAGCATTTTTTTAATTTTATTTCTATTATACAATGAAAAAGAATGTGCTTATACTAACTGCTTCATTCATTTTGCCAGTAGAACTAATAAAAAGGACAATTAAAATGATCATTTGATATACCAATTGGGACATTCCAGTCAGTTAATTTGCTTTTCCACAGAAAGTTTAGCTATGCAAATTTCCACAATGTAAAACCATTTACTCTTCCACTGAGTAGGAATTTCTGATCACAGTATCCCTGTGGCATAGTTTAAAGACAATTTCTATAGTAAAACATTCCTTTTCTCTATTTAGATGAAATAAAAAAATGGATATAAAATGGCACCATTTCCCTCATCATCAGCAGTAAAAGCAGCAAATTCTGACCTCAGCATGACTGCAAGAAAGTTTTTTCAATTCTTTATCAGGATTTTTCATTGTCTGGTCCAAACACCAGGCACTTCTCTAATAAATTATCAGCAAAGAAGTACAACTTGGCTAGTGTTCACTGATGGTTCTCGAAGTAAAATTATAGAACAGATAGAGTTATAGCCATAAAATAAAGAAAAAATTCACTCAAGATACATGTTCGTTTTATACCCTCAAATAGGTTCACAAGAGCAGGTGTATATTCTCATAAAAAAACTTCCATTCTTTAATAAAATGGAAAAAAAATTATACTGGTGAGGAAACACATACACAGTTCATCAAGATGAATCACTGTACACTGGTTAATAACGTCTCAGTTCAAATCAATATAATTCCTGAAAACTCTGCATCATAAATCATTTGTTTCATATGAGCAGTATTTATATGGATTTGTCAGTATTACCAGGAGAAGAAAACAGACATATATTACTCTGTGGTCCTAAAAATTACACGTAAGCATGCACTACCCAAAAACTAGAACCATAGCCAGCAGCAATATAAATGCTACTACTTCTAATCCTGTAGTGGACTATTTTCTCTTAGAGTTATGGAAATGGAAATGAAATGATGTCTAACGTGAACATACTACATTTTTCTTCTTCAGGGACCAAGAATTTGAATTCAGTTGTTCTGAATAAGTTGTGCAACATATTTTGGGCAACATATATTTCGGACAAAAACCAGTAACATCCTAAATAATACCTTGGATGCCATAAAAGTCAAAATAGCAGACATTCCTTGAGAATGGCAGAAGCAGGATGTCTGTTCCCTTTGACCATTAATTTGGGATTACATACATTCTGATCTTTCATATGTGCATGTCCAGTATTCAGCATGACTGGACTGGCAGGTAATCCATTTGACATTGACAAAATTGCTATGGAGAAATCTTTTAGAGTGAAATCTTGCATCCACTAGCTTCAGGAGAGATGGGATTTCCCATCTCTCCCATCTATTAGTGATCAAACTGGTACAGTTCCATGGAAGCAGATCTGGAATTAATAGGATTTTAAAGGGAATGGTAACAGTTCATAGTGTTATGAACTATTCTACTGAATTATATTTTAAAGACATTTTGATTTATTAAGTTGTAAAGAAGGGTAAAAATCTAAAGAGCTAAGAATTTTCTAACCAGTTCCAGCAGATTTTTTTAGTCAGGAATAACCTTAATTTTTATCTGGATCAGCATACAGATCACTGCTGTTTGAATCAACGCTATTAATTCCTTTGCTGATTTTATGTTAGTGACAATATAGTTCTCCAAAAATAGCTTTTGTTGAAAATGCTACAGATACAAAATAATCTATTTCACATGTTGATACCAGTCTACATATGCCCATATGATAAATTTGGGGATTTTTTTCCTTAAATGTTTAACTCCCTCCCTCTCCCAAATGCTATTGCTCTTACCTGCATGACTGAACCCAAGACATATTCTGTACCCAATCTGAGGAAGGTAAATTTTAATCTAAAATGATGGAGGAATAAGAATGAAATGTCACAGGATTTGCAAAAACTTAGTGAAATGTAGTATAAAAATATTATTTGCTGCCTAAAGTTGTATTGAACAAATTGTTGAATGATTTCTACACTTGTAACAGGTACATATGCATGCTTTAAATATGACATATAATAATTATATTCAGTTATAAAATAGCCATTGTGTCAAACTATCTAACTCTCTGAAAAAAAAAAAAAAATTTTGCCCTTGGAACATTTTTTCTGATGTGTCACCGATTAAAAATATTACACAAAAGATGTGTCATTGTTGTTATGATTTAGGAAAGACTACAGTAGAATGTTTCATTTTAGCACTCAGAGAAAATGGGGTAAGGAACTGAGAGCAACATCGGGATGCACAACAGAATTCCTTTGGATCCCTACACCTCATTGCCCTTCATGTCCTTTGTGTAAGAGGGAAAATGCCTAACATGCAACTGAACTGCATCCATCTATCAGGCTCATGCTTCTTGTCCCATAGCCAGAGGAGTCACACAGTGCTCTCCTTTCCCTTTCCCAGCTCTCCTGACTCTTGTTTTGTGTCTGTGGTTGTCTGAAAAGGCCCTGAAGCATGCTTCCACAAAATAAAGCTGGAGCAAGTGGTCTTAAGATGCAAACCAGCTCTGCACTCTTCACTCAAAGATCATTCTTATGATGAGGAAAGAGACCGCCTCCCCACCAGAAAGCTGTGGGTCTGAAAAAGAAGTCATGTATGAAATGAGGTCTTCAAAAAAATCACTTTTGGGAAGAGTTCTATTGTCTTAACAGGGCTGCGCTTTACCTATGACCTTTACTCAGAACATCTTCGCAGTGTACCTTCCCTTGCAGCATTTCAGCAGAGTTTCGTATTGTCCGAACCCAGCAGCCCACACCTTCCCAAGCCAGCAGTGTTATGAATGTAGTTTAACATCTATGTACCATTTGTGTGCAAATACTTCAAAGACACAAATAAATTCCTTTGCTTATTTATGAAACACTTTTGAGTAGCAATGGACGGGTATTAATATAGAACCAGGGACTTATTAATTTAAGTTCCAATACCAATTGTAAGTCAGTCTTGAGCAAAACTGACACGCTCACTGAAGGCAAGGACTTGAGAGAGTGTGAGTAACTCTGAACTTTCAAACATAGTGCAATGCAGTTGTTTCTGGCAATCGAAAATGCTTGTTTTAGTAGGTTGTTTTTGTAGGCTCACTATCCGCTCGCCAGTGTTGGAGGGTGAAAGGAGGAGGATGCTAGAACCAAAAACCAGATAAGGGGGTTTTCTTAAAGACAGCTCACCTACCTCTTCCCATGCCATTCCATTTCAGACTTTGAAGGTGTAACCTGCTCCCCCTTCAATAACCTGGGACAGTTGTCTGGCCCAGGCCCAACTGGTTGTTTCAAAATGTAAAAACCATTTCTGAATTTTCCCACAACTTTCACTCTTGCCTAAAAGCCACTTCTGAATTTTCCCACAGCTTTCACCCTTGCCTAAAGCCATTCTGTAACCCTCAATAACCTTTTGCTCTCTTTTTCAAGGCAGCTACTCCTGAAAGACAGCCTGAACCACCTCATGCTACCTGGTGGAGATATATTAGTACTTCAGCCTAAGTCAACCAATTAACTGGTAATAACTCCTAGCAGTAATCATCCTTGCCTATCAGGCTTCATTATTCAGAAACAAAGCACTCGACATCTCTCTCCTACTGTCACTTCTGTTCATTTTCGCTATATATTTTGCTTAATCCCAGATGGGTTTACGTCTGAATTTAGTTAAAAGCCACATCTCATATTACCTTTCAGTATCTGTGCTTTACCATGTACCAGCACTGCAGAAGGAAACAAGGTGCTCTTCTTGTTGGTCAGTGTGTTTGTGAGTGGAAAGAGAAAGTGAGAGTTGATATTAGCAAAAACTCTGGGCAGATCCAGTGAAGCTATTCTAATTTATTCTACCTTTGTATCTGCAAGTATGCTGAAAGTGTAACCATGGGCTCTAACAGACATTTGATGCAGGATTAAAATAAGATAGCAGAAGTTACCATTCCTTGCTATCCATGGCACACTCAACTAATGCAAGGATTTCTTGCCTGGCCCATCAGCAGCCACAGTTTTAGGCCTGGCAATATTAATAGAAATGCTGACATGAAAATTGTGGTGGTTCAGGAGAAAATCAGACTTCTCTGCCACAAGAACAGCAACATCTGTCAGACAGGTGGAGAAGTTGCTGGGCCTGTATAGCTCCAACTTTCCTATTATTATCTACTCCTAGTTGTTTATCTGAGTCCTCTGCTGTGAATTTTATCTCAGAGTGGAAATGCAAGTATACTGTACCCACAAAAATGACCCAGTTTATGCCATTTCACAAATATTATCCTCCAAAAGTGTAACCAGTCGCTTATGTTTCAACTTCAGTCATCTGTGTTGAGCCTAAACTTAGTATGATCTAACTTAACCTTTCAGCCCTGACTTTCTCCTTCACCACTTTTAAGTTATTCTTCTAGATATTATTATTTAAAGCCCTTCTGTGATTTATAGCACATTACTCCACACTTTCTTTGGTTTCCAAAGCCAGGTCCTAAATAAAGGTCAAAAAAACACTTCAAACAACTTAATTCTTTCTAGAAAGGGCTGTTAGCATTCAAAGATGACATTACATCAAAAGCAAAGGTTAAACTCCAGAATGCATTCTTTGAATGAAGTAACAAAAGCTCTATTATACCCTTTGATCACTTGAGCTCACCTGTAGGAAATGTTACACCTTTTTATTAAACTGTTGAATTGTCTTTGCTGTACAAACTGGAGACATTCTTGACAGGCTTAAAGTCATTAACACCTCTAAAGCATGCTCAGCAGAGCCTATAATACTCTCTCATGTCTATGCATGTTAGTACAGCAGCTCTGTAGTTTCCTAACATGCCAGGCACTCTTTCCTCTTGATATTTGTGGAACAAATTTATTTAAATGAATGAAATAATAGCATATTGGCAAAATTCTCTATGACACAAATGTGCACAGTAAAACATTTGATGGGTACAAATAAAAAAGCCTAACACTAATTTAGCAGATTTACTGGATTACCATGACACATTTCTAGAATAAATCATCAGTTAATTACTGTCAAAAATAAAAGTTTGTGGTTTCTATTAGTGTCTGGCTAGTACATTTATCACTGCCCATTACGAGAAACTGTATACCCAGACAATCCCTCTTCCATTCATATAGCACACATTCATAGATATTATCACACAAATAGACACACACACTCACTTTCTCTCCTTCCCCATATATAGACATACATATATATGTGTGTGTGTATATATATGTATCCAATACATATGTATCCATACACCTACATATATACACACATATATACACACATACATATATACACATACATATATATCCGTGTACATATGTATCCATACACACACACACACAGATATATATATATATATATGTATCCAAGTATGGCCTATTAAAATAAGATTATAGATGAATACTGCATCTTTGGTTGCTCTTCTTCTAAAGATTTTGTTAGACATTTATTTTATTTTAGAAGTAGAGCCAACTATAAATGTACTTTTTCTTATTAAAAAAAAAAAAAAAGGTTCCTAAGGAATTTCTGGCAATCCAGACTGCTATTTAGTTCTAATATCTTCAGCAATGAACAGCTGAAAGTTATTTTTCCCCAGCCTCTGTAGGTCCTTAGTTTCCTTTTATTCCTCCAGTTTTTTCACAGAGCTCAACTCTTCATACTTAAACAATATTTATATGAAAGACTAACATTCCTACATGGGTGCACTCTCTCAGACATACAAAGAACTGGGAGTTGAGTCTCCTTTTCTTCTCAAGTTGTGCTCTGTATGCATTATTTCTTACATGTCACAGAGCTTTTGAATATTTCTAATACACTTTACACTTCAGGTTCTGAGAAAACTTCTGCTGAATAAATACTTCTATACATAAAAGCCTACTGGCAGACCATCACTACAATACAGATACAAAAAGAATTATTACATAGCAATGAATGCTATGAGACAGCTAAAAAACACAGCACAAACARCTATCAAATCTTAATGGTGGTGATTTTAAAATGAACTTATATCCTATAAAAAAGTACTGCACACACCTTGCACAAGCCCACAAGCTAATGTAATCACCAAAAATGAAAATTATATTCTTTGTTTGTACTTGACCTATGATTTCTTAGAGAATTCTTGACTTATTCATGCTTCAAATCCTGACCTATTTAGAGATAACTATTCAGTGGAGGGTTACAGTGCGCTTCTGGATCTTAATCCTGTTGTCTTGATTAGTCTCTCTAATGATTACACAGTTTGATTGCCTCAGCGGGAGGTGGAGAAGAATGGGGTAGAGGGATGGGAGCAGTACGTTTAGTCCCCATTAGCTTCTGATTACAGGAAAAACAAGATAGTGTCATGTTGGCTGAGTTCATTGGGGAGGAAGACAACGTGCCTTGGAATAATTCTGTACAATCAAGAGATTAGAAGGATTAAATGTAACCAAACCTTTCCTAGAACAGAAGGATGAGCAATATGTTTTTAAATGGTAAACACTGGCTCATTTGTTGACTCATTTGTGAGACAGTCTACTAAAGCCCTGAGAACCCGAGCAGCAATCAAGCAGCTGCCTCTACCTGTTTCTCTGCTGAATCACATGAAGTCAATTTAAGATTGCTGCACCTATCTTATTTTGTTCACTGAAGGTTTATGCATCTCCCCCACTCCCAAATGAACTGGGCAACAAAATCTGATTCATTTCTGTAACTATGAATTTTCCTGCACATTTGGGTAACCAGAGAGAATGGGTGAAAGCTACTTCACTTGGTAAACGTTTTTCATCAGCAGCTTCCTCTTAGGTTTTGAGTGATTTGGAATTTGCATTCTTCATAAAATTTTGAAAATGGCTTTCATAATAATTCACCTGGAAAAAAAATTCATAGAAAATTTATTTTGAAAGAATATACTGTGCAAAAATGAGCCCAATAGACTTTTCATTTTTCTATTTTTGATCCTGCCTCAAGTTAACAAGTAATGTTTTCCTTATTTCATTTCATGAAAATAGCTCATTGTTTGCAGTGACTAATGGAAAATGCCTCTACTTTGAATGGCTTCAGTTTCTGGGTGATAATTTCATCTTCTCACTAATCATGCTGCTGTCAAATGCAGGCAGCAGCTTCACTCTGTCCAAAGAAGCCATTTTCAGTCCCTGCAAGAGCTCTGACCTCTAGTCTTGGAAAGAATATTCACCCAGTGAAAACATATGCATTACCATCCTCTCCTAAAAGCTCTGACATGGTGATGGTTTTCACTGAGAACAGCAGCTCTACCAGCTGGGAAAACCATGTCCCTTCCTTACCAAACAATGCTCACTTTAGTCTGTGCTGATCCCTTTTTAAGTCACCCATCCACACTCACGTCAGCCTGGTCTTCTCTCTCAGTCACAGCATTCAGCAGAGAGGGCTAACGGTAGCAAAGTACACAAGCTATGTGATCCCAAAGGAAGGGATAAGCAGTAGTAATTCCCTTTTTTTTATGCAGGGACACCAGAAGGGTGGAGAAGCTGTGGCCTGACCAGCGCTATTCTCACAACATTAAAATAAAGATGTTAAATGAAACCTTGTAGGGACTTTATGCAATAAGTTTAAGACAATGTATCATGTCAGTAGAAATCAGTATGGCAATGTTTGTAAGGAGAGAGAATATCTTTTACTGGGTCAGCCTGTATAATCAGAAAACAGAAACAAATTTCTGAAGCCCTTCATCAGGTAAAATAGAGGAGCTCTTTGTTTCCAAGCATACTTTCAGCCCATATAACTACACCTCCAATCAACCCAAGAATATAAAAAGCTAGATCATAGCAAATTAAGAGAACTGAAAGTTTACAGGTCATGTAGCTATGCGGGCCGAAGCTCCTGCCAATAATCTGAGCCATACCCAAAAGGAAAATTTGAATTGCTTCTAGTTTCAGGTACCAGGCCTTCACTCATCAGGATGTATCATATCAGACTAGCACTCCTGTAAACATGATGTAAGCACAGCTCTTTACATAGATCTTCCAACAATATCTAAACTGGAGGTCAGTGAGGTATCATACTTTTTTTCTTTAGCAGTAAGAATCCAAAGTTTACTCAGCTCATAATAAAGACTAAAACACGTGGGGGAAAAAAAAAAAGAGAGAGAATTTTGCACCCCTCTGGTGGGAGCTCAGTCTTCTTCAGAAAAGGAAATGTATAGGTTGGAACAGAGTTAAGGTTCTGAAAAATCAGCCTAACATGGATATTCTAACAAAAGGTAAGTTGTTATTTCCAAATAGTCACCCCAAAGTTGGAATATTTTCCAGATCATTTGCTCAGTGACCTCAGCAATCAGTAACAGAGTTTGGGGATTCTTCTGACACATTATTCATCACAAGCAGAAACTAGAAAGTCATAGCACTAAAAAAGTTTGTTGCCCTAGGCATATTTTAGCTTACTGTCAGCTCAGTCTGTTCCAGTGTTTCACTTGTAATAGCTCCCTTGCTGAACTTATGACTAATAACAATAAAATATTAACAAAATAGTTTTGCTTGGTGGCAGCTCTAGAGAGAGGAATGAAAGCTGTTGTGTTCTTTGTTTTGTTTCAAGCCTGTGACATATACTTTTGCTCCCATTACTACCATATCATTTTGGTACCGAGAGCATCAGTGACAGCAGTGGCACCATGTTCCTCGCCAGTGTGAGGAGAAACAGGCCAGTATGTTCTCCTCAACCAAGAGAGAATTTGTTTTCCTGTAGCAACTTGTCTTTCTCAACTCAAACTGCTCAAAACTCTCCAGCTTCCTCCAGTTCTTCCTGCTTCCTCCCTGATGTTCCTGGAAGTCACTGTAATACCTACTTTTCCTCCCTGACCTCCCTTGTCCTTGTGTTGAGTTCCCTTTCATCTCTCCCAGCTCCTGCAGCACTCATTCATACTCTCTCCCCCATCCTTATAGCTTACCAGGATTCACAGAGCCTCCAGTGACTCTTTCTGGAGAAGCCAGCTCACTCCCCCATCAAGCAGTAGAATTAAAAGGTTTGCCAGTTCTCAGAAGGCACGCCTATAAAATTGCCCCCCAAATATCTGCCAGATTACATTTTCAATTTTAAAATATATATTTTTTTATTTGCTTGTAATTATTGTTGACCTACAATCACACCTACGGGCCCCAGCTGAGACTGGGCACCATCTCTGCCCGTGGTAATTAACAGCCCCCAATGCAGAGTTTGAAATGTAAATAGGTATGTCAGTCCAAAGATGAAGGAAGTAGATACCATAAATCTTATTATTTCATTTCTTTCCAAGCTGCAGCTAAGTTTGTTCAAAATCTTTGGCAACTGCAGCAAAGTTTTCAGGTAGTTCTATGAGCCTGATGCAGCGTATATAGTGAAATGAGTTTGTATCATTTCCATTTTTTTTCTTTCATGTTGTTTTAGTCCTCACAGAATTATAGTCTTTATTTGTTCCTGCTACAGTGCCTTATGAATTAACAAAGGATCTGTTAACAGATCCTTGCATATTTCATTCAAACTAAATTCTGTGGTAAAACTAAATTTTGTTTTTTTTAAAAAAAACTAAAGATTATGTTTTTAATCCCTTGTGTGATGTCACATGAATGCTTAATTTTACAGGCAAGTTTGGAGGGATTATTAGAACGAGAACAAATAAAATTAAATAAAACTAAAAAAAAGCAGGCAGTAACCATTGGCAAACAATGAGGTTCAGTTTTACATTTTCGGTGTAACTTGTAGCCTGTCATTACAAAAGTACAACAAAACAGCCAAAATAAAAAGCCTTTCAAATCTGTTTTGCAAACACTGTAACAGCATTAGGCAAGACTTGTGACAACTCAGAAATTTGCATTTGTCCTAATTTTGTGATCCTCATCTTTTCAATTTATTTAAATTTCCTTAACTTGTTCTTGCAAGCTTTTGTATTCTGGTGCTTTTTTAATGCTAACACCAATTGACTCCAGGCTGTAGTATCCTTTGGCACTATGACGGTGTTATGATTCACATTACCACTGGCAGGTTATCTCCTGATAATTGTATAATTAACTTAGCGCGTAATTATCATTGTTTCCAGTACCTTGCTCTATGATTGCCACCTGGATACTGCAAAGTAGCATGTATTGTTTTTAAACGTGGTCAAACTGTAATGTTTGAAGGCTTGTGGACTTTATGCTGTCTGGAGGGCTTGCAAGCCAGTTTGTCGCGGCTGGGAGACTGAGGTAGGAGCTGAGCCAGCCTGAAGGGGCCCACCATACATAAATGGATGATGGCAGTCTCTCTAACCTCCACATCAGATATGTCTGTGAAAAAATAATAAATTCTTAGAAATAAACAAATAAATTCTAGATATATGGAAGCTTCTATCAGTTAGGAAAACTTCTACACATCAAGCTATGTACTACAGTTCCCACATGTGTTTCACATTGTCTCCTGTTTTCAACCCACTTTCTTCTTTTGAAGGTTCCCCCTCCATTTCTCTGACCATTTTGTTTCATTTATCATTAAGATTTTGAGAAGGATTTTCAAACACAGGATTTTCAAGCCAGTTCAGGATGAGGAAAACCTGGTCTTCCTATCCCATGCTCTTTTACAGAAACTGTAGAAAAAAAGGTGTCACCACTGCTTCACTATAAACCCAGCACCTTTTAAACCTCAGTTGTTCTCAGTGAAAACAAACAGTGTTTTCTTCATTTTTCTTAGACAGATTGCTTAACTTTGTTCCAGCTCTGTTCAGTTTTGCTAAATGCTTAAAGGAACCAGGAACTCATTTCAGTTAAAGCTGACAAATTTTCACAGTGTCTGCATGGTACAAGCATTTAATTGCCTATAAGCAGACCAAACATTGACACAAACAGGGATGGTGTCTGCACATTATTAACAGGGGAAGAGGTAGGCCAGATCTACTGGGGAATGTGGGAATTAATCAGTTTTGATTTTCATGCCAGTATGCGACAGTGTCTTTGCTTTAACTTCCTGGGCTGAAAACAAGGGATACCTAGTCTGATCCAACCTTTTGAACTTCTTTGAGAATCTGGAATGAATGACACTGGCTCTGACTACATTATTGTTATACATAAATTGTTAGAATTGTTTCTAGATTCAGATGAGACTGAAAGTGCTTTTTCCATTGAGTTCTCCAGTGAGACAGGCCAGGAGGGTGATGTTCACTATTGTTTTAATATCTGCCAAACTGCAGCTTTAATATTAATGGCTTATTCAGGCCATGCCATTTCTTAATATTTTTGGTATCATCCTCTGTGATATTTATGCTAATTGCCAAGTGCTTTCAGTGAAACCTAATTTCCAGCTTCAGTGAATAACTTCTACACATACAATTTAAAAAGCAGAACACTTAATTTAAACAGAATATATAAAAAGGTTTTTTTCCTCTCTCTTTTGCCTTATACTGCTATTGTTAAGCCTGAATCAGATATGAAATATGTGGTTGTTATTGAAACAAAAATCCACTCTCATTCAAAGTTTAATGTTACTCAACTTTCCATACAATGACTTCAGTAATGCTTTATCTGCTTATTATGAATGTCCTTGACAGAATGTTTGTGGAGCAAATCATTTACGGAAAAAAATCAGAAATGGGGGGTGGGATGGTAGGTACATATATATATATATGTATATGAGTGTGTATGTGTACACACAAACACATACACCCTTCAAGTTGAGTATTTTCTGCTCCAGACATTTGCAACTTCTCTTTGCAGTCATAGGAAGTTATTATAACCTCGGCAGGGACCTCAGGGTTTCCAGATTCGGTTATGTTCTGAAATTCTTACAATTGTATGAATTGTTCTGAAATTCTTAAAATTATAAAAACCATTGTTGTATACTGTTTTGCTATCTGCATTAAAGAAAATATCCCTGTCAAACATAATCCTACTCGGTATTTATGGTGAAATCATATATCCAAGCAACAAAAACTTTTCAGAAAGTTATGACTCCAATTATTTACAGCAGCTGGCTTAATCTATACTCTGGTACAACTTCTTTCTTAACCTCTTAATGAGACATAATACTGCAGATCACTGTCTAGCTCCTTAAAACTGCAGCTTGCACGATACCTTTGTGGTGTATTAATCTTTTAACCCCTTGAGGCACACTGAACATCAATTACACAGCGCTGTCGCCCAGAGGTGAGATCTGTGAGCTGGAACTGAAGGCAGGCTGCTGCCAAGGCATCTCACGCAGCTCCTCAGCAATCTGTCTTCTCCAGGGCGTGGGGGCAGCACTCCTTCAGAAAGCCATCAGCACATAATACAGTATTTGAGTGTATTTGCAGCTAAAACTAACTTGTCGCACAAGGAAGAGCTCGCAAATCATCCAGACCTTCCTGACCCCATACAATTTGCTGCTGAGGAGCACAAACTATTAAATAGCCTCGCAAGGTCCACACGAAAGGAGCAAAAGGGAATTCTTAGAACTGTCCTGGATTTCTCAGAGCATCCAACTTGGCAGGAGGATAGAAGGTAAAAAAATGCCACCAAAATTGAAAGGGAATATTGGTATTGCTTAAAGATGAGACAGGCCCATTTTTGGAAAAAAAGAGAGGGAAGTCAGCTGAAAAAACATGATATGAACTCCCTGCTATGGAGATTTCCTAACAGTTCCAAATACAAGTGAGTTTATAGTCATTTCTCCTACATAAGAAGACACCCATGGAAGTTACATTAACTGTATGCCTCCTGTATATGTTCTGGCAGTTGTTAAGTTTGTTCTTAAAGTGTACGCAGATTAAGATTGTAAAGAGAAGTAGTGGACTCATTGGTAGTACGGGTACCTCCCTAGCGGCAGTTGTCGCCTTTGTTATGGCAAATTGACCTATTTGACATTAAAAGGGATCTCAAGAAAAGATCGGTGGAATGGTGGGAAGCTTTTGCTAAAAGGAGTACAACCAGAGAAAGGTTGTACCTACGCCAACCACCCCGATCACATAAGGCCAAAATTGAAAACACCAATTGTAGGTGGACCGTGC
>NW_020448507.1:14703-15929 GCF_003343035.1 Apteryx rowi | reverse complement strand
CTGGAGGGCTCCAACCAGCCCTGCTTTGTGCAGGAGCTTGGACTGGAGACCTCCAGAGGTCCCTTCCCACCAAAACTCCTCTACAATTCCATGAATTCTTGCTCCTCAGCCTCTGCTCTGGCACRGCTGGCAGGGGGATGAGAGCACCTGGGGCAGGGCAGAACAAATCTGTCTGGGAAAGCATCAGGGGAAGATCCAGAGGTCCCTGGCTCAGGTCTGGCCTTCAGAAAACTCCCTCGTGCACCCTGAGAGGCTCCATCTGCCTCTTCCACCCTGCCCTGTGCTCCCCTCCCTTCAGACAAAGCAGTGGCCATCATTGCCTGGGGACTCTCTTCCCCATGGGGAGGAGAAGGTGGTCCTTCACCAGCCCCACACTGCCTTTCCCACCCCTGGCCTTTGCAGTTGCGTGTGCCTGGCTCTGCCCACTTGCCTTCCCCACAGTCATAGCTGCACTGAAGCCCATGAAAATTCGGGTGCTTTTATCCTCGAGCTGGCATCCACCCTGCACCAGAAGCCTGGCTGGCCACAAAGGCATCGCCCTTCCAGTATCCCAGGCTTGCAGACAAGGGCATGGGTCTTCGCTCCAATTTCCCTGCTCCTCCCTGTGCTCCCGGCACTGCTGCTGTTCTGCCCATGTCAAACCCTCCTGCTGCCAGGCTGCCCCGGGCCCGAGGCAGCTCCAGCTCCCTTCAGGGCTGCACTGGAGCCATTCAGGAGAGGGCTGAGGTGTGGCTGGCACCACCACAGTTGGTCGGGAGAGGGCATCTCCCACCAAATCACAGAATCACAGGATGGTTGAGGTTGGAAGGGACCTCTGGAGATCGTCTACGTCCAACCCCCCCTGCTCAGGCAGGGTCACCTAGAGCACGTTGCACAGGATTGTGTCCAGGTAGGTTTTGAATATCTCCAGAGAAGGAGACTCCACAACCTCTCTGGGCTACCTGTTCCAGTGCTCTGTCACCCTCACAGTGAAAAAGTATTTCCTCATATTCAGATGGAACTGTCTGTGTTTCAGTTTGTGCCCGTTGCCTCGCGTCCTGTCACTGGGCACCACTGAAAAGAGTCTGGCTCCATCCTCTTGACACCCTCCCTTCAGATATTTGTAAACATTAATAAGATACCCTCTCAATCTTCTCTTCTCCAGGCTGAACAGGCCCAGCTCTCTCAGCCTTTCCTCATAGGAGAGATGCTCCAGTCCCCTAATCACCTTTGTAGCCCTTCGCTGG
>NW_020448507.1:11501-12503 GCF_003343035.1 Apteryx rowi | reverse complement strand
CATTATGTGTGGATGAAATCTGACTGGAACTGGGAATATAAATTTTAGTCGCCTGTTTCCATGTACACAGTGCTGTAGGTCAGGGCTGGCTCCTCTGGAGCCCACGGGCAGAGGCCCCTGCTCCTCACAGCAAACTCAGCCAGCACAAAGCAGAGCTCATGCCATGGACCTCAATGACTGTGCTGCTGAGATGGGGAGATGTAATGTGTGTTTGGGGGAGGTTATGAGAAAGTTTGCTCAGAGAAGTCTGTCCTAAGTTGTCAATGTGTCTCCTTCATCACACASTCTCCCTGTGCCCTAAAGGAGCGAAATGTCCAACAGCAGCTCCCTCAAYGCGTTCCTCCTCCTGGCATTTGCAGATACGTGGGAGCTGCATCTCCTGCACTTCTCATTCTTCCTGGGCATCTACCTGGCTGCCCTCCTGGGAAACAGTCTCATCATCACAGCCGTAGCCTGCGACCACCACCTCCACACCCCCATGTACTTCTTCCTCCTCAACCTCTCCCTCCTTGACCTTGGCACCATCTCCACCACTATCCCCAAATCCATGGCCAATTCCCTGAGGGACACCAGGACCATTTCCTACTCAGAATGTTCTGCCCAGGTCTTTTTCTTGGTCTTCTTTACATTGGCAGAGCATTGTCTTCTCACAGTCATGGCCTATGACCGCTATGTTGCCATCTGCAAACCCCTGCAGTACGGTAAACTAATGTGCAGCAGAGCTTGTGTCAAAATGGCAGCAGCTGCCTGGGGCAGTGCTTTCCTCCATGCTCTCTTGCACACTGGGAACACATTTTCCATACCACTCTGCCAAGGCAACACTGTGGAACAGTTCTTCTGTGAAGTTCCCCCACTCCTTAAGCTCTCCTGCTCAGACTCCTACCGCAGGTAAGCTGGGCTTATTGCAGTTAGTGCCTTTTTAGGTTTTGGGTGTTTCATTTTCATTGTGCTGTCCTACGTGCAGATCTTCACTGCTGTGCTGAGGATCCCCTCTGAGCAGGG
>NW_020448507.1:0-1281 GCF_003343035.1 Apteryx rowi | reverse complement strand
AGAGGGTGGAAGGGGCACTGGTTGCACAGAGGGATCATGGAGACATTTTCAATGCACGCAGGGATGGAGCAAGGAAAGCCAGAGCACAGCTGGAGGTGCAACCAGAGACCTTGCATATGGAAAGGGCTGGCGGATTATTAAGTGACTCTTAGAAATTCCCCTGGAGTCTGGAGGGCCCATACCCAGCCCAGTCTGTGCCCCACGTGGGGGTCAGCAAACAGCCATGCTCCGGGATCTGCCAGGGTCTGGTACAGAAGAGAGATCGTGCAAGGCTGGCCTTTTCCCCTCCATTGGGATACAGAGAGCTGCAGGAGGATGGAGGTGGCCATGGACAACCCCACAGCTGGGGTGAGCAGGCAGTGCTGGAAAGGGGTGATGTGAGGGGCTGTTCTGGGACGATGGCCCTGGCGCAGCTTCCCCAGTGTGTCCATGCAACACAGGGAACAACCTGGGCTCTTCCCTCCTGCACCTGCCATGTCCTGATGACTTTCCCAGGAGACCTGCATTTGCCCTGCAAGCACATGGCCGTGTGCTCCCACACTGCCGTTCACACACAGTAGCTGCCTGATGGCATTTTCCCCTCCTGGGCCCTTCCCAGCCCAGCCCAGATCCTCCCCTGCTCTCCCCACCTCCCCTGCCCTCTCCCCAGACCACCCAGCAGAGCAGCCCACACTGGGGGTGACCCCGCAGCAGTGCCCATTGCACGGGGCTGCAGAGCTCTGGGCACTCACTCCACAGCCACAGCCCCTCTGATGGGCACAGCAGGTCCTGAGGGGCAGAGAGGGGTGTCAGCCTCCCCATCAGGCCCTGGGCTGGGGGCCAGCAATGGCACAAGGAAATGGAGGCCACTCACTCCATGTCTCCACTGCTCTCATCACCAGGAGATCCTTAACCCTGGCTGCCTGCAGCCCCTCTGGGCAGCCCCTCTCCCCAGGACGGCACATGAGTCCTGGCCCCGGGGCTCCTCAGGCAGCTCCAGTGACAGAGCAGCCTGCCCCAAGCTGACACACATAGAAACAGGTTTTCATTTATTCTTCCCCACAAGCACACAATGGCACCATTGCTCTTCTTCAGAGACATCCCTGTTCTCCAGAGAGCCTTTCCCCTGGTCAGTGTGTCCATGCTGGCSTGCCCAGCCACTCCTGCACCCCTCCACTGTGTTCCCTGGGCTGGCGGTGCTGCTCTGCAGGGCGAGCGGGCTGTGGGACCCCAGGGTGACTCCACACTGGCCATGCTGGTCAGGGCAGACCCGGCTGGACCAGCATCACCGCACCTGACAAC
>NW_020448506.1:1614-8572 GCF_003343035.1 Apteryx rowi | reverse complement strand
CTGAGCTGTGTCTGTGCTCAGCTGCTCGCTCGCGGCGGGGCCGGGGTGCCGGAGCATCCCGCTGAGGGCAAACGAGCATTTTGCTTCCGGGCGCCCGGCGTTTTGGTGCCGGCAGAGGCAGGGCTCTGTGCTGGGGCTGGGCGAGCGGAGGGCCCTGTCGGGGGGTGCCGGCCCCGGCCCCGTGGGAGCAGCCGCGGGGACACCGGCTGAGGCGGCCCGCGCCTCCGCAGCAGGCGGCAGCTGGAGGCCGCATTCGCAGGAGGTTTTTATTTCTCCTCTAACAGAAACCAGAAGCGTCCACAGCTCTTAACCAGCCCTGCCTGCTGCAGACGAGGCCCCACAGGGCCCGCGGCAACGGTGCCGGTAGCCCGGACGCCGTGTCGGGACCACGGGGCAGCGCGCAGTGCCGGGGTCCTGCCGGGAAGCTGGGACGGGCTGGGAGCTGCCGGCACTCTGGAGTCCAGGACACGAGTGGCGGCCCCGCACCGCAGCCGTGCCAGGGACTGCCCAGCCATCAGGGACGGGGACGCGGCGGCTCGGGAGCTGCCTGGGCTCTCGGGAACCCCCCTGCCTCCTCTGCAGAGGCTCCCCGGGGGCTTTGCCGGGGCCGGCCACAATTTCGCTGCCTGGCGGGGGCTGTGCTGCAGGAGGAGGAGAGGGACGGGACGGCCCGGCCCAACAGCCCCTCGGGGCCACGAGCTGAGAGGGGCCGCGGGAGCAGAGCCCCGGGCAGGGACGCGCACAGGCGGCGCTCGGCCCCTCGGGGCCACGCTCGCGCTGGGATCCCAACACCGTGTTCGACCAAGGAGGCAGGACAGAGACGCAGACGCAGAGCCAGCGCTAGTTCAATGTCTGTGTTTATTAGGATGACACGCAGGGTGTGGGGACAAGTGTGGGGCAGAGGGACAGGGCAGAGGGGCCGGGCACAGGGGGCCGGCGGGGACCTGCGCCGGAGGAGAGCTGCTGCCACCAGCAGCCACGGGGATGGACGGGTACGGAGACACGGAAGGGGACGAGGCCGGGGGACGGTGGAGCTCCCGGTGGGTTAGGAGGAGCACTYGGATCTCTTGAGGACCTTCTCRATTTTCTTGCCGTCGTGCGTGACCTCGCAGGTGTAGGTCTCGTGACTCTTCCAGTCGGCAGCAGACAGCGTCAGGTAGCTGCTGGCCATGTACTTGTTGTTGCTCTGCTGCCTCTGGGGCCTGGTGGTCTCCACACCGCTGGACTTGACGGCGCCATCGACCTTCCAGACAACATCCGCAGCGCCGGGGTAGAAGTCGCCCAGCAGACACACCAGGGTGGCTTTGCTCTTTGYCGTGATCTCGTCGGAGGAAGGCGGGAAGAGGTGCACGGTGGGGGAGGCCTTGGGCTGGCCTGCAGGAGAGAGCGGCAGCGGGGTTAAAGAGGGAGCAGAACGTGGAGGGAGGCAGGAGAGGTCTTTAAATGTGCTCCTGGCTGTACCGTGGTGCATCATCGCTGTCGCATCGTCCTAGTAATCCTAGTAAGCTTTTTTAGCTGCCTTATGAGAAAGAGGTCCTAACACTAAATAGGAAGTACCGTGTGTACGGGCTGCAGGATTCCCAGCAGCCAGCGTCGCTCATCTCAGCTGCRTACCATGCTCACGCTTCACTTTGGCAGCGATGCACAGCTCCTGTCCTGCCTCTGAGCCCAGCTGAGGAGGGGCCTCGCCACACTGCTCGTGGCCAGCCTCACATTCAGCCTCTGCGCTCCCCGTAACTCCCCAAAAGCCCAGGGCCAAGAAGTACAGCTCTCTTCAAATGGCCACATGCCCCCATCAACACGCTGAAGAGAACAGTTGTTTTTGTGGGTGTGGCCGTGCCCCATCTTGGCATTTCTGCCTCTGCTTCCACGGAGGGGCCACAATTCCAGCCGACGGGATCTGCGCTCGCCAAGGACAGCGCAGCTCGGAGCTGGGTCAGTGGCGGTGGGTCACCCTCGCTCTCAGCCCGAAGCCACTGTCGCTACCGCGCTGCCCCCGCAYGCTCCAGCCCGGCACGACCCTGCGGCACCATGCTCCTCTCCCCTAGTTTCAGGCACCAGCCAGCGTGCCTCGTGTCAGGCCGGTCATGAGATACTTTCGATTACATCTCCTAATGTCCTCAAACAAGAGATTTGATTCTCACACCATGGAGTGTGCAAGGCAGGGAATGAATGGATTATGAGTTATCCAGCCTGCTTATAGTACTTCAGCGTGTCATTCAGTGACAAATTACTCCTTAAAGTGAGTCACTGGGCGGAAATGATACTGTCTCTTTGCTTTTTCTCTCTYCTCTGGTGTGTTTAAGGAAGTGATTGCTTCATCCACAGCACTTATTTTGTGATCTCACATACTTCAGCTGAAGCCTCTCCTTTTCCTGTCTATATCAGAGGACCCCTTCTTAGCTCTGGCTGTTCCTCCTCTATGAGCAAGTCTGGTTTTTGACCTTCTGCCTGCCTTGCACTTACACTTCATGCAGAGCAAACAAACTGAACCCACATGCATCTAGCATGAATCTGTACATTTTTCTACAACCACTTAATATTTTTAAGATGCTGTCCTGACACTCAGATATTGCCTAAAACTATCTTCATTTGCTCCCCATAAGAGAAACATCTTTCCCTTTTCAGACTATTTTTCTGAATTCTTTCCCTTTGTTTGAATTCCTACTTCTCAATAATACCCTCTAACCCTTTAAAAGTAGTTCTCAATTATGATGCTATTTTGGAGACTAAAAAAAGCAACCATCATTTTGAACACTATTGAAATACAAGAGGCAATTTTTCCTCGACTAGCAAGACCGACCAGTCTGCACAAACTTGAAACCTTCCATTTCAATTCCCTACACTTCCTCATCATATAACAGTGTGTACCTGGGAGCTTTTCCTTAGGAGAAAAAAAAGGTTAAGAAGTTCCTGTTTTATAAACTCTAATATAACCTGGCTGGCTGTCAAATAAATGTATCTTTTTACTAAGCAATTCCTGAAGTCAAACAAGTTGAACAAGACCCAAATAGTATAACCAAGTATTTGATCAGGAGGAAATCTGCAGATTTGAAAGGGCGAAAAAGGGTTTGTGAGCAGTAAAGACCAATTGGCATGTAAAACCTTGTTTTCCCCCAGTGAGAGAAAGGTAACTGGATGCATGTCAGTGTAGTTAGACCAAGGACATTTGATTATGACCAGATGGAGAAGTTGGAAAAAGAAAAACAGGAAAAACCTGGACACCCACCAGCCACTGGGGAACGATCATAGGTGAATATCAGTGTGACTTACTGAGAACGGTCAGCTGGGTTCCATCACCAAAGATATATACACAGTGACACATGGTGGTGCAAAAATAGCCCAGGCAGCTGCCTATGTCCAGCCTGCAGCCTCGGCGCCCCGCAAGCATGGTGGGGCAGCAGCCATGGTGGTGGTTGGGCTCCTGGCCGCTCAAGTGACTTGTGCGGCACCATTTGCTGGAGGATAACAGAGCGGGGATGGTATTTGTGGATCTCCCCCCCCCCCAGTCTCTCCCAAGGGATATCCAGATGTGCCTCTGTTGGCCAAGGTCTTGCTGAAGTCACATGTCAATCCCCCCAAAACATGCTTGCTTGTTTTCAAGTTTTAGTGAAGGTTGTTCCCTCCCCTCCACCATTCAGGGCAATTCACCTTTGATGGCCTTACACTCTTTCCATCTTTCTTCCCTCCTGGATCTCTTCTCCTTCTTGTGGGGAGCAGCGGCAGCTTGCTGGGCCCAACTTCACCCAGTTCAAGCAGGTCTACCCTCTTCCCAGCTGCCTGTGCAGGCATGGAGTAACTAGACCACCACAGGACCGTGACACCCACAGTACTTCTCTATGGGCTGGGAAGTGTGGAGAGCCCAAAGGATACTCTGAGCACAGAGCTGAGGGGCCAGCATGGCCCAGGTCTTCCAGGTGGGAGGCAGCAGGTTACTGGRAAAGCTGATGAGCACAGCTCCAGCTGTGGATGGGAAGGAATGTGAGGAGCTCAAAGCTCAGGGTAAGCTGGCAAAGCCGAGCAGGATGTCCCAGTGTGTGCCAAGCAGGAATATAGCCGTGACTCTCATGGTGAGCCCAGCAGGTAGCAGGGAGCCTGCAACAGGCTCACCAGGAGACCCCACTGCATCCCGAAGGGTACCGCTGCTCTCTGGTCCTGCCGTAGCCTGGACACTCCTACCTTTGGGAGTTGAGCTGGACAGAGAGGTGACAGAGAAGCTGGCTTCAGAGCAGCCTCCCTCTGCTTCAAGAGTGAGTCAAACACCAGGGGGGCAGATGGAGCATTTAAACCCATCTCACCTTGTTCTGTCAAGGTCACGGCCTGCTTCCCAAGAGTTTCCACTGGCACACCAGGATGAGGGATTGTGCTGCTTGACTAGTTGATGCAGCTCTTGAGCAGCAGGGGAGGAGCAACAGTGACTTTGCTGAAGTGTTTTCCTTATACAGGCCCCAGGGACAGGAGCCCCACAGAGACCTGCAGATTTTTGCCAACCTGAGATGCAGTATCCCATACGGACCCAGGAACTTGCCATCCCACAGAGTCATGCRGAGCACCCCTCCACCCACCCTGGATCCCCCAGGCCATTGCTCCTCTGGGTCAATCCATCCCAGCCTGATGCTAGGCCCTTCCCCCCTAAGCTCCCGTAGGCATTACCATGGCATAGCTCGCTTACTGGCACTGCTGACCCTCAGCTCTGGTCCTACCACCCACTGAGGAAGTGGCTCATCCCTATTAGTCCCTGCCTTCATGGCCCATTTGAGCAGCAAGGACAGCTCAGGTGAAGGCTTCCAGCATACAGGATCATCTGTCAAGGGCCTGGGCAGGCAAGGTGGGGCTGGAGAAAAGGCATCAAAGGCTGTTAGCAGAGAGGAAAAGCTGAGACTAGCAGAGTAAACCACACTGGGGATATGGATGCCTAAATACAGCTGCARTAGTCAAGGCAGGGGTGAGCCAGGATGGGTTTCAGCTGAGATGTTAATGAGACCAATTAACTCTGAATTCCCAAGGGAAGGCTTGACTGCTGCTTTCTAAAGAGCTTTCCCAGCATGATGCCAGTCTCACAGGACACAAGGTGCTTGGCTTGGAGAAAATGAGCTCTTGGGGTGCTAAGTTTAAATAGCACCTACTTAAAATGAACTTGAAAATATTTAGACACTGTCATTTGTGCAAGTGGTTATACAAAGATGCAGAGTCAGTTGGGTCTTGGAAAATAACTAGAGATCGGCTGTAAGGGGACAAAGGCCTGTTCTCCATGGGTTATGTGTGCATCAGGAAATGCAAGTTACTCACACCAAAAGTGTTTGCAGGAAATGGAGAGCATCAGTGAATCTTGCAAGTCATTAAAAGACAAATAATGCTTAGACAATTTTGTGGTTCAAGGAACTTTCTGTTTCAGAAGTTCGCTTTGCCTCTCAGAAAGCTTAGGCATTGCTGCAAAGGTGAAAGTAGGCAAAAACTCATGGAAATCRTTTATGCAAAAAACTTAGCTGAACCTGATGCCCTCTTTTCCATATGACCTGCTTCTGAGCATTTCTGAGACTGATGGGGTTTTGGTTGCACTTTAGAGGAGGRCAAAAAAGGATGACAATGTTCAGCTCGGAATCTAGCTCTTCTTGTAGGAGCAAGGCATGGAAGAAAACCTTCACGGTGTCCAACTTACCAGGTGAGATGCGTTGGCAGATGATCCTTTGGCACAGGCCTGGCACTTGGCCTCTGTGGGTCCGAGGCTGCCCCTTGCCGGGAGCACGGACGGGTGAGGGGATGCTAGTCTTGGGCGYGCAGGGACAGCCCCACTGTGGGGAGGCTACACACAGTTACACATGTCTCGATGGCCAGGCCTGGGGCCAGGTCCAGGATTGGGGCTGAGCAGCTCAGGCCACATGAAGCTCTCTCCATCGCTGCTGCTTACCTCACCCAGATGTCCCAGGTAACAAACAAAAAGGGAAACTGTAGGATGGGTCGGGCATCCTTGCAGTATAAACTGTCCTGTAATCACCCTGGCACAGCTTGTGCAACCATCTGCTCCCAGAAGCCATATCTGTTATCAACTAAAACCAGCACTGGCTGCAGAGAGGAACACTGCTGCCCTCACTGTGCATACCCCAGGGATGCAGCTCAGGCTGCCTTCTCACCAACAAAGCTTTGCCATGAGCAGTGCAGGGCAGCACGGGAAGGGCTGTGGTGGGTACCTGTGTGACCATCACATGAGGACAGCAAACACTGTACAATGGTCCCTGCAATGGCAGGAGGTTTGTGTCACACTTCCCCAKTGCTCAGCATAACTGCGGGAGCATCGCTGCTGCTATCATAGCCAGCACAGTAATAAAGGGCCTCGTCCTCAGCTTGGACTCCAGGGATGAATAACGGGGCTGTGGAGTGAGACAACAGAGCAGAGAGTAGCACAAGGATGCTCAAGGGTGTCTGGTTGTTGTTATAAACATACCATAGTGACTAGGGGAACTGCCAGGTTTCCGCTGGAACCAGCCATGGTGGCTATAGGCATAGTAGCAGCTGCTACTCCCGGAGCAGGTGATCTGGGAGGTTTGTCCCAGGGACATGGACATCGAGGCTCGCTAAGTAAGTGCTGGCTGGACCAGGGAACCTGCAGAGGGAGAGAGAGGAGCGAGAGAACGGGGGGTCAGTGAGTGCAGAGTGCCGTGGGGCTCAGCAAGGTCTGGCAAACCCGCACGCACTGGCCATGCACAGCAACATCAGCTCTGATGCTGCAGGGCTGGCCCCGGGGGTAAGGTCAGCCTGGGGGAGCAGAAAAGTGTGCCAGATGGGAACCTCCTGGTCAGGGCAGAGCCTGCTGGAGCTCGTAGCACTTCAGCAGCAGCTCAGCATGAAGGCGCGAGGCTGGTGGGCAGCAGATGCACAGCACCCCGGTTGCTCCTGGTGGAGCTGCACGGGCAGGAGGGCAGCGAGGGCACCCGGCAGGGCCCTGGGTGCCAGCCTGGCC
>NW_020448506.1:0-774 GCF_003343035.1 Apteryx rowi | reverse complement strand
GCACCTGTGCCGTGGGCGAGCACCGCGAGGAGGAGAGGAGCCCAGGCCATGGCGCGATCCCACCAGCTACGCGTCCCCACGCCGACGGGGCTCTGCCGCGGACCCCCGACTCCCTCTTAAACMCCCGCCCGCCCGCGGCACGGCCCCTCCATGCAAATCTGCCCCGCGCTCACCACCAAAACCTGCCCGCGCCTCCCTCCCCTCCRCCCTTCCYGCTCCCAGCCCAGAYCGGCCACGTTAGAYGCAGYGGGGCTTGTCYGAGSCCTCAGAGCGGAGACACGTCCCACCGCACATGCCAAAACCCAGGCACACGTGGACCGCTCATCCCCAGACCGGGACGAGCGGAGCAGGGACAGAGGGCCTGGGAGAGCYGGGCTCCTGGAGCAGGCAGGGSAGCAGGCGGCCCTCACAGCTCCAACCACCCYGCCGTGGGGCTGGGGCGATGCCCACCACTGGGAACACCCCCACGCTCCACATCTGACCCTCTCACACGTGTGTCCCTGGCCCCACACAGGCCCCACACATTCCTGCCCGTACCCACCACAATTCCTGCCCTGCACTGCTGCACCTGTCCCACACCCTTTCCCACAAACAGAGATGCCAACTCCTGCRCTTGAGTAAGAACAACGCCCRAGACCCTGCTGAGGCCACTTCTGCAGCACTGCGTCCACCTCCGGGCTCCCCAGCACAAGAGAGATGGGGGTCAGCAAAGGGCCACGAGGGTGCTGAAGGCACTGGAGCATCTCTCATATGGGGAAGAGCCTGAGGAGAGAC
>NW_020448505.1:5851-7804 GCF_003343035.1 Apteryx rowi | reverse complement strand
GGCGGAGGAAGAGATGGAGGGATGGAGAAGCAGTTGGAGGGCGGGAGGGAAGGATGGAGGGGTGGAGGGAGGGATGGAAGGAAGGAGAGATGGAAGGAGGGATGGAGGGAGGGATGGAGGGAGGGATGGAAGGAAGGAGAGATGGAAGGAGGGATGGATGGAGGAAGGGATGGAGGGATGGATGGAAGGAGGGACGGAAGGAGAGATGGATGGAGGGATGAAAGGAAGGACGGATGGATGGAAGGAAGGAGAGATGGAAGGAGGGATGGATGGAGGAAGGGATGGAAGGAGGGATGGATGGAGGGATGGAAGGAAGGAGAGATGGAAGGAGGGATGGAAGGAAGGAGAGATGGAGGGATGGAAAGAGGGATGGAAGGAGGGACGGAAGGAAGGAGGGACAGAGGGAGGCACGGAGGGAGGGACGGAGGGAGGGACACGTCCCCCACTCGCCCCGTGTCCCCCAGCTCCGGGCAGACGAAGGCTCCCGTCCTCCTCCTCCTCCTCCTCCTCCTGCTGGGTGAGTTGGGGACCTGCCGGGGGGGGTGGTGACACCATGGGGTGACACCAACCGGGGGAGGGGTGACGCCGGGTGACATCGAGGGTGACATGAGGGTGACACCAACCAGGGCGGTGACATCAGGGGGTGACACCGGCTGACACCGGGTGACATGGAGGGTGACAAGAGTGACACAGGGTGACACCAGGGTGGCAACACCATGGGGTGACACCAACCAGAGGGGGTGACACTGGGGGGGGGACACTGGGTGACATGGAGGGTGACAAGGGGTGACACCGGGCTGGTGACACCATGGGGTGACACCAACCAGAGGGGGTGACATGGGGTGGTGACACTGAGGGTGACACGGGGTGACACCAGTGTGGCCATGGGGTGACACCACGAGGTGACCCCAACTGGGGGGGTGACACCGGGTGACACGGAGGGTGACAAGGGTGACACGGGGGGGGGGGAGGACAGGGGACCCCCAACCGTGGGGTGACCCCCTGCCTCCCCCCCATCTCCAGAGCCGGTGGCCGGTGGCCCCCTGCCCACGACGGCGCCGGCAGGGGGTGAGGACAGCGGTGGTGGCACCCACGGGTGGGGGCTGCACCCACGGGTGGGGGGTCCCAGTCCCATACTGGGGGTCCCAAGGTGACACCAGGGTGGTCCCCAGGGTGGCCCCAGTCCCATACTGGGGGTCCCAGCTCCATACTGGGGGTCCCAGGTCCATACTGGGGTGACACCAGGGAGGTCCCAGGTCCATCCTGGTTGGGTCCCACACCCATACTGGGGGTCTGAGGTCCATACTGGGGGTCCCAGTCCCATACTGGGGGGTCCCAGCTCCATACTGGGGATCCCAGCTCCATACTGGGGGTCCCAAGGTGACACCAGGGAGGTCCCAGGGGTGGTCCCAGGTCCATCTTGGTTGGGTCCCACACCCATACTGGGGGGTCCCAGGTCCATACTGGGGGTCCCACACCCATCCTGGGGGTCCCAAGGTGACACCAGGGTGGTCCCAGAAGGGTCCCACACCCATCCTGGGGGTCCCAGTCCCATACTGGGGGTCCCAGGTCCATACTGGGGGTCCCAAGGTGACACCAGGGAGGTCCCAGGGGTGGTCCCAGGTCCATCCTGGTTGGGTCCCACACCCGTACTGGGGGGTCCCAGGTCCATACTGGGGATCCCAGTCCCATACTGGGGATCCCAGGTCCATCCTGGTTGGGTCCCACACCCATACTGGGGGTCCCAGGTCCATACTGGGGGTCCCAAGGTGAAACCGGGGAGGTCCCAGGGGTGGTCCCAGGTCCATCCTGGTTGGGTCCCACACCCATACTGGGGGATCCCAGGTCCATACTGGGAGGTCCCAGGTCCATACTGGGGATCCCAGGTCCATCCTGGTTGGGTCCCACACCCATACTGGGGGTCCCAGTCCCATACTGGGGGGTCCCAGGTCC
>NW_020448505.1:3463-4661 GCF_003343035.1 Apteryx rowi | reverse complement strand
CGCCATGGCTTGGGAACGCTCGGGGTCACCATGGCTTGGGGTCACCATGGCTTGGGGATGCTCGGGGCCACCATGGCTTGGGGCCACCATGGCTTGGGGTCACCATGGCTTGGGGTCACCATGGCTTGGGAACGCTCGGGGTCACCATGGCTTGGGAATGCTTGGGGTCACCATGGTTTGGGGTCACCATGGCTTGGGGATGCTCGGGGACACCATGGCTTGGGACCACCATGGCTTCAGGTCACCATGGCTTGGGGGCCACCATAGTTTGGGGGATGCCCGGGGTCACCATGGCTTGGGGTCACCATGGCTTGGGGATGCTTGGGGTCACCATGGTTTGGAGTCACCATGGCCTGGGACCACCATGGCTTGGGGATGCTCAGGGTCACCATAGCTTGGGGATGACTGGGGCCACCGTGGCTTGGGGCCACCATGGCTTGGGGACACTGTGGCTTGGGGACACTGTGGCTTGGGGATACCATGGCTTGGGGTGCCCTAGGTGGGACTGCTATGACTTGGGGCCACCATAGCTTGGAGATGGCTGGGGCCACCATGGCTTGGGGTCTCCATGGCTTGGGGCCACCATGGCTTGGGGATGCTCGGGGCCACCATGACTTGGGGCCACCATGGCTTGGGGATGCTCGGGGGTGACCTAGGTGGGACCACCACAGCTTGGAGACGCTTGGGACCACCATGGCTTGGGTACTCTCAGGCTGCCCTTGGTGGGACCACCAGAGCTTGGGGCCACCCCAACGTGGGGCCACCACGTTTCGGGGATGCTCGATGTACCCAAGGTGGCACCACCGTGGCTCGGGGAGACCCCCACGGCGTGGAGACCCCATGCCACCACCTCGTGCTGACGGGTGCCACCTCGGGGACGGGGGGGGGGGACAGGTGAACAACAACGGCGTGGTCTCCTTCGGCGTGGGGGTGCCCGAGTTCACCCCCCACCCCTTCCCCCTGCCGGGCCACCGTCCCTTCGTGGCGCCGTACTGGGCCGACGTGGACACGCGCCGGGGCGGTGACGTCTTCTACCGCGAGAGCCGCGACCCCGAGCTCCTGGCCCGGCTGGCCGATGACCTGCGTCCCGCCGTGGCGCCCGGCGACCCCGTGCCGCGGCCCACCTGGGCCTTCGTGGCCACCTGGGACCGCGTGGCCTTCTTCGGCGCCGCCGGCAAGAAGGTGGGGACGCGGGGAC
>NW_020448505.1:0-1116 GCF_003343035.1 Apteryx rowi | reverse complement strand
GGTGATGGGACACCCTCCATGGTGGCCACCTCCATGGGCACGTTAAAGGGGACGTGGTGAAGGGACACCCACCATGGTGGCCACCTCCATGGGCAGAGCTAAGGGGACACGGTGGCAGGASAAYATCCTCCATGGTGGCCACCTCCATGGACACATTAAAAGGGATGTGGTGATGGGACACTCTCCATGGTGGCCACCTCCATGCAGGAGGACATCGTCCATGGTGGCCACCTCCATGAACATGTTAAAGGGGACATGATGATGGGACGCCCACCATGGTGGCCACCTCCATGAACACATTAAAAGGGACGTGGTGATGGGATGCCCACCACGGTGGCCACCTCCAGGGGCAGAGTTAAGGAGATCCGACCCGGGGATGTCCCCGTAGCTCCCCAAGGGAGGGGTGGCCAGGCCACGGGAGGTCACCCATGGGTGTCCCTCCCCCTAGGTGGGCTTCAACAGCGGCGACGACGTCCACTACTACAACGTGCCGGGCTCGCGGACGCCGGCGGTGCTGCGCGTGGGCCGCACCTCCAACGTGGGCGTCCCCGGGCGCTGGGTCTTCCGCGTCGACCGCTTCACGGCCACCGAGGGGCCACCGCCGGCCACCGCCGAGACGGCCGCGGTCACCCAAGGGCCACCGATGGCCACCAGGGCGACGTCGATGAAGAAGGAGGAGGAGGAGGCCAGCTACATCTGCGGGTGGTGGGTGGCCTTCATGCCCCGGGTGCCACCTTGGGTGGGGGACACCTGGGTGCCTGGGTCCCTTTGGGTGGGGGCACCTGGACGCCTGGGCCCCTTTGGGGTGGGGGGCACCTGGATGCCTGGGCCCCTTGTGGGTGGGGGGCACCCGGACGCCTGGGCCCATTTTGGGGTGGCACCCGGACGCCTGGGCCCCTTTGGGTGGGGGCACCCGGACGCCTGGGCCCCTTTGGGTGGGGGGCGCCCGGACGCCTGGGCCCCTTTTGGGGAGCACCCGGACACCTGGGCCCATTTTGGGTGGGGGCACCCGGACGCCTGGGCCCATTTTGGGGGGCACCCGGACGCCTGGGCCCCTTGTGGGTGGGGGCACCCAGACGCCTGGGCCCATTTTGGGGGGGCGCCCGGATGCCTGGG
>NW_020448504.1:5033-8119 GCF_003343035.1 Apteryx rowi | reverse complement strand
GCATGGGACCTGCCTGTGTCCAAACAACTGAATCCCACTTCTGTCTTTAGGTGAAGTCCATGCCCTCTACATCCAAGTGTGCAGCAGAGAGCTGCACATCACACCAAGGGCTCTACTCTTGTCCCTGCACGCTTAACACCTTCTAGCTCTCCTCTCCCTGAACCTCTTCCCACTCCCACATGATATGAACAGGGCTGTGCTAATGATGTCCACAGCATGGCTGCATGGCAGGCTGTGCAGGCCCAAGAACTTTCTCAGGGGCACCTTGTCCTTCCTGGACATCGATTTAACTCCATCAAAGGCTCCAAGGCGCTGCAGAGGTAGCTCAGGCAGCAAACCCCTCTCCTGCCATTCCTGCACAGCACAGCTCTTTTTCTCCCTGGCCTTGCGCACTGTAGGCCTTGCTCTCTTAGCAGGAACCTCCTTTCACCACTACATGTGTTTCACCAGACTGCAGTGCTCTGATGGCATGCTACAAGTCACTCTTCAGCAGTGACTGTGAGGGTAGATGATGGGGGGGATGCCCTCTGTGCGAAGAGACATCTGGGATTCGTGGAGCTCTTCCAAGGGAAGGACAAGGTGCTGGATGGGAAAAGGTGAGTGAGCATCAGAATAAGGGTGACCTTGCGATGGGAGTTACAGTTCGCCTGATCAGGGCGAGGAAGCAGACGCAGGCTCCTTTAAGCAAGCTGAGGAATTCTGTGGCACACAGGGCCTGCTGCTTATGGAGGGACTTTAATCCCCCTGGCATGCAGTGGAAGGGCAAAGTGCAGGGTGAAAGCAGTSCAGGAGGTTTCTGCAGGGTGTCACGGACACCTTCTTAGCACAGCTGCCAGATGGGCTAAGAAGGGCAACACTCTCCTGCATCTGGTACTCGCAAACAAGGAAGAACTGATCAGGGAGGTGATCATCAGTGGAAACGCTGGCTGCAGGGACCATGAAAGAGTGGAGTGCCACATCCTGAAGGCAGGGAGGAAGGACAGCAGCAGAGTACAGACTCGGGACTTCAGAGGAGCAGACTTTTGGCCTCTTTGAGGACTGCTGGGGGATCCCATGGGAGTGAGCTCTGAAGGGCACAGGAGCTCAGGAAAGCCAGCAGGYCATTAAGAACCAYATCCTGGGGTGCATCAGGAAGAGTGTTGCCAGCAGGTCGAGGGAGGGGATCCTCCCCCTCTACTCAGCCCTGCTGAGGCCACTCCTGCAGTACTCTGTCCAGTTCTGGGCTCCCCAATACGAGAGACATGGCACTACTGGAGCAAATCTAGCTCCTAAGATGATTAGGGGACTGGAGCATCTCCCCTATGAAGACAGGCTGAGAGAGCTGAGCCTGTTTAGCCTGGAGAAGAGAAGGCTGAGAGGAGATCTTATTAATGTGTACAAGTATCTGAAGGGAGGGTGTCAAGAGGATGGGACCAGACTCTTTTCAGTGGTGCCCAGCAACAGGATGTGAGGCAACGGGCACAAACTGAAACACAGACAGTTCCATCTGAACATGAGGAAAAACTTCTTGACTGTGAGGGTGACAGAGCACTGGAACAGGTTTCCCAGAGAGGCTGTGGAGTCTCCTTCTCTGGAGATATTCAAAAACCACCTGGACACAATCCTGTGCAAGGTGCTCTAGGTGACCCTGCTTGAGCAGGGGGGTTGGATTAGATGATCTCCAGAGGTCCCTTCTAACCTCAATCATTCTGTGATTCTGTGATTCTGTGAACAGCACCCACCAAGCATAAAGATGGTCCATACCAATACTCAGTAAAACCAGTAGACATCTCAGCACAAGAGCTGGACTAAACAGTGTAATATTGTCAAGCAAAGTAGGGTTGCTGTTCGGGAAGCCAAAGCTCCTCTAGGATAGACACTTGCAGGGGACATCAAGGTGTCGCAATGGAGAGATGCTCTTCACTTGTAAGAGGGAAGCAGCATTATGTTTATTGTGGTAAGACAGCGACTTAACAAATTCCAAACGTAAATAAGAATGATTTAATGAGGTTTGACTGGCAAGGTTCACACAGTTATTTACTGCATGAAGGACAGGGTCAGATACAAATGCAACGGAGACCCTCCTATTGAGTCATGACGTTCAGAAAGGAGCCCCTTGCTTTCTAAACTCCCTCAGAGAGGAGCCTAGGTGTGGCTGGATCCAATCCTAGTCTCAGACTGGGTCAACGGTTTATGTCTAAGGGATTATGTGCACAATTATTCAGAGATAGAACTCAGGAAAGTTTCATGATGTTTTGCAGTGTTTCAGCATGCTATTAATCACTTACTGAGGATTTGTCACAGGTAAGGAATCTCTCAACCATGAGGAGGAACCTTGAGAGGTATCCCTGCTCAAGAGGAGGTTCTGCAGTGCAGCCCGCTGCCATGCAGGAGAGCTCAATGGGCTCTGGGCTGCCCCCTAGTTATGGGATCAGGGGGAGATGATTGACTCATAGTCATATTTGCATGCTAGATAGGCCTTAGTTGGCGCATGCTCAATTAGCCCCTGCATACAGGCTGTTTACAGGGAGGTCAGCTTAAGGGGGAGAGAGCACATCAGTGGGGCGGGGGTGGGGGGAGAAAGGAGCACACTGTCACAGCACGTTTGCTCTTTTATAGCACAATTTGTCTATCTTGAGCACCGCACACCGAAAAACCTTGCTGAGGACTTTGAAAAGCAAAGAGCCTGCTTTGGTGCCCAAAGGAGGAAGGCTCTCTCCTCTCCCATGTTCTCCTACATCCTGCCTCTACAATAAGAGGGACCCACAGGAGAAACCAGTCTTGAGGCTCACCAAAGCATCTCAACACGTGGCCACTCTTTGTGCTGTTTCAACCCACATGACTTTGATCCTGGTTTTGAAAAATGCCAAGCCCCAAACCAACCCACAAACCCCAGATTCCTGCATAGATCTGCCCAGTGCAGCGACCTGCCAGTGCAGGGGCACAGAAGTGACTTCTCTAGTTCCCCATTTTAGGTATTTCACTGCCTTTGGCAACATCTGCAGATGGTCCTCAAGGAGTTATCAGAAAAATTTGGAAAATAACTGGGGTGGAGGGAGGTGACTGCTTTCCAGGACATGAGAGGAAATCTCTCTGCTCTCTCCCTG
>NW_020448504.1:2067-4094 GCF_003343035.1 Apteryx rowi | reverse complement strand
CACAGCATGTTTTGGGCTCGGAGATGCCATCTTGAGATGGCCACAGCCTCTGTCCTCCTCCAAATTGGGCTCAACCTCTGCACCCAAAAGAAAGCATGTTTGGGAGAGCATCTTGGAAACAGGTGGGAGACACCATCCCCACTGCACAAGTCCTGGCTGACCCCAAGGACGTTTCTCTGAGCCATGGTGGACAGTGCTGGGGTGAGTCCAGCAGGACAATCTCCCACAGCCCCCTCACATCCCCACACCTCCGCTCCCCAGTACCAGCAGGCCCAGAGCTGCTCTCCCCATCGCTGCCCCATGCCCCCATGCGGCTGCTCAGCCCTCTGGGGTGACCCCCTGGGGCACAGCCCAGACCTGCAGAGAGCAGCCCCTGCCTGGCTGCAGCCCAGCCCTGCTGGGCGCCGCGGGAGGGCTGCTGAGCCCCGGGACTGCCGTGGGCAGGAGGCCAGGGCAGAAGGGGCGACAGGACACTATCCTGCCCTGCCCTGGGGGCAGCAGGATGCTGCCCATGGGCTCCGGCAGCCCAGCCAGCCCCAGGGCCCTCACGGCAGTGCCAGGGCTGCTGCCAGCACAGGCCCCAGCACTGCCCCCCCACAGCCCCCCACAGCCCCCAGGGCGCAGGGGAGCCAGCAGCCCCGTGGGGCTCCTGTGGCAGAGTCCTGGCCCGCTGGGGCAGCAGCTGTGCCACAGGGCCCTGCATTGCCCGCCCACATGGAGCCATGTTGCCCCCAGGCCCTGCCGTGCCCCGCGCTGCCGCCTACAACATGGCGCCCCACCGCAGGGGAGGGGGCAGAGCAGTCCACAAGGGCAAGAGGGCCCAACGTTGCCATGGCATCGCCCCAGTGCAGCCCTCCTATTGGCTGGCAGGAGGAGGAGGGCGGGCATCAATTCCACTGATGGCTCTGACACTGAATTACCATCCAACATGGGAAAAAAAAAAGACCGGAAAGAGAGATGTGGAAGAGGAGCAGGAGCAAAGCAGGAGAAAGAGCAGGTGTGAGGGGGTTTGGTGGGGGCTGCAGGTGCGTTCAGCTGCTGGTTGGTGCCCTCCCGCCAGGGCAGGGGCAGCGGTGCTGGTGCCGGGGCTGTTTTGCTGCAGGAGCTGCAGCAGGGGCTGGTGGGGCCGTGAGCAGGGGACAGAGCGACCTGGGCCAGAGCGGGGAGCTGCCCTGCAGCCAGACGTGGCGGCCTGCCCTGAGCAGCTGGGCCGGGGCGGCTTGGTGGGGTTTGGGTGCAGGAACCTTTGCCCCTGTGGTGGGTCTGGGATCCCTGTTAAAGCGTTTCCCTGAGCTGCTGCTGCCAGCGCAGCCCCAGGTGCTGCTCGGAGCTGCATTTGGGAGGTGCTGGGCAGAGTGTGAGCAGGCTGCTGGTGTCCTTGCGAGGTGCCCTTCCCAATGGTCTCTTCTCTGAAAACGGCATTTCCGAGTGGCTCTGAGAGAGGCTGTCGCCGCATGTCATGCCATGCCCTAGTCGCTGTTTTTGTTGCAGGCCTCTTGCTTCTCCCCGAGACCTGTGAGCCTGGCAGCAGCATGAAGGGTTTTTCCAGAGCAGCTCTGTAAGTGTGAACTGTTTTGCTTGTCAGGGCCTTGAAAGTTGATGAACAGCCAGTCCTTGCACTTGCCGTTGTTCTTTCCATGCTCCTAGGTCGGGGTGAAGAGTTGCTGAATTGTGGCTCTGCTGGTTTCACCAGCCGAGATGCCCTGGCCTGAGTCCTTCCACGTGTCTCCAATTGTCAGGGCATAAAATAGGAGAATGCTTAGATGTGTAGAGGATTTTCTGGTTTTGTTCAGCACTGGGGAAGGAACTTGACTTCTGAGTTGCGAGAAGGCTTCTCCCTCTGCCTGGGACTTGAGGCCCTGCTGTCTTCAGGTTCATGATTGCTGCTCCCATGCAATCCTCCCGTTACAAAATGTTGCCAAGAACTACTTGCAGGCCTTTTCCTAATTCCTAACTTTAATGGGCTATGTGTAGAGACTACCTAGGCAAAAGGTAATGTTGTTTTGGGGTCGTAACTGGTACCTGAG
>NW_020448504.1:0-766 GCF_003343035.1 Apteryx rowi | reverse complement strand
AGCAGTGTTTGCCCAGAGCCCCAGCCGTATAAAAAGAGACTTGGGAGCTAGGAGAGTTTGAGCGGGGACGGGAACGTGACCTGATCATCCTCTCCAGCTGGACCGTGAGTATTCCCCCTCCTCCCCTTTTTCTGGGACGCTGGGTTAAGGTAACTCCTCGAGGTTGAGAGYCCTCTCACTAGGAGAGTGAACAAGAAAGCTTTCAAGCAGGGATAAGCAGTCCTTCCAATTAATAGCGCAGTAATCGACGGTTTCAGGTTATCCTTTCTAAATTAGTAATTGATGGTTTTGTGTTATCCTTTCTAAATTAGTAATCGCATTATTTTAATGGATGTTACTAATCCAAGAACTTGTCTGAGGAAATAAACATTTTTTTATTATTATTATATTACTGTCTCAGTCGTTGCTATTGAACCTTCATAGCATGACAGTGCAACAAGAGCACTTGGAGATGCTCTTGCAAGTGGCAGTGCCTCAGTCGTTACCTTTTGAAATGGGCAAATAAGGAAGAATTCTAAAGACAAAGTATTTCTGCAGAAAGTGATTGGCTCCTTGAAACAACTTCTCCCAGAGGCACATACTACAGTGAGTGACGTTTCAAGGGCTCAGAGCTTATTTTTTTGTGCTGTAAACGAAGCAAGTCACAACATTGCTTTTGGACCCTGAGAATCATTGCCTGATGCTCAAGCACTTTCCTGTAAGTCGGCAAGAAATACTTAAAGGGTCATAGTTCAGAATCAGCTTGCAAAGTTGGAGTTGTTTTATG
>NW_020448503.1:6532-7884 GCF_003343035.1 Apteryx rowi | reverse complement strand
TGTTGTCCCCCAGACCCTGTCTCAGAGCGTAGTGGGTGCCTTTTGTACAGAGAGTAAAACGGGAAGCTCAGTAGTGGGCAATACCCCATGTTTGCATTGGTGTTTTAACSTGGAGCTCAGGTTAGTCCTAGATCCCAAATGCCCTGTCTTGCTCTCTGCTTCTAGTCTGGCAGAGGGGAATCTCTGGACTGGGTTCATCTGGAAGATTTGCTGAAATTGAACCACTAGCTGTAATTATTTGAGCAAAAGCTCAAGCCCGGTCACCTACAGCAATATCACTGTAGCCCCAGTGAATCAGAGGTGACAGTCCCAGCTTCCCATTTGCTGAGTAAGTTCCAGCACTCAAAATGTTGTGTCTTCTTAGTCTGCTGGATGTCASCTAAAATCATGCTTCTCCTGAATGCACCTTCTTAGAGGAACTTGCAAAGCTGATGAGAGCTTACAGCAAAGCAGCTTCTCTGCTCACCATGTGGGTAACCCTCTGTTGAAGCCTTTTATCTGGCGTTGGTTGGTTCAAAGTATTTGCTGTATTCAGGCCCCAYRTAGCCAAAAATGGAGCAGAGGGTACCTTGGTATATAAGATGGTGGGGCTGAGCAAGGACAGAGATGCCATCACCCAATGGATAAAGATGAGCATGGAGCCCAACCAGGGCTTCATAAAGATGGTGCATTGCAACGGGTTGCAAATGGCCCCACAGCAATTGAAAGACATCACAACAAGTAGGTTGAACTCAGCTGTGCCCAGGAAGATGGAAAGGAAGGTCTGGGATCAGCAAGTAGCCACAGGGTGGTCTTAATCTCCAAGATGAGGCCAACAAACCTTTTAGGGGCAAAGGGAACCAAATATCTAGGAAGGAGAAGCTGCTGGGGAAGRGATACTCYAGGGGYGGAACTGGTGGTTGAGTCAAATGATGGCTATCATGACCATATGCCCCATGGYAGTGAGCAGATAAATCACCCACGGCAGTGTGAAGAAGAGGATTTGCATTTCATGAGTGACTAAAAAGGCCTTCCTGAAGATTTTTCCCGCTATGGTATGGTTGGGAAGATCCATTTCAGAATCCAGTCAGTTGAAGGTGTGACAAGAGTAACTAACGTCATGTGTGGTGAAATTCGTCTTGCTACCTTCATCAACTTTCCCTTCCCTTTTCCTAGTCCTACTTTTCTTTCTTGAGGTGGGAGACCAGAACTGCACAAGGATTCTCATTTTCTCTTTGTTYATATCCAATGCCATGAAATAAAGGTTGATTCATCCCACCTGTCTTTAGACACAGGAAACAACTCTCCTGCCTCACTTGCTTGCAGAGGTAGGCCAGAGTGCTAGCTAAGAGCCAGTACTTGTGGCAAAAGCT
>NW_020448503.1:2941-5207 GCF_003343035.1 Apteryx rowi | reverse complement strand
TTGTCAGTCAAGGGGTCGCTAGAGGGTGTGTCCCTAGGCTGCAGCAACCCCACAGTGTGGTGGCTCCAGCCATGGTGCACCCGGGGGTTCCTTAACTCCTGGGGAGCACCCAAGAGCCAACCCCTCTTCTGTGGACTGCACCATCTGGAGTCCCACACTTGCTTGTGTAGCACCTGTCACCTCACAAGCGCATACCTGCACTAGGTGCCTGCTGCTGGCCTATGGGCCTCAGAGACAGAAGTTGCCTCCAGATAACTCCCCCAGTCATGAACTACTGCTGGCCTAGCAGGTATTCTGACAAAAAAGACCTCACAATCATCGTTCACGCCTATCTGCCTGCTGCTGGCCTAGCAGGGACTCAGAAAGCCATGACCTCACAGTCACCTTCACAGCCATCTCTCTGTCACTGGCCTATAAACCTCTGAGACAGAAGTTACCTCACTATAACTTCCCCTGCCATGCACCAAATGCTGACCTATTAGCTGCTCAGGCAGAAGTGATCTCAAAAAYGCATATCCCAGCCATGGACCTGCCGCTGCCCTATCAACCACTCAGGTAGAAGTGACCTCACAATCACCTTTCCAGCCACATCTCTGCTGCTGTCCAATCGGTTCAGCAGTCAGAAGTGACCTCACAATCAACAGTCAAGCCTTGCTCCTGGTACTGGCCTATCAGGTGCTCAGGCAGAAGTGACCTCCTAATCAATAGCCAAGCCATCTGCCTCCTGCTGGCCTATCAGCTACTTACAAAGAATTGATTTGACACTGGTGATTTTCTGGCACAGCTCTCTTAGACACTAGTGACCTCACTACCCACATCACGGCCACATGGCTATTGCCACCTGCAGTTCCCCATGCCCTCCCCTAAGGTTGAGCTAGCTACTGAACAGCCTCCCTGATCCACGTCGTGCCCCTCACAATGCTCATAGTGCAGCAAGACACTGATTACGTATCAGTTACTACCCCCCAAAAAGATTACCTTCTGCCTAGGTATTACCTACACCTAGTCTATGACACTTCGGAATGGAAGTAAGGTCTACAAATAATTTAAAATGGGTCTCAGACCCATGACAGGGGCAAAGTTTCTTGCATCCAAAAATCCCACCAAGGTGCCCCGGCTGAGTTGGTCAGGGGCAGGCCGGCATGTCTGGCTCACAGGTAGGTCAGTTTTCCCCTCTGTTACAGGTCGCTTTGTCTTGTGGTCACAGCCCCACCAGCCCCTGATGCAGCTCCTGCAGGAAAGCAGCCCCATCATCAGCACTGCTGCCCCTGCCCCGGCAGGAGGGCACCCGCCACCATTTGAACGCGCCCGCAGACCCCACCAAACCCACTCGCACCTGCTCTCTCTCCCGCTCACTTCTCGCCTGCTTTGCTTCCTCTCTTCTTTCACGTCTTTCTTGGGTGTCTTTTTTCCTTCCAGATAGTGGATTCCAATTAGCTGACAGAGCCATCAGTGAAATCCAGCCTGGCCCTCCTCCTCATGCTAACCAATAGGTGGGTCACTCCGGAGGGCTGAGAAACCCCAAGGGGGCATGCAACAGCAATGGGGAGACCAGCTCTGGGTCTGCCAGTGCTGAGGAGAGGTGGTGTAGGCTGGGGAGGAGGGCTGGGGTAGATAGTTGTGTTGGACTCACCCCAGCACTACCCACCACGGCTCAGAGAAAAATCCTTGGGGGTCAGCCAGCACTTGCTTGGTTGGGATGGCATTCCCCACCTGTTTCCAAGTTGCTCTCCCGATCGTGCTCTCCTTTGGGTGCAGAGGTTTGAGCCCAATTTGCAGAAGGACAGGGGCTGTGGCCATCTCAGGATGGCATCTCTGAGCCTCAAACCTGCTCTGCCAAGCTGGAGGCACAAGAGGATCCGGGGGAAAGGACCAGAGGTTCTCCCAAACAAGAGATGACTTGGGGGTTATTACAAGGTGGACCATCCATTTCCAACATGAGCATTTCCAGCAGGCTCTTGAGAATCCCATGGGAGCTACAGTACACTGCAGCCTCTGGGACGCAGGACCCCTTTCCTCCCAGAGCCAGATCTCAATCCCAGGGAAACCTGGCCATGTATTATCCTTCYGCCCCCACGAGGGGATGGAGCTGGCCCCACAGAAGCCTTGGGGATTAGGGCAGACCCAGTCCCAGGACCCAGGAGTCCTGGCTGCCACATTGTCCCCTAAGCTGTTTGGGACCCTCAGGCAGGGCTCTTGCAGCAGCCCCCAGCCCTGACCAGCCACCCCCTCAGCCCAGGATCTACAGCAGTTTTTGCAGTTAAGC
>NW_020448503.1:0-1789 GCF_003343035.1 Apteryx rowi | reverse complement strand
ACCGAGTTAAGCATGAGGCAGCAATGTGCCCTTGCAGCCAAGAAGGCCAATGGTATCCTGAGGTGCATCAGGAAGAGTATTGCCAGCAGGTGGAGGGAGGTGATCCTCCCCCTCTACTCAGCCCTGCTGAGGCCACATCTACAGCACTGTGTCCAGTTCTGGGCTCCCCAGTACAAGAGGGATGTGGCACTACTGGAGCAAGTGCAGCGAAGGGCTACAAAGATGATCAGGGGACTGGAGCATCTCTCTTATGAGGAAAGACTGAGAGAGCTTGGCCTGTTTAGCCTGGAGAAGAGAAGGCTGAGGGGGGATCTTATCAATCTGTACAAATATCTAAAGGGAGGGTGTCAAGAGGATGGAGCCAGACTCCTTTCAGTGGTGCTCAGTGACAGGACGCAAGGCAACAGGCACAAACTGATACACAGCAAGTTCCATCTGAACATGAGAAAAAACTTCTTCCCTGTGAGGGTGACAGAGCACTGGAACAGGTTGCCCAGAGAGGTTGTGGAGTCTCCTTCTCTGGAGGTATTCAAAACCCGCCTGGACGCAATCCTGTGCAACGTGCTCTCGGTGACCCTGCTTGAGCAGGGGGGTTGGACTAGATGATCTCCAGAGGTCCAGCCTCAACCATTCTGTGATTCTGTGTACAGTTATACAGCTCCTTTACTTAGCTCAGATCATTGATACCAGACACCCTAAGAGTTTTTATACAAATCTCCTCTCCCAGTTGCTATTTGGGTCAAACACAATGAAGAKTATTAACAGGCTGCATTTACCCACTATTATTGTGTGTTCCTTTCACATAATCATTCTCCTTAGACTACAGATCCAGAACGTGCCTCTCAAAGGCAAAAAGTCAGAAATTTGGATCATCTGTTTTATATGAATATCCTACAAAATATTGTCTGCCTTCAGCATGCCTCTCTCTGACATTGCTAGAAGTAGAATATTAGTGAATGCAGCTGGACTGGCTAAACAGTCCAAGTTACCGAACTTTGACACCAGATTTATACCAAAGCTTAAAAAGTAGAGTTAGAAAATCATGCAAAATGATGGCAAGTTGCTTTGAATGACAGAGGACCCTGTTAGTTACAGAAGCAGAAGTCAGCCATTTTATCATTTGGAAAGGGAAGATCTGCCCTCACCTCCCCCACTGTGCGTGGGGCAGTTGCACATTGCAGGTTGCCTCTCTCGTCACTGGTGCGGTTACATACTGCACCTCTCCTGCCTCACCCCAGTCCCCCAGGTTTTTTATATCTCCATGGGGCACTGGGTCCCTTTGTGAGGTCTCTTCCCCCTGATTTGCAGGAATCTGCAGGTSACATTTTCCCCAACATCTCCACTCTGAGCAGGGGCAGGTTGTGGCACAGTCTCTCCCTCCTCATCACACACTCACAGTGTATTCATATTTAAAGCAGAGGTTGTCAGGAAGCAGCATTTCCATCCCAGAGCAGAGGAGGGTATTCTGGGACTGGTTTCCATCCTGAGAGGGAATAAACCCAAACTGCCCTGTCTTTTGCCATGGGATGAGAACATCCCAGTGTGCTACAAAACTCTCCCCTTTTCCCAGAGACAGGGTTTTCTGACTTAGGAGAACTTTGGGTACCACCTCCCACTCCTACTTGGAGGCTTTCATTGCATTTCTTCCTCCAGCTCATGTTGAGTAAAGCCATTCACTGACAGGCAGCTCTTTCATCTCTCCGAACAAGCTGCCTTTTCTGTTTCTGTTACCAGCTCCTTCAAGGCAAAGACTTCTGCTTACTGTGGTTTTCCTTCCTCCCATTGCTGG
>NW_020448502.1:6548-7971 GCF_003343035.1 Apteryx rowi | reverse complement strand
GACTCTCTTTCTCTGCCCTTCTTTCCTTCTCTCCTTCTCCCGCTTGGTCTCTTCCCCCCTCTGCTTCTCTCTTCCTCTCACCCTCCTCTTTCTCTCCCTCTTTCTCTTTACTATTCTTTCCCCCCTTTTTCCTCCCTTCCTCCCTCTTTCCCTCTGTCTTTTCCTTTCCTTCCCTCTTTCTCTTTCCTGCTTTCTCTCTTTGCCTCTTTCTCTCTTGTTCTCCCTCGCCCTTCCTCCTCTCTTGCCCTGCCTCATTCTTTCTTTCCCTCTTTCCCTCCCTCTCTCTCCCTTTCTTGCTCGGGTTTTCTTTCTTTCTCTTTCTTTCTCTGTTTCTCCCACCCTTCCTCCCTCTTCCTTCCCTCTTTCCTTTTCTCTCTCCCCTCCCTCCCTCCCTCTTTATCCCACTTCCCCTTTCTCTTTCTCCCTCTCTTTCTCTGCTTCTCTTTCCCTGTCACCTTTCTTTCTCACTCTCTCCCTTTCTCTCTCTCCCTTCCCCTTCCTTTTCCCCCTCCTCCTTCTCTTTCTCCTTCTTTCTTTTTCACTCTCATTCTCTCCCTTCCTCCCTCCTGCTCTCTCTCTCCCCCTCTCTCTTCTCCCTCTATATGTATTGATCTCCCTCCTACTCCCTCTCTGTTGTTTCTTTCGCCATTCCTTTCTCTCTTGCTCTTTTTCTCTCGACTCTTTCTTTTCTCTTGCTCTTTTTCCCTCTTTCTCCCTCCCCCCTTCCCTCACAATTTTCTTTCACTCTTTCCCTTTTTGCCTTTGCTCTCTCTTTTTTCCCTTGCTCTTCCTCTTTTCCCTTTCTCTCCCTCTTGCTTGCTTTCTTGCTCTCTCTCACCATCTAGCTCCTTCTCGCTCCTTCTCTCTCTCAGGCTTCCTTCCCTCCTTTCTTTCTTTCTCTTTCTCTCTTTCTTCCTCTTTCTTTTTCTTTCTTTTCTTTCTCACTCTTTCTTTCTTTCCTTTCTCGCTCTTCTCTTCCTCCCTCTTTCCCTCTTTTTCTCTCTCCCTCTGTCCCTCTTTTCCCCCCCTCTTTTCCTCAGTGCCTCTCTCTTTCTGCCCTTCTCTCGCACGCACTTTCTTTCTCTTCTCTCCCTCACTTTCCCTCCCTCGCTTTCCCTCCCTCTCGCTTTCTCTTTCTCTCTCTGCACCTTTCTCTTTTACCCCTTTTTCTTTCTCTCCCTTTCTTGCTCTTGCTCTTTCCTTCTTTCTTCCTTCCCTCCCTTTTTCTCCCTCCTGCTCTTCTCTTTCCCTCTTCTTTCTCTCTTTCCCTCCCCATCTCTCATTCTCTCTTGCTCTTTCTTTCCTCCTCTCTTTCTCTCTCTCTGCCCCCTTTCTTCTTCCTCTCCCTTTTTTCTCTCGCTCCTTCTCCCTCTCTCTCTCCCTCCTTTGCTCTCTTCTCTTTCTCTCTCACTCATACTTTTCT
>NW_020448502.1:2955-4769 GCF_003343035.1 Apteryx rowi | reverse complement strand
CTCCCTTTCTCCTTTCCCCCTCTGTCTCCTTCCCTGTCCTTCTCTCTTCTTCTCTTTCCCTCTCTTTGCCTCTTGCTCTTTCCTTTCTCTCTTTCTCTCTTTCATTCTYRTAGACTCTTTCCCTCCTCTTCTTTCTTTCTCTCTCTCCCTTTCTCTTGCTTTCTCTCTTTCTCTCCCTCTTGCTCTGGCTTCCTCCCTCTCTSTCTTTTTCTCTTTCTCTCCCTTCCTCCTCCTCTCTTCTTTCTCATGCTTTCCCTTTCTCTTTCTGTCTTCTTCTTTCACTCTCCCTCTCCATCTCTCTTTCCTTCTCTCCTTTTCTCTGTCTCATTAGCTCTCCTGCCCTTTCCCTCTCTCTTTCATTTCTTTCATCCATCTTTGTCCCTCTCTCTCACTGTTTATCACCTTCTCTCTCTTCCTTGTCTCTTTTTTTCTCCCTTTCTCCCTCTCGTCCTTTTTCCTTTTCCTTTTGTTTTTCTTCTTTCTTTTCCCTCTCTCCCTCCTGTCTCTCCCTTTCTTCCTTTTTCTCTCTCCTTCACCCTCTTGCTCTTCTCACTCTCCCTCAGCCTCTCTCTTCTTCTTCCTCCCTCTCTTTGTCTCTCTTCTCTTTTCTGTCTCTTCTCTCCCTCCCTCTCTCCTTTTGTCTCTTCTCTCTGTCACTTTACCTTCCCCTTTCTCTCATCTGTCTTGTCTTTCTCTTTGTTACTCTCTTCCTTTCTCACTCGCTCTTTTCTCTCTTGTTCTCACTCCTTCTCTCCCTCCCTCCTTCTCTTTCTCTCTTTACCTCACTTTCTCTTTCCCTCTGTTGCTTTCCTTTCTCTCTCCTTCCTCCCCCTTCCTCCCCCTCCTCTCTGCCTCCCTTTCTCTCTTTCTCTTATACTATATCTTCCCCTTCCTTTTCTTGCTTTCTCCCTTTTTCCTGCTCTCTCCCTTTTCTTCCTTTCCTTCTTTCCCTCCTTATTCTTTCTCCCTCCCTTTCTGTCCCTCTCTCCCCCTCTTTCCCTCTCTCCCACTCCCTCTTCCTCTTTTTGCTTCTCCTTGTTTTTCTTTATCCCTCTTTCTCCTCTCCCTCCCTCTTTCTTCCTCGTCTCTCCCTCTCTCTCTATCCCTCCCTTCTGTCTCTTTGCCTTTTTCTCGCTCTTGTTCTTTTTCTCCCTTCTTCTCTTTCTCCATTTCCTTTTTCTTTTTCCCTCTCCTTCTTTCTTACTTGTCTTTCTCTCATCTTTTTTCATTTTCTCCTTTCTTTTCCTGTTTCTCTCTCTCTCCCTTTTTTCTTTCTCTCCGTCTGTTGCTTTCTCCCCTTTCCTCTTTCTCTTCTCTCTCCCCCTTCTCTCCCTCTCCTTTTCCTTCTGCTTTTCTCCTTCTCTTTGTTTCTTTTTCCCTCCTTCTTTTCCTGCTCTTTCTTTCTCTTTTGTTCTCTCCCTTTCTCTCCCACTTTCTCCCTCTTCCTCCCTCTTGCTTTCTTTTTCTACCTTGTTCTCACTCCTTTTTTCTTTCCCTCTCTTCTCTTTTCTCTCCTGTCTTCTCTCCTCCCTTCTGTCTCTTCTCTCCCTTTCCTTTTTTGTCTCATTTCTCTGTACTTCTGCTCTTCTCTTGTGCTATTTTTCTCTCACTCTCTCCTCTCTCTGTGCTTTTTGTGCTCTTTTCTCCTCTCTCCCTTTCTCTTCCCCCTCTCTTCTCTTTCCCTTTCTCTCCTGCTTTCTTTTCCTTTTCTCTCACCCCCCTTCCCCACCTCCCCCTTCCCTCCTCCCCCTCTTTCTCCCCTTCCCCCCTCTTTCCTCCCCTTTCCCCGCTTCCCTCTTCCCCTCCATTTTCCT
>NW_020448502.1:0-1841 GCF_003343035.1 Apteryx rowi | reverse complement strand
GGGGAGGGCAGGACCGGGCACCCTCGGGGGAGCGCTCCCGGGACGCCTCTGCCCGGCCGCGGGGCTGCCACGGACGGACGGAGCCGCTGCCGGGAGCGAGAGCCGGACAGAGCCGCGGGTGTGATGGAGCTGCTGCTCGGACATAACCACTGGTGTTGAGTGAGGAGTTTGTGCACATGGCATCAATCTGGACTAATGAGTTCAGACTGATCCAATAACTATAAGCTAAGTGATTAATTATTGACAGGGCCATAAATCAGTTGCTGTCACAGCTTAGAGGTTGATGGCATCATTGAATGTTGCATCAGTATTGAAGCCTTAGCTGATGGATATGGGATCAGTGATGACTAATTACCTTATATATATGGAATCCATACTGATGAGTTAATATTGCTTAATATTAATAATTAACATAATACTAATAAATGCTAGTAATATTGCTATAAAGCTAATTGTTTATTTAGTATTGAAAGTATTGTGTGAAAGTTGACTAATTGGTTTATATATGTTGACTTGCTGTTGACTGCTTGAACTATTGAGCATTTAGCTTATGAATATTGAATCCATATCAACTCCCTGGTCAGGACTGATTCAATACCTCTAAACTATTTGGTTAATTAGTGTTGGAAGCATGGGATGAATGTTGAATAAATACTGGCCCTGGCAGAGGGTGTCTCCTGGTGTTCCCCCCTGAAAACCCGCTTTTGCACCATCTCAGACACGAGGTTCAGCCTGGTGCATGCCAGCCTCCCTGCCCTCAGGGCACTCACAGATGGACCCCCCCCCCCTTCAGGGAGGGTCTGTGCACCCTGCCTCCCCCCATCCCAAGAAGGGCCCCCTCAGCCTCCGCTTTGGGGCTGGAAACAGACAAATTTGCCTCTGTTTCCAAGTCCCAAAAACACAGGACTTAGTCTGTGGTTTCAGCCACAGAAACAGCCAAGTGAGCCTCCTTTTGTGGCCCCCAAAACACAGGACTTAGCCTTTCTTTTGGACCCCCAAAATGCAGGACTCATTCACCTGTTCTTGTGCTTGAAAACAGGGACTAAGCTGCCCTTTGTGGCCCCAAAACACAGTACTTGGCCTCTGTTTTTAGTGCCCAGAACGGTCAGCCTTGCCTCTGTTTCCAAGTCCCAGAAGCATGTGACTTCTTAGTCTCTGTTTCTGGACCTGACAACATACAACTTGGTCTCCACTTTGAGGATTAAAAATGGCCAACTAAGCCTCCATTTCAGGCCCCCAAAACACAGCCCTTAGTTGCTGTTTGCAACCACAGAACAGCCAACTAAAAACCCCTGTTTCGGGCCCCTGAACGCAGGCCTGAGCCTCTGTCTTCAACCCCCAAGCAGCCCCTGAAGCCTCTGGTTGTGACCCCAAAACACAGGGTTTCATCCCTGCTGCTGAGCTCAAAAACACAGGCCTTGGGCACCTGCTTGAACGCAGAGCCTGGAGCCCCCAAAACGCAGCATTTGGCCCCTCTGGGAGACCCGAAAACAGCAACCTTGCCTCTGTTTTCAAGCCCCCCGAAAGCCCCCCGTGGCCGCTGTTCCGGAGCCCAAACCCCCGGGAGTTAAGTCGTGCTTCCAGCCCCAGGAGCAGCCGGGTTCCCTCAGCCCATGTCCGGCCCCGAAGCCCCAGACTTGGTCCCGTGTCGCCCCCGGCCATGTGCGGGGCCCGGGGCAGCAGCCCCAGCCCGAGCGCCTCTGGGCCCTGCTTGGGAGCTGGGCCGGGGCGGCCCCGCGGAGAGAGGAGGGCCCGGCCCCGGGTGCGGGGCAGCCCGGGAGGGGGGCGCCGGGTTTCGGCCCTTCGCGCTTTATTCCCCGGCCCGGCGGGACACGAGCCGC
>NW_020448501.1:13500-15429 GCF_003343035.1 Apteryx rowi | reverse complement strand
CCTCTCAGGGGAAGGTAGCAGGTGGGGGAGGCTGCAAGAGATGCTGAGGATCCAGCGCAGGGAGTTCTGGGGTTGGGGGCATTGTCTGCACCTGAGGAGCACCTCAGTGAGGCCATGACTTATAGATACCATCCAAAGCCACTGCCTCCACCAGCTTAGRCAYGTAGCTGGRTGAGAGGTGAAGCCACTCTAGGTTTCTATGTGAGATTGCTCTTTTGCAAAGATTGTGATGTTTCCAAGAGGAAAACCATTGCTGCACCAAACTGCACTCCCACGGAATGTGTCCCAGGAGAACTGTGAGGAGAATTTCCTCGTCCAAGCATGCTGCAAATAGGAAATGCCCTCCAGGCTCAAACACCTGCAGGTATCTGCTACATGCAGACTTCCCCTTTGCAACCATCTGTGCTATTTACAGCTGCTTTCACAGGGGCTGATGTCTCCAGATGACGAGGGCTTGTTTTCTTTGGATTTCTTTCCATACCACAGGCTGGATCACGCAGTCTCCTTCAGTCTCAGGTCAGAGGGGGTTTTCCCCAAATCCCCCTTGCAGGTGGGGAAGCCTCAAAGGGCTGCGGATGCCTGGCTGGAGAGCAGCTCTGCAGCAAAGGCCCTGGGAGCCCTGGTGGACAAGGCAAGCAGGAGTCCCCAACGTGCCTGGGTAGCAAGGGCCACCACTGCTGCCTGGGTTGCATTAGCAAGAGTGCAGCTGGCAGGGTGAGGGATGGGGTTGCTCGCCTCTGTTGTGCCCTGGGCTCTGGGCCCATTCTGGAGATCCCCACTACCAGACAGGCACACTGATAGGCACCACACCAGCAAGTGTGGGACTCAGGATGGTGCAGGCCATAGAAGAGGGGTTTGCTCTGGGGTGCTCCCCAAGAGATTAGCAACCCTGGGAGCACCATGGCCAGAGTCACCACACTGTGGGATTGCTGTAGCCTCCAATGACCACATAAGAGCTGAGTGAACCTAGTCAGCAAAGGAGAAGTGACACCGCAGACTCACACCATAAGCATCTAGGTACTGTGCAATTTTGCACTGGGTTATCTGTTGAACATCCATACTGATGGGACACCCCTSATGCCAACTGCCAGGGAGACCCTGAACCATCTCGGAGCAGCTTGAGCGTGGTGAGAACAGTCTGGGGAAACCTATACCGGAGGGGTGGCCCATAAGGACAAGGAAAGGGCGAGAACGGTCATCGTACCGTGCATCCATGGCTTAACCATAGAGCTCTGATATTCTATTCTGTTTTTAGGACTTTACTATACTTTTTAGCTTTGTTRTACTTGCAGATTGACTGGTGTTAATTGTTTAGAGTTGTCCAGTGTCTGTCATATGTCTAGAACTGCTCAGCTGCCTAAAGAGAGGGTGTTGAGAGGATGGAGCCAGAGTCTTCCCAGAGGTGCCCAGGGACAAAACAAGAGGCAGCAGCACCAGCTGCAGTAAGCAAAATTCCTATCTGAGAAGACAAAATTTCCCAGGCATTATTAGTGTGGCCAAGTGCTGGAACGAATACCCTATGTCGTGGGGGAATCCTTCCTTGCACATGGTCAATCCTTGACATCGCAAGGAGGCCCAGAGACATCTGAGCTAGTCAGCTCCACTCTGAGCAGGAGGTTCAACCAGACATCTCCAGAAATCCCTTCCCACCCAAGCTACCCTGTGAGCCTGTGACACATCAGACTGGTTTTCTATCCTGCTCCGTCTGCCTTCATTGCCATTCTCTGCACACGAGGATTTCTGTCACCATTTGCCTGAGGATCACCAAGGATTGCTGRGGAAAAAAAGCTTCAGCAACTTTTATTCAAAGCAGGAGGCAGSATGGACTCTGCTCCAAGCTGAAGGCCTTCAGCATGATGCCTTGCAGCTCTCTTGCTCTCCCTCTTTGTGCTGTGCACCTAGAGGTGCAGCCCCAACCTCAGGGTGCCT
>NW_020448501.1:4565-6195 GCF_003343035.1 Apteryx rowi | reverse complement strand
ATCAGACTGGTTTTCTATCCTGCTCCGTCTGCCTTCATTGCCATTCTCTGCACACGAGGATTTCTGTCACCATTCACCTGAGGATCACCAAGGATTGCTGAGGAAAAAAGCTTCAGCAACTTTTATTCAAAGCAGGAGGCAGSATGGACTCTGCTCCAAGCTGAAGGCCTTCAGCATGATGCCTTGCAGCTCTCTTGCTCTCCCTCTTTGTGCTGTGCACCTAGAGGTGCAGCCCCAACCTCAGGGTGCCTGTCTGGCACCGGCATCCTTGTACGGTCCCTCTCCCTGCTGTGCAACACAGCCGCAAGGGAAAGCTCTGCACAGAGCCCGCAGCGCTCTCCTGAGGAGCGACGGCCGTCGCCTGGGAGCTGGGGTGTCCGGGAGGGCAGCGATGCCTGTGGGGAGAAGGAGAGCTGTGAGCGAGAGCCTGTGCGGGCTTGATCCCTGCCCCTGCTGAGGCCGGGCTGACCGTGGCTGGGGCACAGCGACTCTCTCCAGTGCCTCTGAGGGACGGAGGGAGGCAGGGCTGCGCACCCCTGGCCTCGCTGGGGTTCACACCATCCCCAGGAAACTCTCAGCTCAGCCGTGCTGGAGACATACCTGTGTTGACCTCTGCCGTCTCAGTGGAGGACAGGCATGGGCTTCGAGCACCTCTGTGCTCAGAGGCAACCTGCATGGAGAAAGAAATCCAACCTGTCTGTATGCAATCAGCTTGCGACGACTGGAGTAATGCTGCCAAAAGCCGCGACATCCCAGGGGAGGGGACCTGCAGCTGGCACGCCAATGGGACAACGCTCATCATATGGACATCACGGTGGTGCCGGGCTGGAGGCCATGACAGTCAGATGGAGCCAGCTGGGTGCGTGGCAGAAGGGGTCTTGCTGGCTGGCTGTGTGATGTGTCTGGTGCTGGGCTGTCCCTTCCATCCTTGCTCTGTAGTTGTGCCCAGGGCAGACACCAGGGCAGGGGGTGGAGGGGACATCAGCTGGCGATGCTCAGGATACTGGTGCCCCAGGATGTACGGGGGGAAAGGGTTTGCGGTGGGGGGATGCTGCCAATGGCTGCGAGTCCCAAGGGAAGGCACSTGCGGCTGGCACAGCAATGGGACAAGGCTTGTCGTGGGGCTGCAGCAGCAGGGCTGGGCTGGGGGCCGTGATGGGCAGGGGGAAATGGAGGCAGCCGGGTGCGTGGCAGAAGGGGCTTGCTCGCTGGGTGTGGGAGGGGGCTGCTGCTGGGGCCGCCCCTTCCCTCCTCGYTCGTCACCCRCGTGCCTTTGGCACTTTGAAATGGAGACGACCAGGCATCTCCCCCATGCGAGATATTGCAGAGGGCAAATGGCTGGGGGTGACCGCTTGGCACCAGGGCCAGGGCGGTCCCATGCGATGGGGCACCTCTCCGCACCCACCCTGCACACCCCCCACACAGCAGCTCCCTTTGATGGTGAGTGCCCATGACGTGCTCCTTGCTCACCTGCAGAGGAGGGCCTCCAGCCAAGGGAGAAGCTGCTGGCTTTATTTCCTCAGGCAACAGTGCTTCGAGAGGTGGGCTGCTGCTCTCCTCCCAAGTGCCTCCAGCCAAGGGAGACGCCTCTGCTGCAGCTTCTGCAGGAACTGATGGAGAGGGAGGCACA
>NW_020448501.1:0-4274 GCF_003343035.1 Apteryx rowi | reverse complement strand
ATGCTGGGTCAAGAGCCGTGCTCTCCACGTCACCGGTTGCCTCCCTGGTAGCGTCTCTGGCCTTGACATCGGGCGAGCAGGGCACCTTCTGGGGGCACGTCTCCGTATCCGTCAACAGGCTCCGGAGGCTAGGTCTGACCCAGGTCACGCACAAGGAGGTGTTTTCCTCCAGCTCCTCCAATTGCAAAGGCTCTTCATCACTGTCCTCTTCCTCGTCAGTCCAGTCTGCTTGCTCATCCTGCAGCGCTCCCAGGACTCGCTTCCCTCTTCTCACCTCCCGCTCCCTCTTCGGGGCATGGSCATACAGACGCTCCAGCACCTCCCACTTGGACCTCGCGTCCTTGAGGAGCTCCACTCGAGTGATCTCAGGTTTCCACAAGTTATAGAAGGAGTTTCTGGCGAGGAGCTAAAAGAGGAGAGGGCGAGTTGTGAAGGCAGCAGCTTTTCCCACCAGCAAAGGCCTCCCGGGGTCCCACCAGCAATGCCACAATCAGGCCGTCACAGTGCCACGCAGCAGCTGGCCCCACCGCAGGGAGAGGTACCACCTGCCCCGACCCATCCCTTGCACTCACCTCCTTGGGTTTAACATTCAGTGATCCTGATGCTGTCAGGGAGAAACGTTTCCCCTYGCCCTCCTCTTCCTCGCCCTCGCTCTCCTTCAGGCTCTGCTTCTTCCTCTGGAAACAGGCTTCTCGGAGCTGCGCCAAGCTCTGCCCGGTGYGYGCCAGGCAGCTCCTCTCGAGCTCCTCCAGCGGCTCCGTTTTGATCGTGAGCACTGACAGATACTGCGAGGTGTTGTCCGGGTGAACGCGCAGCGGCTCTCCTCCAATGTGGCAGATGATGCCCAAAGGCTGCTGTTTTGGGCCCTGCCCTGCCCGTGCTCGTCCTTGTGTCCCTGGCCCACCGCCCTTGCCCGGGGAAGCTGGTGCACCAGCCCCGCTCACCTCCCTTTTGCCCCAACGAGCGTGGGGATCAGGCCTTTGCTGAGCTGCGACGGCTGTGCTTTTGCCACGCTCTGTGGTCTGCTCCTGGGCTGGCAAGGCCAGTGGTGCTGCATCGATGGTGCGTGCCTCGAGCCCCAGGCCTGCGTCCTCCAGAGCCACGGCAGGCGGTGTGGGGCCATGTGGGGCAGGCCACTGGCTCTCAGCCCTCAATTCCATGCCAACTTCTCCAATGATGCTCTGAACAAGGCCAGAAGGCTCAAGCAGCGAAGGTGAGGGTGACTCAGGTGGGGCCATTTCACTGTGCARCCTGGCAGTGATGTCTTTTGSAGAGCTGCGTGGTACCTCTGCCAAGGGCGGGCTGGTGAGTCCAGCCTCCTCTGAAACACCTTTGRCTGTCCTTGCACACTGCAGGGGACCATCCGGGGCAGAAGAGGCTGTTTCTTCCTGGGGCATCTCGGCCGGGGGCACTTGCAGTTGGGGAGGCTGCAGGTCTCCACCTTGGGACCCGGAGGACTTGCTTAGCACCAAGTCCTGGCTCGGCACCATTGCGTCCAAGCGTTGTGCCTTGACCTCCTGGGCACAGGCATCTCTGGCAGCTGCGGGCAGCTTGCTCAGTAGCTCCTGGCGCATTTCTTGGCCAGTCCTGGCAAAACTCTCTCCTGATGGGGACTCTGGCAGCCTTGGCACTGTCAGGTAGCTCGGCCAGGCCTCGTCCTGCTCCTTGTATGCTGCTGTGCCTCGCAGCTCCCTTTCAGCAATGGTCTGTGCTCCTGGGGCAAAGCAGGAGKTTCCTGAGGGCTGTCGGCTTTTCAGGGCAAGAGCTGTCCTGGTACCATCAGCCTGCAACATCCTGCCTTTTCCCAGTGCTGATCCAGAAGACCCAGGCCTCGGCTCAGGAAAGGAATGAAGATGCTCTTGAATTGCCCAGGGGAGAGCACGAGCTTCCCGCTTGGGTTTTTGAAGGGGAGGCAAGGAAAGATGGGATGGCTTTAGTTCCTCYTCTTCCACGCTCTTCCCTGACTCCAGAGACATCCCAGCACCACTAACAGGCAGSAAGTGTTCCCYGGCAGCAGCTTCACTGGAATTCATAGCCAGCCTCTCTAAYCCCTCCGTCAYTCTCGCCACCATTCTCCTGGCCACACCTTCCATATCCATGGCATTGGCCCTGCCTCTCGGAGAAGATCTGCAGGATGTTTCCAGAGCAGGCAGCTTGGTTTGACTTGTAGATCCTGCTCTTTTACCTGCGGAGGCCTCCAGGCCTCCATGTGCCTGCCTAGCTGCCTTGCTTGGCAGAAGTGGTAAGCCGGGCAGATGTGCTGTCTCTGCTCTTGCACGAGTCCTGCCGGGCAGTGTCTCCCTGGGCCCCAAAGGAGCCTTCCTCAGAAGGCCCGTGGAGGCATGCAGAGCTTGCACCCTGACAGGCACATCCCTGGCAGTCCCCTCCACCATCTGCAATTGAAATCCACAAGAAAGGCCAAGTTACTGCCGTCCTTTCCCCCCACCCTCCATCCTTCCCACAYGGAAACTTCCTGTGGCCCCAACACCCTCAACCACAGCAGCACTCTGCCACGCAGGCGGCCACCACCCTGCTCCCAAAGGCTGGGTGAGGAGAGGGTTTGTCACCATGGGGCAAGAGACGGGCAAAGGCAGCTCCCTCGGACACCCCGACGCATGTCCTTGCAGACGGCCGTGCAGAGCAGGCGGTCAGCCTGCCGGGGGGCAGAGACCTCCTGGTCTCTCCCAGCACTTCCCGCCTACTTCTCGGCAGCTACGGACAGTCAGGCAGAGGCTTTGCCACCAGCACTGCTCAGCTCTGTACCTTTGCAATGCCGTGTTCAGAGGTTTGTGAGCTCTGTGGGCTGGGGAGCGAAGGCAGCCTGTCCCATTGCTGGGATGAAGGCAGGGCCCAGCTGCGCTGCATTGCTGCGGGCAGCTCCTGCTGGCCCACCTGTGGGGAGAAGGACGCACATGCTGGAGGCAGTTGCATTGGTATGAGTGGCTGCTGAAGCACAGGAAACCCCAGCCCCATGTCCAAGGGAAGCTCATGGCTGCACACAGCCTGGCTGAGCTTGGCCCACAGCTCCTCTCTGACCCTCAGTGCAGAGCTCATGGGGTCCGTGTGGGCCTTGGAGTATCCAGGTCAGTGTGCTTTGTGCGAGAGAAAATCTCCAGGGCCAGGAATAAATGCCCCCTTCCCAGAGGAGCTCATGCCTGGCTGTCTTGTCCCAGCTCCCCTTCCGAACCATCCTTGTGCTCTCCAGGCACGTCCCATCCCTGCTGCCTGCCTCTCCCTCCAGCCCCATCACTCACCTTGCTCCTGCGCTCCTGCCTGCCTGGGAGCCCATCTGTGGGCTGGGAGCAGGCGTTTGCCTGCCGCTCCTTGTCCATCTCCACGATCCTCTCCTGGAGACCTGACACTCGGGCACTAAGGGGAGCTGCTCCCTCCTGATCGAGCCGCTCTCCTCAGAGTGGGGACCCTGGGGGCCCTGGCCCAGCAGGGACGCGGTCACCACGGGGACCTCGACCATCACAATGGCCTTGTGGGCATGATGCCACCGCCATCACAAAGCCCTGGTGGTTGCCGTGGGGACACCCATCACAATGCCTTGATGGTGACCATAGGGACCCCCATCACATCACAATGCCTTGGCCATCTCCATGGGGACACCCATCACCATGTCGTTGCCTCCAAGCTTCTGGTCCCAGCTCTGAGCCCGGCTGGGAGCTGGGAGCTGGCAAGCGGAATGAATTTTCCTCTCCCCAGATCCCCAGGTCTTGCAGAGCCTGCCCTTCTTCAGGCGCTCCATAGCAGGCATCCACTACAAGGCCACCCCTCTTGCTCTGACCCCTCATCCTCACCCATATGCCCTTGACTGGCTCATCCTCTGTCCCTACGCAGAGCTCCCTGCATTCCCGCTGCTCTCCCACAGAAAGGGCAACTGTCCCTCCTCCCCTTCCCAGACGGGGCTTCCTAAGGAGCCTCTTTCCATCCATCACAGCGCTCCAGGCATCTGAGCCACGTCTCCATGACCCCAATGACATTGCAGGCCTGTGGCTGCACACAGACTCCAAAGTCCTCCTGTTTGTCCCCCACACTGTGTGCATTTCTCTACAGACACTTCAGAGAGCTGGCTCCTTGTGCTGATTTCCCAGAAAAGGGGTGAGACTTTTCCCCATACAGTTGCCCTGCAAGCTCTTCCTTATTTGTCTGCATACTCTGGGGTCAGCTCCTCTGGGGTTGCTTTTCTCCGCATCACCCTGCACCTTTTCCTTCCCATCCCACGCCATCACTTCCTCACTCTTTTTTGAGACATCTTCTCCCCTGAGTCA
>NW_020448500.1:6683-7946 GCF_003343035.1 Apteryx rowi | reverse complement strand
TACTCCAAATACTCTAAGCTGCGTATTTATATGTATTTTGCAGTCTGTGTGGGATATCTGGCGAAGATCCTGGCAAGAGCTGAGGAAATTCAAGGCCTGAACCTCAGCAGGCTGCCAGCATCCCTAGCTCACACCACCAGGGCAGCCTGGGCCCTGCAAGCCAAGGCACATCCTCACCTCTGAGYGCTCCCAATCTCTACATCATGGCGGCACTCCCCACGCACAGCACTGCTCTCTCTGGACACCTTCTCCCACATGCAGCACACAGACACTGGGGCCATCGTCTGTCCCCACCTCAGCGTACCCCACCACTGTGACACGCTGCACCCCYGTCCCAYRCCTCATAGAGGGTTGCCAGCCAACATGCAGCTGTGCATCAGGGACACATAGGGGACAGGGCCAGACAARGCAGCAGCCAGGCAACCCCCAGGGGCTCCAAAACACACCAAGGCCACCTCTCCAGCCCTTCCATTTGTTTCTGTTCCTCCAAGACCTTGCAACAGGCACTTCCTCTCAACAGCCACGCACAGCCCTGCTCAGGCTCACTTSCCWCCTCCAGGAAGCAGACACACAGTGCTCTCACAGGGGCTCAGCACACCAGCTCTTGCTTCTCAGTTTTGCCTCACATGCCCTCAAGRCACTCACCCAACCAGTCTCCCTACGCAGGTCTCCTTTGGGGCTTCCATGGAGATGARCCAATCTCTTCGGCACCACTCCCCCTCTCTCTGCATTTCCTCCGGGGGCTCACAAATGACCACATGGCAGCACAAACACACACTGACCAGCACGCAAAGGCCCAGGGCACCAGTCCCACACAAGCAGGCTTCCAACRAGGAAAAKGGCACAAGGCTTCTGCTGCTCTCAAATATTTGCTTTCCCCTGTCTCAGCAAGGGCTGCCATTTCTCTCCCARGCAAAGCCTTGAGACAAGCCAGCAGGCTTCTGCAGTGCGYGTGACAAATAGAAAATCCAGACAAGGCTCTGCCTTCAGGGTCCCACATGCCATGGCACAGGGAGAGTCCAAGGACAATGAAAAAGTCCCCCACTGAAGGAGCCTGGGGTGTGGCAGAGCAAAACTTGTTWGTCCTCAKTTTTGGCAMAAGGAGCTCTCCTCTAAACCAGCACCAGGGGGCAGGCTGGAGGAAGGACCACTTTTCTCTCTTTCCTTAGCAAGCAATTGACCCCCAACGCTCCTCTCATTGGCAACTAGATTTTTCAGGGCTGTAGGGAGACGATCCCATCAGGGACTCAGGGGGCACGAGTC
>NW_020448500.1:3281-4713 GCF_003343035.1 Apteryx rowi | reverse complement strand
AGTCCTGGCTGCCACAATGTCCCTTGAGCCAGGCAGGACCCTCAGGCAGGACTCTTGTGGCAGCCCCCAGCCCTGTTCAGTCACCCCCACAGCCAAGSAACCACAGCCATTGTTGCAGTTAACAGTCACTGTGCAACATCTCAGGAAGAAGCTCCCAAAGCCCTTGCCCTCGGTGGAGAGCCACAGGAGCATTGGGAACAAGGATTTGCGGTGAAGGCTGATGGTCTTGGTCCATCAGTCCTCCATCTCGCTTTCCCTCTTGCCCACTTCCCTCAGCTCACCTGTCCATCTGGGGAAAAAGGATGCTCTTCCTGTCTCATTACCCCAAAACTCCTCTCCAGCATGTCCCTGCTCCTCTGCCTGTCAGTGAGGGGCCCCAGTGTGGCCCCACTGCCTCCTGTCCCCACTCCATGCCGTGGAGCAGCTCTGAAGGGAAGCAGTGGGGAGCATGTGAGCAGTGGCCAGCAGTGCCCAGGCCTCGCAGGGAAGTGAGGACTCCTGCATGGCACTGGAGAGACTTCCCTGTGATGCAGCACATGCCAATGTGATGTCAGCTGGTGTCACCTGGGGGCTCATTAGGTCACCGCCATGCAGATGGCACAGCCAGGGAGAAAGCTGAGAGATTTCCCCACACGTTCTGGAAAGCAGTCACCTCCCCTCACCCCAGTTGTTCTTATTCCTTCCCTATGACTCAATTTGTAAGGGCATAAAATAGGAGTCACACATCCCCACCATGTCCCAGTGGTGGGGTGCCCTGTGGTGGGGACAGATGGTGGCCACAGGGTGTTGGGGCTCAGAATGGGAGAAGGTGTCTGGAGAGAGCAGTGCTGTATGTGGGGAGTGCCACCAGGCTGGGGAGCTGGGGAGCACTGCGAGGTGAGGATGTGCTGGAGGCCTGCTGCCTTGTGTTTGCTGAGGTTCAGGCCTTGACTTTCCTCAGCTCTTGCCAGGATCCACAGCCAGATATTCCACATAGACTGTGAAATATATACAAATATGCAGCTTAGAGTATTTGTATAGGAGGTCATCTTTCAGAAAGGGTTCCTTGCTGGAGATTCTTGAAGTTAACACTTCTGGGATCTGTCCAACCACAAGCTGTTTAGGCTAGAGGCATCCAGTTGCCTCCCTCTCCTATTAGGAAAGGCTAAGAGGGGATACTACCCCTATCCTTAATTGGTGCAGACACTCTTTTGTTCTCATGTGGCAGGACCCTAGAAACTCTTTGCTTATAATGAGGTAGCACCCTCCAATTAGCCCTTACTTAACCATCCAATTAACCCCCCTCCAATCCAGTGAATTGTAGAGAGGATCTTGAGATCTTCCTGCTGAAGGTCTTGCTAAATTGGGGCTCTCTGCTGCACCCTGTCTGCACCCTGGCTCTGCGCACTGCCCTGGGCTCTGACACAAAACATCCAGGACTGACATCCAGCAG
>NW_020448500.1:0-1196 GCF_003343035.1 Apteryx rowi | reverse complement strand
TTTCTCAGAACCAAGTTTCTCCATTCAGAGTGTTGCCAGGAAATGTATTGTGTTGAGTAACTGTACGTCTATGTAAACCTTTGCACTCACATAGAGTAATTTCTGTAGTACATGCATATGGTGATGCCAATAAAAGAGAAAGAAAATRTTCATTAGAATTTATAAAGAATGTTTGAAGTTCTGAAAACAAAGATTTTTTTCATTTCTTGCATAGAGCTATTTTTTGCATAGATTTCACCCAATGATGAGAGTTTACATTCAGGCCTTTATAGACACACATAGAGGCCATTGCTGCCTGAGATTCCCTGTGTAGCTGTGTTCCCATGTGGTGCTGGGAAATGTGACCCAGGAASTATGGGAACTTTCTGGAGCATTGGCTGGTCACCAGGAGAAGCATCTCAAGACCTCTCAGTGGGACAACTTTTTTCTTTCCATTGACTAGAAAGGGAAGTGCAGACAGCTGGGTTAGCCAGAGACATCTGCACTGCAGGGGTCTGGCATAGGGTGAGCTAATTCCCATCCCTGTTGTTGCCTAAAATGGAGTCACGCTTAATGACCATGCAATGAATGAAACGGGTTTGTGGCTAGATGTTTGGGGACTCCTTTAAGGCATCACTGTAACTCAGGTATGTTGAGATTGGTGCAATTTCCACCATGGATAAATAAAGCATTTTACTGGAGCTGATCAGGCTGCTTTCCTCTATCAGTTGTGAAATATTGACACCTCATGGTGTGACTCGCTGTGTGCAAAGATTGAGGAGWGKCAMGGAAGATCCTGGGCAGGGAATGGTTTGAGGCCACTGGACTTGTGTGAGAAACAAAAATATCATTTTTATAGTATCATTTTTATATATTTTTATAATATGGACCATATTATAAAAGAAATCTTTAGAAACTGTCAATAAAAATGAAACAAGAAAAAAATTAGATAAATTATCTAAAAAAAGATTTGTTACACTTTTCAGCTTTTGCAACTCCTTTGTGTTCTTATTTTATTATTCTTATTATCATTGTGTTCTTTTCTTCTTTCTCTAAATATCTTTTTTTGTTTGTTTCTTTTTTGAAACACTGGTCTTTTGGAAAGATTCTTATATTTATTTTATTTTATTTTTTATTTTTTGTAAGGGGAAGTCATTTTCAGAACTGGGGTGGGATGCAGTCACAGGGTCATGGACACCTGGTGCCATTGCAGGTGC
>NW_020448499.1:7151-8207 GCF_003343035.1 Apteryx rowi | reverse complement strand
GAGGAAAAGTGTCTCTCAGCAGGCACAGTGAGCATGGAGCAAGGAGAGGCCAGTTTGGCAGGCTCTGGGCTCTGTGTGAACGCCTGCCAACAGCAGTGTGTCTGGAGCAGCACCAAGGCCCTCGAGATGTCCATGCTGCTGTCCGGGTGGCAAGGAGCAGTGTCCTGTCAGGCAGGGTTGCTGAGCATCGAACTAGCTCCGTGTGGGGGGCACCTGCTTGGCGTGCCCTTTGAAACAAGCTTTATTCCTTTCTTCCAGAAACTGGACTGAAAGSTGTCCGTCAGAAAACTGCTGAGCCTCCAGGTGCAAGGGCAAGAGGCAGCTGGGGGAACAGAAGAGTCTTTTCTCCACTCAGTGTGTGCATGCATCAATGAGAGCTGCAGCAGCTACAGTGAAGCTCTCGATGGTGCTGAGGCCACAGGTGAGAAGATCTGCTTCCCCATCAGGAAAGTCTTTCAATACTTGAGACTCTCACAGCTGAACTCTGCCAAGTATATGTGATAAGAACATGACGCTAGTTAGGACTGACTAGTGGTAATGCATCCTTGGAGGTGCACGCTGTTAACTGAGGTGTGTTGACAGGCACTACACCCATGCTGCACAATAGCAGGTGGCGTGCGACTTGTAAGAAGTTCCTAGGGTTTGCACATCCGCTTTGATTCGGACTCCTGCAGGATGGGCTGTGTCAGGCGTCTGTGTGACGGCTGGGCAAGGCCCAGGTATTCACTCCAAGGCAGACAGCTAGAGCTGACGTTGTGAAAGCAATCATAGGTGTAGTGTCTTTTCTTCCCCGCTTTGTGTGGCTCACTACATTCTGCAAGCTGCTGCTTGATGCTGCCTTTCATCTGCATGGGAAGGAGTTACCATTCCAAAATTATCATTTATACTTTCTGCTAGCTTTCTCCTCTTCACACTCCCTCCTGCTCACCTGGGCAGATGGATTTGCTTCCTGCGCCTCTWCTGCTCATTTTCAGACTTACATTTCATCACCTGCATCTGGACGCCTCAGAGCAGACCAGAGAGCTGCAGCTCCCTGTTGGCCCTAAGCATCCTTCT
>NW_020448499.1:3953-5306 GCF_003343035.1 Apteryx rowi | reverse complement strand
CTGGGATGTTGCCTGGGCTTGGAAAGCTGCTGCCTGGGCAGTCTTGGCAGCACAGTGCACATCTCCAGAGCATGCTATCTCCAACTGCAGGGAAAGCGAGTTAGAGGTGGGAATTGCAGCTCATCCAGATGGACTTGGCCAAAAGCAGTCACGCTAGACAGGGCCTGAGCTTACAGTGAACGATGCGCCCAGGTTCCCACTTCAGAGTGTGGACGTGAGAGCCAGCAGCACTGTGGAGAGGAGAAGCACTTAGAAGGACACCAGAACACGACCTCCTCATCGCTGAGGGATGTTTTTGCCACCCTAGAATTAGTTTGTGCAATGACAGTGGAATAGAGGCTGCTACAAAGAACTGTGGCAAGARTATTTTTCCCTACGGAATGGATTCACAACTCGGTATTGCCAGAGACCCTAATAAAGAACAAGGACAATCATTCTGTCCAGAGTTGGTGTAGTCAATGTGCCCTGGTCAGAGACTTCAGCTGCTGGTATCATCGGGGCTGGTAAATTGTTGTTGCTTTTAAAGGTGTCGCTGCCTGYAGGCTTTTATTAAACAGCAGCTTTGCTGAGGGGTAGCTGATCAGTGATGCTGCTGCTGTTAATGGCAAGGACTTCCTATCCCGGGACAGTTATTTTGTCATTCTTCTCTTAAACGCTCTGTATTTATTGGTCGGGAAAGACATTTGTGTTCTAAGGAACTGAAGCCTATTCTTGATTTAACGCACCGTAAAGCAGCATAGGTGATTGCTGTCGCCACCCCTTGTTTTCGTGCAGGCTCTAGCATGCTGCCGCGCCGGTGGCACAAGGGCCCGTGTGCCGGTTACAGGGGCGGTGCCTTCCCGGGGTGCTGCATTGCCCACCAACRTTTTCACTCTCCCTGCTGTTGTCAGCCATGGGGCTCGGGTAGCGCAAGCTGGCGGGGCCAGTCGGCAGTGCCAGGGCTGCTCCTTGCAAACGCCTGATTTTTGTGTGCACTTAGAGCTGAGCAGCTGTACTGCAGTTCCCCCTTTCATGCATTTTGTGCAGGGCAGGACACTTTCACTGCTCAGTCCAGGCCTTGGGGCTTGCGCTGCTTTGCACTTAGCTGCTTTCAGCCTGTGAGTTTCTAGGTCGGGCTTCTGCTTCCGAAGTGGGTGATCTGTTAGGAGCCTTTCCAAGCGCTGCTCTTAAAAAACTCCCAGGTCATTTTTGCCCTACTTGTCTGGCACGGTGTTAGATGAGTATTCTTCACTTTGAACATAACGTGCTGCCTGCGGTGATTCTGGTTTTCACAGTGCATTTCACAGAATCACAGAGTGGTTGAGGTTGGAAGGGACCTCTGCAGATCATCTAGTCCAACCCCCTGCTCAAGCA
>NW_020448499.1:0-1138 GCF_003343035.1 Apteryx rowi | reverse complement strand
GCACCCACACACACATCTCTAGTTCTTCCTGTTTATTCCCCGTGCTGCGTGCATTGGTGTACAGGCATTTCAGAGAGGTGATCGAGCATGCAGGTTTCCCAGGAGGGATGCAAGAGGATCCTCCATAGCCACATCCCACACGCACTTCCCTCCCTGCATGCACCTGCTGGAGGCATCCCGACTTGAGCCGTGTTTTGCCAACTACCCTGTCACTATAACTCTCCTCTTCCCCCATCTTTCCTAGTTTAAAGCTTTCCTTACCAGCTTGGCCAACCTCTTGGCAAAGACACGCGTGCCCCGCTTAGTGAGGCAGATCCCATCTCTCCCCAGCAGTTGTCCATCTTCAAAGAGGGCCCCATGATCGTAGAAACCAAAGCCCTGTTGCCAACACCAGTGGCACAGCCAGTTGTTAACTTGGAAAGTCTGTCTCCTCCTCCTCTAACCCATCCTCCTCACTGGCAGGATTGAGCAGAAGATGACCTGGGCTCCCAGACCCTTGACCACCATCCCCAGAGCTCCAAAATCCTCTTTGATGGTCTCCAGTTTGCCCTTGGTGTCATTAGTGCCCACATGGAAGAGCGGCAGAGGGTAGTAGTCTGATGAGTGGAGCCTTCCTCCTCCTATGAGCAGTGACCAGCTTCCAGACACCTTCTACAGTGTTATGATGTACCGTTTCACATGGCACAGAGCCCTCCGGCAACTCCACTGCTGTGGGGGCTTGGGACTCCTGGAGCTGTACAGTCTCCGAGAATACCCTGTCTAGCTCTTGTTCATCCTCTCGGATGCTACACAGCCTCCTGACTTCCTCCCATAACTCCCTACTTGACAACACAACTCATCAACAGCAGCACACCTCCTGCAGGAGAGCTGACTGCCAGCCCAGGCCTCCCGGACAGGCCCCAAGCACTCCCTGCAGCCTGAGACCTGCAGAGCTGCATCTGCTGTCAGAGGGTCTGTCTGGGTCCCAGCCTCTGACACAGCCAACACAGCCACTCCAATGGCTGCTGGGGAATGTGCTGTGTAGCATGTCATGACCACACTTGAGGAAGCATACACCCCAGGGAGCAGAAAGGAAGGTGCCTCCTTGCACCCTTCTGCACAAACTGCTGCAGCTGTGCACTGCCTCTGGGAGCTGAGC
>NW_020448498.1:6874-7906 GCF_003343035.1 Apteryx rowi | reverse complement strand
AAAAAAGGGGATTGGGGCAAAAAGGGGGGATTTGGGGCAAAAAGGGGGGATTTGGGCAAAAAAGGGGATTGGGGTGAAAAAGGAGGATTTTGCAGGGAAAAGGGGAGATTTGGGGCAAAAAAAGGTAGATTTCAGGGGAAAGGGGGATTTGAGGGAAAAAAGGAGGGATTTGGGGCAAAAAAGGAGGAATTTGGGGCAAAAAAGGGGGATTTGGGGCAAAAAAGGGGAGATTTAGGGCAAAAAGGCAGGGGGGACGTGCGGGGTGTCCCAGGGGAGGGGACGGGGAGGGAGGCCGGGTCCCCCCCAGGCGCCGGCACTGTGTCACCGTCACCGTCCCCGCGGTGGCACCTGTGTCCCCACCTCGTCCCCTCCGCGGTGGCCTCGTCCCCTTGGAGACGCCTCTGTCCCCCCACTTCGTCCCCCCGGGGGTGGCCTTGTCCTCTCAGCGACGTCCTGGTCCCCCTCGGTGACACCTTCATCCCCCCGGAGGCGCCTTCGCCCCCTCGGCCACGTCGTCGTCCCCTTGACGCCTTCGTCACCTGCCCGTCCGTCCCCTCGGTGACACCGTCGTCCCCCTCGGTGACACCATCGCCCCCTCGGCGGCGTCCCCGGACTCACCTGCCCTTCCGGCGACGTCCCCGTCCCCTCAGGGACACCTTCGTCCCCCCCTTGTCCCCTCGGCGATGGCATCGTCCCCTCAACGCCACCATCCCTTCGGTGACACCCCTCCGGAGTGCCACCTCCGTCCCCCCCCCTTGTCCCCTCAGCGATGTCCCCATCCCCTCAGTGCCACCACCCCCTCGGCGATGTCCCTGTCCACCCCCCTTACTGCCACCCCCCACCTTGTCCGGTGGCTTGGGGTCCCCAGGGGTGTCACCAGCACCCAGGCTCAGCCCCCCACCCCCGTGGCTACCAGGATGCCTGGACCCCGGGGGAGGAAGGTCCCGGACGCCTGGGCCCCCTGGACGAGGAGGATCCCGGATGCCTGGGCCCCCTGGACGAGGACGATCCCGGACGCCTGGGCCCCCTGGG
>NW_020448498.1:3648-5768 GCF_003343035.1 Apteryx rowi | reverse complement strand
GACGAGGACGATCCCGGACGCCTGGGCCCCCTGGGAGAGGAGGGTCCCGGACGCCTGGGCCCCCTGGACGAGGACGATCCCGGACGCCTGGGCCCGGCCCCTTCGCGCGGTCACGGCGCCCCCTGGCGGCCGCGCTCCCGTAGCGCATCCTGCCCCCTCCCCCCGCCCCCTGCCCGGACGCCTGGGCCCCCTCCCGCGTTGGCGGGGGGGGAACGACAAGAAAACGGGTTAAAAAAAGGCCAAACCGGGGCCGGCGCCGCCTCCGCCGCTCGCCTTTAATAGCYCCCCGCCGCGGCCGGTATTCACAGTATGTACACGCGGCCCCGCCCGCCCGGGGAGGGGCAACATCCTAAAAAATTCCCGGGAGGAAGCGGGGAGGGAGGCAGGGAAGAGGGGCCGGCGCAGCCCGAGGCCCGCGGGCTGGCGGCGCCCCGGCGGCGGGACGGGCAGGGGGGCAGCTCCCACGCCGGAGGAGCCGGATGCACCAGGAACCGGGCGCCACCGGGTGCTGGATGCATCGGGAACCGGGTGCCGGAAACCGGGCACTACCAGGACCGGACACGTGCAGAACCGGGCACTGGATGCGCAGGGAGCCGGGCGCCGCCGGGGCCGGACGCGTCAGGAACCGGGTGCCAGAGATGCCAGGAATTGCCGAGGCCAGATGCACCGGGAGCCGGGCACTGCCGGGACCGGACACACCGGGAACCAGGCGCTGGACGCACCTGGAGCCAGATGACACCAGGGCCTGACACGTCAGGACCCGCCGGGGCTGGATGCGCGGGGAATCAGGTGCTGGACACACCGGGAAACACCAGCAGCCAGGCACTGGGAACACAGGGAACCGGGTGCTACCGGGGCTGGATGCGCCAGGAGCCAGATGCACTGGGAAGTGCCAGCAGCTGGGCACCAGACACGTAGGGAATGGGGCACCGCCAGGGCTGGGCACGCTGGGAACCACCAGCCTCGCCGGATGCACCAGGAGCTGCCGTCTTCGCCGGATGCACCGGGAGCCGCTGGGACCCGCCGGGGCTGGATGTGTGAGGAACCAGGTGCTGGACGCACCGGGAAGCGCCAGCAGCTGGATGCTGGACACACAGGGAATGGGGCACCACCGGGGCCGGACGCACCGGGAGCCGCCCAGCCTTGCCGGAGGTGCAGGGAGCTGCCATCCTCACCGGACACACCGGGAGCCGTCGGGGCCAGAGGCGCCAGGAAGCCGCCGGGCACCAGTGTCCTCATGGGAGGCGCCTGGAGCTCCTGGGAGGCGCTGGGAAGCCACTGGGCCGGGCACCATGGTCCTCACGGGAGGCGCCGGGAAGCCTCCGGGCACCACGGTCCTCACTGGATGCACCAGGAGCCGCCGTCCTCACCGGAGGTGCTGGGAGGCGCCTGGAGCCGCTGGGCACCATCGTCCTCACCGGAGGCACCGGGAGGCGCCGGGAAGCCTCTGGGCACCATCGTCCTCACCGGAAACGCCGGGAAGGCTGCGGGCAGCACGGTGCTGCCGGAAGGAAGCGCCGGGAAGGCGGCGCCTCAGGGGGCGCCGAGGGCGTCGAGCAGCAGGCGGCGGCCCTCCTCGTAGTCGTCCTCGTCGACGTTGACGAGGAGCCGGATGGCCTCGCGGCCCACGGCCTCCTTGAGCGAGTCCGTGAGGAAGACGCCCTTGAGGGCCTCCAGCAGGGAGCCGTTGAGGTAGTCGCTCCAGAAGGCGTCGAGGTAGGAGAGCTCCGAGAACTTGATGTCGCAGATGATGGAGCCCAGGTCGCGCGACTTCAGCACCGTGCTCGCCTGGCCGAAGAGGTCGAGCTGCCGCGCCAGGCGCTGCGCCCGGTTCGACGCCACGTTCTGCCGCAGCGCCGCCTCGTGCTCGCAGTACTCGGCCCGCACGCGCAGCCGGATGTCTGGCAACGGCGCCGGCGGCGGCAAGAGCGGGACGGAGAGGGAAGGGGGGGGAGAGAGAGAGAGAGAAACGGCGGCGTTAAGGAGCGGGGAAGCGGGGCCGGGAGTCGCGGAGCCTCCGCGCTGCTGCCGGAGCTCGGTGCCGCTGCCGGAGCTCGGTGCCGCCTGCTGCGGCCGGGGACGGGGATCCCCACGGGCCCAGTTCCCCCAGTGCCTGCTCC
>NW_020448498.1:0-2431 GCF_003343035.1 Apteryx rowi | reverse complement strand
CTCCCCCCGGCTCGCTCCGGACCCCATCCGGGCACGGAAAAGGGGGGGGAGGGGGCGGGAATAAAGCGGAGGCGCCGCCGGAACGGCCGCTCSGCATCCGCCGCGGCCCCCGAGGGAGGGAGCGCGGCCGCCCCCCTTCCCCATTCCCAAATCCGCCGCCGCGGCCCACGGTCGCCCCCCCTGTTTCCGGTGCCTTCGCTCGGATTCTGGGAGCGGCTCTTTTCCTGGGGTTTTTGGCTTTTTGGGGCTTTTTTTTACCAGTTTCTCGCATGGGCGGATACTTTCCGCTTTTCCCTGCGGGGGGAGGAGCTGCTTTCCCACTGCGGACCAAGAGAAACAGGCTTCAATCTTTCAGCGCGAGGCAAACGGCACGGAACGAGGGCTTTTCCGGACCCGGAGCGGCTCTCCGGGGGGCCGGAACGCCGCATGGGGTGTGTGTGGGGGAGGAGGGAGAGGCAGGTCCCTGCAGGGGGGAAAGGGGGGGGGGAACCCACGGCCGGGTCCCCCCCCCCCCCCGGGAAAGGAGGCCGGGTTTCACCGGGAGCGCCGGAGCCGTCTCCCCGGCGCGGCCCCTTTCCGAGCGGAGCGCGACAGGCGCCGGCTCCGGAACCGTCAAGCTTTGGCTTCGCCACCTGGAAATCGAAGGGGGCGGGAAGGAGATTTGGCAGCAACCGAGCGACGGCGACGACAAAGCGGCGTCGAGGAATCGCCCGGAAAAATCAAAAAARTGGGAAAAAGTGGAAAAAAAAGAAGGGAAGGGAGCGGTGGGAAGGCCCCAAATCCGCCGGGAAGGAGGGGCCGGCGAGCGCCCGGCTCGGGGGGCTCGCGGCGAACCCCGTCCTCGTCCTCCTCGCCACCGTCCTCCTCCTCCTCCTCGCCGCCCCAGCGCGGGCGACGAGCCGGGCGGAAGGGCGCTTCCGGGGGCTCCGAGCACCTACCCGCCGGAGGAGCCGGGCGGCGGCGCCGGGCAGCGGCCGTTTTGCCCCTCACTGACTTATTTTTGAACCTTCTTCGTTAGAGGCCGCGGCCTGCAGACGGGGCAGAGCGGGAGAGAGCGTTGGCGCGCGCTCCGCTCTGCTCCGCTCCTTCCCGCGCGGCGGGAGGCCGCTTCCGGCGCCGCTTCCCCCCTCCCCAAGCCGCCGTCGCCTCCCGTTTTCCCCCCCGGAGCGGCCGTGCCGGCTGGGAATGGGATCGGGGGGGGAAACGTCCCGGCCTCCCCCTGCAATCTGCCRCCGATCTTACCAGCGCTTCCTCGCCGAGGGCCGGAGCGGAGGCAGAGGCCGAGGGGGAAACGGAGGTGCAGGAAGGGAGCAAGGGAATCGCGCCGGAGCCGGGCCCGGAGCGGCGAGGAGAGCGCACAGGCACGCGCGGATTTGGGGGGGTTCATTTGCTTTTTAAAGGGAAGAAGCGCCGGCCAGGAGCCGTTACCTTCCCGCTCGGCACCGAGCCCCCGAGCGGCTCCGCTTTAGCAGGGAAGGGGGGAGCCGAGCTCCTGCACTAAACCGCGCGGAACGAGGGAAAACAGGAAAACAAAAATCAACGTTTTTCCACACTTAGCGCCTGCTCCGGCTGCACACAGATCCAAGGGAACGGCCGGGCAAGGGGGGGATCGGAGCGCTTGGCTCCGGAGCGGCCAGCACCTCTGCGGGAGGCTGGAGCATAACGGGAGCCGCGAGCCGGCACGCCCGGAGAGATGCCTCCTCTTCCTCCTCCTCCTCCTCCTCCTCCTCCTCGGCCCCGCTGCAGCAGGGCTGTTCCAGCAGTGGATCCGCCCGGGGCGCTGGCGCCCGAGGCTGGAACCCGCCGTTTTCGGAGCCAACGCGCCCCTGTTTCCCCCCTCCCCAAGCTCCGAGCCAGCGGGAGGTTTCCCGATCGGAGCCGGGTCCCTCGGAGCGGCGGCGGAGCCGTCACCTACCGCAGGTCACTTTGGTGGAGCCGGGGGCTTCGGGCTGGGGGGCGGGAGCCGCCGCGGCCCCCCGGCGCCGGCCGAGCGTCCCGGCCCTCGTCCGGCCTCTGCTCACCCGCTTCCGCTTGCCCGAGGTGGAACCTGGCGGAGAGACGAGCGGCCGTGAGCGACGTCCTTCGAATCCCCCCGCTCCCGAAAACCGCTGATATCGCGCCGCTTCCCGAGAAACGGCGGGAGGAGTTTTCCCGAGGGCTCCTACCCGTCTCCCAGTGCTCGTGGCGGGGTTCGGCGGCGGCAGAGTTGAGGCAAGTGTCCACGCGGCGGTCGGAGGCGGCCACCGAGGGGCCGTACGTGTACCTTTCCGGGGACACTGAGGGAAAGAGGAAGGAACGGCGTGAGCGGGATGCGCCGGCGCGGCCGCTGCCTCCCCCTTTTCCCTCCCCTTTCCCCCGAATCCGGCCGCGCCGGGCGGTACCTGTGCGCTGCCGCTTGAGCGTGGCGTAGGGCAGCAGGTCGTGGCGCGTG
>NW_020448497.1:1438627-1441281 GCF_003343035.1 Apteryx rowi | reverse complement strand
CAGACACGCGACGCCGTACCACGGCCACTCCGCCGGAAGTCTGTCGCTGGCATGCCTGCCCTGGGATCACTGCACCCACGTACCTCGGCCGATCCCTGTAACTAAAACACAAGCGTTTTCACCAGCCGTCGAAGCCACGAAGCCTGGGGTAAGTGGGGCCCCAGGGCCGCACCAGCCCAAGTCCGCCCCTCCCCGAGGGAGCAACAGCCACAGTCTGCATGGCCGGCGCAGGCGCTGATTGCCAGCCCACAGCCCAAACCACCCCGGTGACGGCCGAGCTCAGGCCGGTGCCTTTCCCTTCTATCAGRGCAATAACCTGAGTCTCTTCTTCCCAGCCACAGGTTTCCAGAGATGGACGGCACAATTGCATGAGCTACATCTCCACAGAAAGCCAGGTTAGAAGGAATTSTTTGAAATTACTTATTAAGAAATATTTAGTACTATTTTTTGTTTAAATGTTATTGTCTTGTCAGTTAAGGCATACAACACTAAGACATTAAAAATTATATTATAAATTCAAAAAAACCAGGTTAATTCTCTAACTCCTTGCACATTTAAGAATTCATTTTTCATTGGAATTTTTGTTGTTCAACTTATGTCAGTTTAACTACCAAGTAGCTTTAATTACTAAGGAAACTTACACAAATAAATAAGCTATGTCATATGGCCGCAGAACAAGGTATGCCTGTTTCCACTGTAAAAATTGCTGTAGAATTTCATCTGCTTCCCCTGTTGTTGGAATTTTATTTTCATCTATCCAGAACTCCAGGGAGGACAGCACAATTGTTACATTAAGAGGATTAAACATCTGAAAATGTAACAGAAGAAATGACTGCTCAAATGTCTTTCATGTGGAGCAGAATTACAACTCTATAAACAACAAAGTAAGTAGGAAAAAAAAGAAAATATCAATTGGCAGTCACTGTATGACATYGGTATGACAAAACAGAATGAAGTAAACTAGAATTCTATAAAATATACCAAGAGACACAAGGAGCAAAGCCTAGCAACTTTATAAGAAGATTTTGTTTTTTTCATAAATAAATTATTGGTGTATGCACAAAAACCTACATGATTAAGTAAGCATCATAACAGCACCAGGACAGTTTTTAAAGGTGTGTGCCTGATGGTGCGAAGGGGAAGAACAGGAACAGAAGTTAATTAAAAGCAACTGAATAGGAAAAGGTTATTYATATAGCTGCTACATGAGATAAGATCTGCAGCACTGAAAAGGGAACAATCTAGAAAGCTTCAAAAAGCTTGGACACTGGATGTCCTAAGGCAAAATGCTCGCTTTAGTCAATGATTTAGTACATCCGCATGAAACATTACTACCATGTAAGGATGGATGTTAATTTATAGCAGATCTGCAGCTCTATAAAAAAAMCTCCCCAGGACACGCTTTACAAGCTATAAATGCAAGACAGCTTACTCCACTGTCCTGGTATAACTGCACTGCAAATACAATCATTCAAAGCTGAAATCAGTGGTCCTGCATTCTGCAGATTCCTATCCCTTTCTGCTAAACAGTACTCTCTTTAACACTTAATTCTGAGTAGTTCAAGACTGACCATAACTGGCTAACCATAACTCTAGCATGCACCTATCACTAGTTCCAGTACAGCCTTCGAAGAGTGTACAGTTACAATTGTTACGCAACGCCTTTGTATTRGGCCACTGGGATTAAATCCCTAGCCCACCTCTTATCAAGTCTAGACCAGGCTGCAGAGAAGCTAGGACACCTAGACACCATAAACCAGAACATCAAGAGCCAAGACTTGAAATTTGGTTCAAATAACCTCCTCCTAAAATTGACAGCCACTAGGGAACAGGTGACCATTATTCATGTGAAAAAAAMCATCATTTTACTACAAAACAAAGCAGACAGTAACACTTACACTGTTGACAAAACCAAAAACCTGGATTATCCTCTGTGTTATGACATTCCTGTCTGAACCCATATAGTTGTACTGAAAAGTAACACAAGAAGACATTAAAACGGACAAGTTGTTTATAATGATGAAGGAAGACAATACTGAAATGATGGCCAAAACCTACTCAGGTAAATGTGGGCTACTTATTTTCATTCTCTCCTTCCTTCAAAATCCACAATACAAATACATTTTCAAATGGGAAATCAAATATATATAAAAGCTGGGAAACGGCACCATTTTTTAATGCTTTAAGAAGTAAAGAAAATATAAGGAAAATGACTGGCAGTGACTTACCAAAGCCTTGTCCAAAACTACATACACTTCTACATATCTGGGAGACTTTGCTGCAGCTGATACTGGCTGAAAACAAAAATGATGGTATTTGTTGCTATTTATTTCTACATTCTAGTCATCTTACTCCTGAGGTTTGCTAGACAATAAATTTTCCATTCAAAAGCAATACCTAGACGATGTCTTCAGACTAGCATAATTTTAAAACTCATCCTAAGTTTTCTGATAACTAAAAGACACTGAAATCTCCACAAAGCATCATCTCCTCATTTTGTTTTCAGAGCAGAATGTRAAAGGCCTATGTTAGAACGTAAGGTAAATATGAAGTCTTCCAATAATAACATTTACTCCTTGCTAATAGGAAAACCAGGGCTCTCCAACAGTCACAAGAACAACTGCCCCAAGTAGACAACGCATTGCTGCCCCAAC
>NW_020448497.1:1402723-1436151 GCF_003343035.1 Apteryx rowi | reverse complement strand
GCCCGCGCCCCCCCCGCGCCGCCCGCCCGCCAAGCACCAGGCGACCAGAGCGCGTTCGTACAAAACCGGCCTCTTTATTGCTCGTTTATTTCTTACAAACGGGTTCGGTGAAAAGCCCTTTCGTCATAATCCAAACGTTACAAAAGTGACACGTGGCTTTCAGTCCGGGGACGCTTACAGAAAACACGCGGACCTACATTTGTCTAGAGTGCAAACTTTTTAAACGAGTATCAGACACACACAAAAGCTTCCAATTTGTTCAAATCTAGGCAGGTGACAGGGATAAATGTACACTTAAAAAAAGAAAATCAGTAGTTATCTTCAATATTCAACACATTTAAAATTTGAGCTATTTCCTTTCCACAAAATCAGTTTGAAAAACTGCATGTTCATCGCCTTAGACCACYGCCCTGCAAATATTGCTAACATGCATGCTCAAAGTATAAAAACTCTTATCTATTAGAAGGCACCATTTTCAGCACAGTTTTAATTCACACATACAGCTTTAAATACCRTTAAGTACATCTTTCTCTTGGATTACTTCATTACTTGGATTCCCTTCACTCCTCCCCACCCTCCAATCTGGGCCATTCATGTCCTGAACTGCTTGGAGAGACAGGAACAGACATCTGCTAAATAGCAAAGCTAAGTAGCTACAGACAGACAGCCCAAACTGAGCAGAATACAACAAAAACTAAGTGATTATCTTGGAACAAACAGAAGACCCCCACATACAAATCTTGTGATATTTTAGGTGAAGTTTCATGTATTTTAATAGTGTTATAAATCTTAGTCTAACTTTATGGGAAACCACAGGAGTTCAAGTATTTTATTACTGCAAATGCAAACACTATATATATATATATATTTGTATAGGTATATATACAGGAAACTTTTTTGGCAATATTATGGGGGAATTTACAGAGCGAGTTTGTATTCAGTGGCTAGCACAAAGCGAAAAAGCTAAGCCTTCTTTCAATACTTATTTCACTTTCAGCAAGTTTGTGTAACAGACTTCTACTCATGACCACCATCATCCCATTTCTATCCAYGGTACAGGGTAACATGGTTATCCTCCTCAGCCAGCACACCAAATGCTAAAACACTCATTTTCAGAAACAATATTAAAACCTGATTTAGTCAGTGGTGTAGAAACTGATGGCAGTCCAATCTAACGCAAGTTAGCCTATGTAAACATCCTGACTGACACTAAAAAGATTCAAAGATTAGGTGAAAAGTTTGTATTAATCAACAGGTTCCTATTTAAAGTGCTCATAGAAGCTCAGGTGATCTAAGGAAATATGTATTTTTTGCTTCTGCAGGGACTGTTATTCATAGTCTTTAAACCCAAATTAAAACCAAAAGCATGCCACTTTTTTAAACCAAAATATGGCCATGTTTTTTCGTACCTTTATTTTTATTGCCYATTCATGATGTTAGTGGAAATTAGTACAGGTTTCTCATTTAGCAACTTACAATTACTAATTTAAAACYGTTAAATTGAACTTCATGTCCATATAGTACAGCTTAGTGTCAGTCAGCATGAAAGTAAAAATTTGAGTGCATTATTACACATCAATAAACATATACACATGCATAAACATGTTTACAATATATTTATCTTCCTCTGAAAAAGTACACTGATACCTTATTTCACTTGTGCCATTTATGTTTAAATGGATAACACTTTCCAGTCCATACAAAGCAAGTTTAAATATATTGGCCAGATTTTCTTGTTTTGACAATGGTACATATTACTTCAGTTCTTCACTGTACATTTAGAAAGACGACAACAAATCAGACAATTTCGTTATTAGGGCTCATCGCAGAAATGGGGAAACCAAAAGTAACTCCCAAGTGCTGTACTTTAAAGATTAYTTAACTGCAGACTGATCCACTTCCAGCTGGACAGCCCTACTGCAGTTTACAAAGCCACAATACTCGGACAGATCTAACAACAGGTTTGATGTATTCAGTTCCTGTAGCTTTGGTAGAGGTATTTAGTTTAAAGTTTTACATTCCTTGTTTCAATATCTCATTTGCCTTATCCAAGGCTGCAGAAGGAAGGCTTTCTGGGATTACCATGGGCCACTCAATGCAAGAAGGATAAATGCAATTTCAGCTTTGTTTCAGTGAACAGGTCAGCTCATGTGAAGGCCCCAAAGAAGCCAAAGCTATTTGGGAGGCAAAGGTGCAGGTCGAGAAGGAAAATACTGTCCCTGAGGTAAACATTTTTGCTGTGGTGGAGGAGGTCCCTGAGGTACACATTTCTGTTGCGGAGGAGGCGGCCTACAAGAGGGACAGAGAAGCCATCATGAGTCCAGATGACTACATCTAATATTCACGTCTGGAAGCTGCTCCCTCTTCCTCTTGCTTTGCGTTAGCACTCCCTAAGGCCACTCTCAGACTCCCCCCTTTCCATGTACACTGCTTCTAGCAAGCTCAGCTTCCACAATGAAGACTCATTTCTAACATCCTGCATCCAGACTCTGCTTTCCATTGCCTGAAGTCCTCAGAGATTCCCACTGTTTTTCAGTTACACACAACTTTTCTCAAAACAATTTAAAGACCCCCACAAATCTCCCATCAACATGAACTATTTTAATGTAGTACCTGTTGATATACCTTATACTTTTGGATAAGCATGTTATTTTAAGGCATAGGCATTAAGATTTTAGAAATACAATTCGGACATAAAAAACAAAAAGAAAAACTGGCTGTTTAAGGTAAGTAGTTATTGYGAAAAAATCTTGGAATTGACAATAATGTTCAAAATCAGAGATTTTGATGATGATGAGAGAATTATTTGGGGTTATGGTGGCAGGGGTTTCAAAGCTTTTAAAGCTGCACATTTTGARAGGCACTTTATTCACCTGTATGCAGGACTAATCTGGCCTCTGAACAGCATTCTGAAACCTGTTTAATCAAAATGTCGTGTAGCCATAACAGTRTTTAACATGCATGCTACAGAAAACATCATTTTAGTTCCAAAGTATTAAACGAAGGAAAAAAATATCCTTTCAATACAAGATCAGTCCTGCTTGCATATAATATATGATGAAATACCCTATTGCTTATAAAGATGAAGGCAATGACAATCTATATACATCAAAACAACTACAAATAAGTTATTTGCAATAACTCAACAAACCTTGCAGGCAGCTTCTGTGGCTGTGGTGCCTGGTAATGTGGAGATGGGTAGTAAGACTGGTGGTAAGCCTGCTGAGGATGCTGATTAACTGGGTAAGATGGCACAGGAAATGTATTTGGTTCCATATCCTAAGAAGCAAACACAGCAAGAGCGTTCACAAATTTGCACTTAAGGAATTGAAATAATGCCTGCTTCACTAGTTAAGTGACATTTAAGACCACTTGCAAACAGATGTGGAAATGTCACAGTTGCTTTTTCCTTCTAAGACCCTCAGTAGAAGGGAGCAACAGCAGTGTGGAAAGTACTGTATTTTGGAAAAAAAAATAGAAGGGCTGATCAAAAGTGAGCACTTGATTTGGTCTATAGTTGTGCTTTCACTAGTTACTACATCCACACACAGACTGCTCTGCAAAGGAGTGGGGCTAGGGAGCTGGCAATGATTGCCCATTTTCTCAGGTGGTGCAGGGATTTCCGATGTTCTAGTAAGGGGGTTAGAAAGCAGGCGAACTGCTCACCGAGCCAAGCGCAGCCCAAAGAAGAGCAAGGTACAGTACTTAACAGTGAAGAACTGAGGGATTTTTTCCCCCTCTTAGGAAACAATCCTGGTCTTTCCTTCTTAGCAAAGGAAAAAAACCCATTCACAGAAGTGAAARCAAAGTTAGTAGCTTTGAAGCTTTTATTAGTGCAAAAATAAACCATCTTCATTTGTTACTTTAGAGACTGGGAACAAATGAAGTAGTGGAAAGCAGATCATTCCTACCATGGGTACACTTCTTGAACCATAAGGCATGCCATGTGAAAAGCCCCTGGGTTGGCAGTCTCTGGGTTCAGCTTCTGTTCTAGTAGGTGGTGACTGAAAGGACCTGAAATCCAATAGATATGGACTGTGAGCATATAACCTTTTTAGCATGACTAAGCAGGCTATGAATCCAAACACTTATTTGCTAGGTGGATTTAGAAGACTATTTTAGCAAATATCAGATCTCAGGAGGATAGTATATGCTGCACATCGAAGCAACAACATAATCCTTTTTCTGTTTAGGACTATATCAGCTTTATTTTGTCACTTTGTACCAAAGATGGGACCCCAAAAAATATAAAACCCATCACCAATGTATGGCAACAAGTATGAAGGTAAAAAGAAAGTTCTCTGAACCCTCCATATAAAATGTGGTTATTTTCTGTGTCATTGCCCAGGACAAGCTACATGCTTCACTTGATGCAGAGATATTTGCTTCTCGTCTTGGGACTAAAATACGCCTCCAYGCTTTGGAATTGGCTTGTGTAAAGAAATGTCTATGGACTACTTCAAAAGGGCAGAAAAGAAGGTAAAGAGGGGAATATACTTACGAATGACAGCGTGACATCAGTCTTCTAAACCATCGCTTCAGCTTGTCCCTCTTTGCAAATGCCAGAGCAGTAGCTACAAGGAGTGGGAGGATCAGGAAAAAGAATACCAGCAGGCCATTTCTCAGTGAAGTGTCTTTGTCTGATGGGGACAGAAGGAAAGAGAAGAAAAAAAGATAGTATTAAATGGTGTTACCATCACTCAACTCATGGTAGCAGTAGGTATTTTCGATAGGATTGATGCTACGATTATTTTACATTCTTCATAGCAGAAAAGCTAAAGAATCTAGTAAGACTGCAATATATATATGACCAAATGTATTCTTTGGGGTTGATCCTTTCACAGGGATTGTCTTGTCAAAGATGAAAGACCTGTACGTTCTATGGTATCTTGGGCTATGACAGCATATTGCATTATTAGATCAATACCTTATTTCTTCCATTGCAACACTGAAGAGCTTATGAACCCAACCAAAAGAGAAAAACAAAGCTCCGTCCCTTTCCTTCCGATCCTAAATCTTCATCATTTCCTACCAGTTTGCTGTAGGCAAAGAACTGAGATGTCTCTGCACTTTTTAAGATACAGCAACTTTCTCCACCAGAGGCAGTACAAAAAAGCCTTTCCCTTTGTCTGATGGTTTGAAGCATTTGCCTATGCTCCAGTATGATTCTCCAGCTGGTTACTGCATAAACATAATATCTGCCTTCCCCCCAAACTCACACTATCTTATCAAGAAGAGTCTTCAAGATCACTCTTCCAGGTCACCGGAGGGACTAATCATTCTCCTCTTCAAATACCTTCACAAGGGCATTATTTATTTTGCTCCAATTTTTATAAGTTTGCTCCAGTTTATAGCTTGGATATTGCTTCCTATTTCATCTTCCTTCAACCTGATAGTGAGAAAAGCAGGCTTCACAGCCTTTTTCAGTTTGCTGTCTCTCATGTACATGAACTGTGCTCCCATGCCCCAGGCATCATTCTCCCACTCTTCACATTTGGATTTAGATATGTCTTCTTGCCATGTGATTCACTGACCTAAGTGCCCTGCCTGGGGAGAAATTACAAAAAAAACCCACAAAATTCTCTCCCCAACTCATCTCTTCCCTCCACACAAAATGACAAACCAAAACTCAAGCAATATAGTGTCACGAACCTCTMTCTCCCCGTTTCCTTATTGCATACCTCTCTTCTATACTGTAAGATGTTTGGGGCAGGGACTATATTTGTATTTACTACCAAACGAAGCATACTGTCTGCACTCAGATAATAAACATTAATAAAATAATGAGTTCTCAACATGCTGTGTTGCCCTAGTCCTCCTCAGCCAGATGTTAGTCTTGCCTGCACCGCAGGTGCACATGCAACTAAACTACATACAGACACTAGAATAGGATGGCTACTCATCTCTGCCACCATTGCACAAGGCAGCATCTCCATATGGAGATGAACCTACATCTTCAGCCAAATTTCATGTTCTGTTTGGATCTAAAATTGAAAAGGGGTCCAGTTTTCAGCTTGGATACAAAGAAGTCCAAGATGATTTTGATCCAAGGTGGCAGAAGTCACCTGAAGGCAACTGAAACAGCTAAGTTTGATTGGGTCTCCAGCATCCCAGAAGGAAGGAGTGTGCAATACCTTGAGCCCAAAACCTTAACTACATTTGTTTGCAAATGGCACCTGGTAAAAGTCCAATTGCCAGCACTTCTGCCACCAGAATTTAGCTGCTTCAAGGCAATTAGGCATTCTGCACTCAGCCCAGCACCACGCTTAGCAAGAGGGGCCCACRGCTCTGGAGTTGTCTTAACACTACTTGCCATTATAAGGAGGTCCGCTGTCAAGACTTCCTCCGTAACCTTTTGTATCACAGTAAGGAGGGGCCCAGCCTGCTTCACAGTGACAGTTCCTGTTGTTATTGCACACCTAGATTTAAACAAGAAAAATAAAAATACAGGAGCAAACCACATATTACAGCATATCCCCACAGAAAACATCTTTTGACTAGAAGCAGTGAGAACAAAGAAACATCATAAGGTGTCTTCGAAGGCTACAGCATTTCTTGGAATTACCATTACATACGCAATGACAAAGTTGCTGGAATTTTAAATGATGTTGTGAAAACTCATTGCAATATGCATTCGAACAGTCAGGTATACATTTATTTTGCAAATGTATATTTAAAAATGTAGTAACTTAGGTTTTYGTAGTTTTTAAAGCAGAACACAGTAGCCATGACTGTCTATTCTGTCCCTTCCATATCACTCAGCCTGGTGACCTTTAACCACTAATTCTCATGTCAAATCTAAATAAATAGCCCTTGGGTGGGCCAAACCGTGTCTCTCCACAAGAATTCACAYGACTGAGCAACCACAGCATTGTTCTGGATGAGCTTCCAAAGATTATTAATCCCTATTGCCGAAAGAGCATGGCTTCTTTTTTTGAGATGCAGAGTGTCAAATTACATTAGCTATACTAAAATTGGGAATTCCTCCTTTCTGGAAAAATATATTATTTTAGAGCTTTCAACGATTTTTTTTTTTAAATAATGTTATAGGCTGTCTTGTCCAGAGCCATTTTATAAAGACAGTTTTACCATAGTTAACAAGCCAGAAAAGCTAAGTTACTATTCACCATTTTAAAACTTGCTCAAATTGCATGATTTTGGTCTAATCTTTACTGACTATTAAAGGTAGTTTTCTCATTAACGGGACTAAAAAGCAGCTTATTATAGCAAAACCCATCCTCAGAAACCCCACAGATTCTCTCTCACTGGTATATGTAGTCATGATTATTTTATTTCACATTAGAGTCCTTAAGCAGAGAAGAGCAACAGGCTTCATAGGTGCAAAAGATATTATTATTTAAACACTACTGATAGAGCACAATTAAAGTGCAACTGGCTCGTACTTTGATCTTTAAGATAAAAAAGCCAATTTATRTATTTGCACAGTCATAGGCTCTAAAAACCTGGTGTTCTTATAACAAAGATCTCACAGAAGAGGACATTGCTTAATRTGCAGAAATATTGCCAAAATTGTATCAAAACTTACAGACTTAACATTCTAAGTGGAATATCAGTASGAAAGGAAGCTCCTGCATTGCTTACCCCATGTCCATGACATTTTCTTTCTACATCACAGTCATAGTTCAGAACAGAGGCACTCACACACTGGAAGTGCCTACAGATCTAGGGGAATTAAGAGAAACACACATCTTACTCTTACACCGTTATACTTTATTTCTTCTGAGGGTATACTTAATTTCTTTTGCTTCTTCTATAAATGAAAGGCTTCAGATTTTTATCTGCACATGCACTGCAGTGCTATGTATTGTGTGGAACCAATGGAATTGCTGAGTTTTGCATTAACTACAAGCATCAAGAAGTTAATGGCCATACATGTTCATGAAACAACATAGCTGAAAATTATATTCACATGCAAAACTTTAACTATTGCTTGAAGAAGTCACTATTGACCTGTTGCTAATTACCTTTCCAGTATCACATTTGGTGCCTTCATTCACCATTCCCGGATCAGGGACATCAGAGCCTAGCTGGAAATCCACACCCCAGCACGTGGTGGTGTCTCTGATAGGAGTTTGGATAATGGCAGGTTTAATTCCAAAAACAGGCATTGTTTTCACATTTTCACATTGCAGCTTCCCACACATGGCATTCCTACAACACCAACATGTGAATGGTGTAAAGACACTTGAATTTATTCAGAGAAAGACTATCACACACTTGATACGATCTTTTCTCCCTACTGGAAGATTATAGACATTACTTGAGAGTAACATTGAAGTAACCTGACAAACAAAATAGAGCTGGTCATCATTTTAGTACTGCAAGAATACAGATTTATCCCTTCTTTCTGAATGCTTTTGTGATCTTTATACATTAAAGAAAACATGATCATTTGACATTCTGTAGACCTTGGGATAAGAAGGATCAATGATGGGATAWGAAGAACAAACCCTCCCTGAATACATGCTGCATAGACACCCTGATGCTACAGAACGCTGCATGCATAGGAAACCGCAGCACAAGCACAAAAGCGTCAAACCCAGCTACAGAAGAATCATCTGAACATTCACACACACTTCAACTATTACTTGCAAGATAAAGTCAGATAATACATATATAAAAAAAGCAAACAAAGCTTACAAATGCCTAAGCGTGAAGGCTTTAAGTCCCAATAACTATTTCTTAGGTTATAACAGATTTTTTCTAAGCCATCTCAYTTTGGATCTGAATGACACATATATTGTAAATGAGGATAGATTATGGGATAATGTGTTTCTCCCCAGTACACTTGCTATAAAGCCCCAAAGAATACTATAGCACTAGAATAAGGATTCTTAAAATTCTGAATGATACATTTAGGAACTTCTTGATGCATCAGGCTCAACTTACCAGCTGGAACATTTCTTGTAGTCATGGCCATGGAAACCACAGTTGCCAAACCTGTCACCCTTGGAATTCACTTCAGTAAAACAAATGTTGGGGGCAGCTTTCGCTTCTGAAAATAACAGCCCAACCCGCAGACAGAGAGGAACTGAGTTTAGTACAGACAGAAACATCTCACATCATCACCATGTCTCCCTTCCCCAGGCCCAGTTATCCTTGCCACACTTCCAGCTTTTTTCCTTGCAGCACAGATAGCTGAAGAGCTTGATCAAAATGATAAAAACAGGTGAAAATRTCAACATTAGAAGGTTCTAAGCAAGAAGAGACAGAAAATAGTCTCTTAACACCCAATTATACTGTTTGATAAGTCTTCAAGACTCCTTTACAGCCCTATAATTTGGAACTCCCTTTCTAATAGGAATGCTCAGTGCAAGAAAGTTAGTACTTAAATCACCAGCACAAGCATTAAATGTAACAAAGGAAGAACATGGGAAGGCAAAGCCATAAATTCCACCATTTCAAATCTTTTGCCAAAGCCAGCTGGTCTTTGTTACAGGAAAAAAGCTAAACGTATATTAAATAAACTCAGTGTTTTCTTTTAGACATGTCTCCTTGAAACATTATAATAGCATGCTCTTCCTTACTTGAGCCAAAGATATCCTGACATTGTGCATCATAGTACTGGCAAACACCATTGTAACAATAGGCTTCCTCGTTGTGGCACGGGTGACCGTTCTGAACCGTGAAGTCGGGCTGGCAGAACTGGGAAGTTCCGTTGCAGTACTCGGGAAGGTCACACTCATTGTTACTTGCTCGGCACTCAGTTCCTCCAGGAAGAAACTAAAGAGAGATGGGAGGGGGAAAATGCATCAGAAAACATAAACCTTACAGCAGCAAACAGTCTGCACCCAACCCACAGCACATCCCAACAAAATGGGCATTGAGCTGAAGCCCTTTGTGGGTGCTGTATATGTACATGGCAATTCCCAGAGCAAGCATGTACTGCTCCTCTCCCAGATGTGCTGGCTAGGCCAACACTCTCCTACCCTCAACCACTGAATAACACTTTCAAATAATATTTTTTGCAGTCTCTTACCCGGCAGTTTCTACAGCAGTCACCATAAGCACATTCAGCACCTGATTGGAGCCTGCAAGTGCCAGGCTCACAGCAAGGATCACTTTCACATTCCTGAAAATGGAAGTACCGTGAGTGTCAAGAAATCACCCCCTCATCAATGCACAGATCTCTCTCCAGTGAGGAGCACACATGGTTACCCAAGCAGCATTTGTAAAACACACCTTTGGTGAACCGCAGTCACACTCCTCGCCAGCATCTACCAGCCTGTTCCCACAGTAYGGGACACTATAGGTTTCATCAGGCTTCGGAACATTGAGCAGGCAGCTTCCACCTTTGTTGAGAGTTAGCTTCTCAAAGTCTTCTGCACTGCAGCTGCTGAAGTTTCTAGATCCCCTGCAGAGAACATTAGCACATCTTTACACCAAGTGAACCCACAAGCATTCCCTCAGTTTGTAAAGCAAGGGTAACATCTGCTTTCCTCATGAGCCTATTGTAACCATTACATAACTGTTTGCAAGGATACTTTCAAGATGAAGGTGACCTGTTAAATAAGAATATATGTGGGGCATTTTGACCCTCTGGAAATGCTTTTGCTTTTGTCAAAGAAGTTACTTACGATGCTCCAGAGCTCATAATACAACTGCTTGCTCCACAGTGACAGACTCTTTCATCATCATGGTTCATTCCGAGGTTATGTCCGAGTTCATGAGCAACAATCGATGCAAACATCTGTATACTGATTCTTCCAAACTACACAAGAGCAAAACAAACAAACAAAAAAAATAGTGGGCAGCTAATATTGAGAAAGAGTCAGTGTTTACACATATGCCAAAAACAAAGGTGGTTCTGTCACTACATTAATATGATTTTCAAACCATTTGTGCCTGCTTTCTAACAAAGTGTGTGTCATTTGCTTAGTAATAGGAGCCCTTAATCACTAGATCTGGGGCACTACCTAAAGGCCACTACTTTCCAGTGCAGCAGCATCTCTGTGGATCAGTTTTATGTCCACAAGGCCTTCTTTATCAAGAGTAAGTTGAAGAACAGAATGCCAACTCATGGCCATTTTGCTGCCCAGTTAAATAAATTGGGGGTCTCTGTTCAGTATTTACTAGGCAGATATTCAGGCAACAAACATACAATCACAACTGGCACTAAGTGACATCTTTGCTAGCAGCAATCTCTCCATTCACACATCTTCTCAAGAAATAAGAGTGCTCTCTGCTACAAGGTCATTGCGTGACTCCTAGAAATACATGCTATATAGGAAAGACACACAGCATCCATCACTGCTACTACATTCAGACTGTAGAGCAATCTACTGGAGCTGTTACTATTGTACAGTCTTTCCATTTACACTGGTGAGAGCAAATACATTTGGCCCTATTCTGTGTGAAGAGTTAGCAGCAGCTGCAACATTAGCACAAAAACTAGAGTTCTTCACACCAGCCCAAACCTCCTTTCTTAAATATGCAAATTCCAATCCCAATACTTGTGTCACTAGTTCAAGAAAACAAGATTGCTGTGGTTGCCAATTATCTGAGATCAGCAATTCAGTTCATTAACGCCCTGTAATTYCACATAAGAGGATAAGAGGGCAGTCAGCCAGGACTCTTCTAGGAGTTCATAACTGTGGAGGTCAAGCAGACACTTGAGGACAGATTTCAGATGAACACACAGCTCACAAATACTCCTAAGGCAGGGGTGCTTAATATCTCTGAAGAGAAATCCTATCATTTCCTCATGAGTGCTGCATGCTGAGGAGAGGATGCAGGAGACAGTAAAAAAGTCGTGATGCAGATTATTTCATGGTGTTGTCAGAAACTGTCAGGAGACCACAACATATTCCACCACTAAGCCACCTGAGCTGTGTTATTAGAGATTCTGCACTTCTGGGAAGACTTCTGGAGTGCAAAATTTTTATCTTGTTTACATTCATAGGATCACTAATGATATCTTACCACATTAATTCCTCCTGCATGGCTCTTGGAGCACACTGTTCCAACATAGGCCATTCCAGCTGTCCCCCCAAATCCCTTCTTCCTAGAACACATTGAGAGAAAGAGAGGAAAAGTCAACCATCCTAACTGTACAGCAACACACGAGACTTTAAACTGTACAGCCCATCCATAAAGCCACTCAATACATCCCTACTGCCTGTGTGGCACAAAATACTGTTTCCAGCTTTTAAATACTAAGAAAGAGAAGCACTGCTAAGAGCGCTACTGTTCATTCCAGGTGTTTCTCTGTACAAGTCCAGCTTTATCTTTCCATTTATGGTTCTTTTTWTCTTTTAAATTGAGACAAGAGTTTACAGAGAAAGTCAAGCTGTTCCACATCTTCCCTCTAAATATACAAAGCTAAACTGTTCACCCTTAAAATCACTGCCTTTAAATTAGGGATTAGCTGCCTTTTTACTATTGCCAAACTCCACAGATTTCTTTCCTTGTAGACTTTCTATACATTACTCTTATTTTGTTTCTACACAGCCCCTCTATCAAAGCTTAAGTGCAACAGCACRATGTACCACATTTTATTTTGTATAAAAGAGTAGAAGGGTAATGAATCCTTTTTCAGAGATTCATGAAACATGCTTGGAGCACCATGGTGCTGGGAGAGCGCATTTCCCTGTCGTTATGAAAGCTGCCTGCCGAGTTGCTCAAAGCAACAGAGATGTGGTTGCGCACAGGTGAGACCCACGGCCTCAGCAAGAAGCCTGGGCTGTTCTCCCTGTACAGGGCAACAGTTTCTGTTATGTTTTGACCTCAGAAGGAGCCACTGTCTTGAGGCACCAGACACCTGCATCAACTGAACGGTGCTGTTCTGCCTCAGAGGAGGAAGAGCTCCTGCTATACGCCTGCCGGAAGGRGAGCTTCTGCTTTGCACAAGGGCAGGTTGGGCTTTTGCCCCTGTGTGAGAGAGTGCTCTCGCCTCTGGCTTTTCTCATACTTTGGGTAGTGACTTCCTAAGCACAGCGTTATCTTTAGGAGGAGGAAGTGCACAGGAGACATGCATCCTGGAAGTGGAGCAGAGACGACAGTTCGGGAAGTTCTGCGCTAGTTTAAGGAAGTAGGGAAAGACAGATTAATGCCACATGTCAAAGCTCAAACCTTGYAACTAGCTTCTGGACGCCAACTGCAAATGCTCCATTAAACTGCAATGCTCAGCACCAAATTTATGCTAATTTTCAACTGAAGAAGCCCTAGATTACAAGTCAAATCAACATACAACCTGACTAAGGTTTATTTGAATTTCTCAGATGTGAGCTTTATACAATAGAAAATATAAAGTTGCATGACATACAGGACAAGATAAACATTTGTTATTTAGCAATGTATCTGTCAGAGAGGGCAGACATTGAATTCAAGGACCAGAAGAACGTTCTTAAAAATTGTTTGACTTGGAATGTTTTCCAYGAATACATAAAACACAGCAGATTACACTGGATTCTCTACTGAATTACAACTGCTGCTTTTGACACCACAGTGCAGCTAAGCAGATAGGAATAAAATATGCTTCTTAAAAGTCAAAGGGAAAGAACTGCAACTCACAGAACAAACTGGGCACTGTCATGTCTTCGACGCGTAACTAGATTCTTCTCTCGCCACTGTACAAAGTTTGCCAGCACATCACCAGCACCTCCATCCGTGCTAATTATGTTTTCATGCTTCCAGATCTCTAGACCAACCAGTACAATGCGGATGTTCAGCATGATGTACATCTGGAGCGGGGAAGAGGGAGGGAAAAAAGAGAAATATTCCTGAAGACCTTGAGATAAGAACAAATGGTCTTATGTTGTGTATCTCATTGCCAGGATCTAATTTTTCTGTTTGGTATACAATTCAAATCAACAGGATGCGTTTTTCCTGCAAGTTATACTTTCATTGGCTAAGGGATCAATGCTTAAATGCCACACTGGCCATCCTATTAAAAAAATAAACAAGATAGAAATAAAAAGGAGCCTCAGTCCTGACAAACAGCATCTTCTGAAATAGTCAACTTGAAAGACAGTTTTTCTGCAACCTTTACGCATACTCAACTACTGCAATAATTTGTCCTGACACTGTATGTAACACAGGTTATAAAAATTCCCCAAATTAATTCCTGCTTCAAGTACGATAATTGCAGATGAATTTAGGGGTAGAAACAGCTTTCCTAATGATGAGTTCATCATAACCCATAGYTGATAAATACTGCCATCACTTTGTAAGTCCCTGCTGTTTTGGCACTGCYCTACGGGATACTTCAGCACAATGCTAAGACACAGCTCAGGTGCAACTCRCAGTTCTGTCTCAGTTCAAAATCATTGCCAAGGGAACAAGTTTAGCTCCTGGCCTTATAAAAGGCTTTATTTCGTTCTGACCAAAATGGTAACAGAACAGACGCCAAGGTGGAAGTTTACAAAAGTAAACAGAGCTGAAGGTCTGCTGCATACAGCATCACTCCCACTTCTGCTCAATGTAGCTTTAACTTACACTGTCAAGGAAGTTTGCCAGTTGCACCATGTGTTCTCTTACTTCTGCTTCACTCTTCCCAAAATCTTCAAACTGCAAGAAAAAGAAGCTTGGTCATGAAAAGGAGAGAGAAAGACAAGACTTAGAAAAAGAAAAAAAAACATTTTAAGACAAACAGCACAAAAAACWTTCTTGCCAGCCTTAGAAGATAAGAACTTGAACCCCTGCCTAGAAGATGCTAATCAAGAAAACAGCACCTTCGTTGCTGCTGTTCAGCTGGTCAGTATTCAAGAGAAAACAGGAAAGACAGTTTTTGCCATGTGTTTCCCTTACATTATTAGAATCTTTGCTGACAGAAACTCTGAACACCTGACAGTTCACTCTTTTTCTGAAGTAAACCATATAGGACATGTGTAATCAGTTATAGGTTAACATATTTGTATATCCTAGGTTAGTGTCACTGTCTTTCAATAATCCATTTAGGAGTGATGAAGACTGAAGGGCTTTTCAAGTCATCTCCTGGGGAAAAGGGAAAGGAAAGAGACACATGGCCCCTACCTTTTCTTTATCCACAACTATGAACAGCTCCACATATCTTGTTTGATGCAGAACAGCTCTTTTTCTCTGAGGAAAAAAGAATTTTAGACAACTTCAAGTTTGTCAATTTAAGTGCAAACAAACAAAATTCATCATTATATTGTCATATTTCAGTTGATACCACTAGCAGTTTAAGAGACACATCCAAGCACACTGTGCCAAGATGAAAACAAGCCAAAACCAACAAGTGTAATCAAAGCAACAGCTATTTCTCTACAAGTGTTTTATGCTAAAATTGAGCTACACAAGGACTTCCAGTGCTTTATAGCAAGGTATCTTTTGGATTTCCACACAGGTTTCTTCGGAAAGACTGCATACACTTTTATAAAGGAGCGGAAAGATACTAACAGGCAAACACCAGCAACAAGGGAGACCTTCAAAACAAACTGTTATTCTGATGGCTAAGAGAACAGAATAAACCACATAATATTCTGCTGGCCTCTGCTGCAATACTTTATTAATGAGCCTGTCCAATAAGGGTAGCATTCCTGCCCTGACAACCSCCAACAGCTCTGCCAGTGAACAATCTAACCAGCCACTGAACTCTCATTGCTGTGTGCAGAAGCAGAAGGAAATTGCAACTGTATTGTTGAAGCAGGATATACCTACTGAGCTTTTTTAGTGGGGTAGAAAACCCTCTGATTCAGAAACCTTTAGGTATGTGTTAAACCCCAGGAAATCTGATAAGCTGCTTCCATATTATTAGCTGAACACTCACAAAACCCATTATGGGGACAGTGTGGAGAAAACAGTGGAGTACTTACGCGCAGCAGCTGAGTCATACTGGGATAGTGATTTTCCTCCGCATGTTCCCTTTCATGGCCTTCGGTGGTTACTCCACACATCACAGGCTCTTTCTTCACGTTATCCAATCGATACATAATGTGTTTGGAACCAGAAGAGGAATCCATGGGCTCAATCCCATAGGTGATGTTCTCTATTGTCACCAAACCCCTAAAACGTGGAAGTGTATGAGAAATTCTTGCATCAAACACAGAGGATACCCAGGTTTTTAYAGTAAAACAGAGGAAGTTATTCTTTAATAACTAAACGCATATCTATACCTTAGTCCTTACAAAACAACATGCTTCACTAAGGCTGAAAGCAGCCTTTCACTGCAAAGGGCCTTCACAAATACAGCGTATTAAACATTTTCAAAAGAGTCTCTGCAATGTCTGAGAAATTAAATCATGAGCCTTAAGCAAAAATGCTTCACTTCAATTAATAATTGCTACTTTGGTGTCTGACATGGCAATGCAACAAAGCATGTTCCAAATGATACAGAAATTACCCCAAAGCAGAAAAGTTCCCCAATCATATTTGAAGTATATAAGCTTTATGACCAATTTGGTAAAATTTGCGTTCCAGCTTCAGTTTTTGTATCAGGTACCAGTTATTTGTAGTGGCTCTCTAGCCAAATTRGAAAACAAGCCAAAAATTGTGCCAAAGAACAACTGACTGGACTCTGATATCGAATTGCATTAATCAACTTATTTAACCATTCTGCAAATATCTGTTAACTCTACATTAATAAAAGATACTGAATAAAGACTGCACAAAGACATAAACTATTGCARTTTAGCTCCAGTCAATGAGTTTCAGTCTGGCTGAACAATAGTTAAAAACAGAGCAAGATTTTTGTTTCAGGTTCAGTGAGCTGCTAAAAGCACATGACAGCTGTGATACAAAAGAAGAGTTCTGCTACCTGAGCCCCGAGCAGGTGCTGACAGCAACAACAGAATCCAGGATCCCCTCCACATATCCCTGATAATGGCAGTGATCCTACAGGGGAAAATAAGGATGCGTTACACCCACATACCATGCACAAGTACACGCCCAGTGTAATCTGCCCAGTCTGCCACTGATCAGCAGCACAGTTAGAGCTTGACAATACACTACAGAACTCACAATAACATGCTTAAAGTTAAAACTGCAGCATGCCCTTTATCTGCAGTCTATAGCTTGCAACTTGCCTCTAGCGGTACCGCAATATAAYGGCATTTCCTCCTCTAATATGTGCATCTAAAAATTTCCTCACATGTCTTAGTGCCACAAGAATTAATACATAAAGAAGCTAATCAGGATGCCAGTTGTCTAGGACTCAAACTGGATGCCCACCTCCCTGTACTGTACAGGCAGATGCTCTTCACAACCTGACAGGGCCAGTGGCTCATTAGAGATTTCAGTTTAAAATCCCACTCACCTATTCAACYTAAAGCTGGAGTCAGAGCTTGCAAGGGCTCAAGGCAAGCAGGGCTCAGAAGCATTATCTAGAGACCGGATTTCTTAACTTGAAATTAAGCCATCCTACTTTGAAGTTCTGTCCTCCACCCTGCCTCAGATATTTTAAGACCAGCCTCTCCCTATCGATTTGAGCCAACATATCATTCAACCTCTAGAAAACATTTTTGGAGAATGTATTTGATTTGCATGTAACCTCTCTCTATCARGAAAAACACCAACACCTGCTATCCTCACCAACAGACACTGAGTTGTCCGAACTTTTCAGTTGCACAGTACATCCCTGACTAGCCATGAGAAGACAGAATACTTCCATTCTGCCCTCTGTATAAATAAATTTTGGAAACCAGACAGGGGGACTAGTACAAGGCAAATACATTCCACTCTGCAGCATAGAAGATTTTCTCTGGCAAGCGCATTTTTGCACATTACTGTAGGGGTCAGGTAGATTACATCACCTGTTGTTTCAGCAGGGAACTCGCACTTACGGCATGCAATAATCCTTAAGGGCCATTGCGACTTTCATGACCTCTTGCTGAAAAAGCCTTTTTACTCCTACTCAATCACTTGCTTCTTTATAAGAAGTAAATAGTYGGTTGATTTCAGTGCTCCATTTGCAAAAACAAGACCCTATGAATCATACATGACTAACAGTCCCCTTTCAAAGGAACAACGCTGATACATAAGAAGAGTGCAGCCATAAGAAATACTCTCATGCTTTTCATATCACACTATTCTTATTCTACATAAGCAATTAGATTTTCAAAGGCAAACTAGAAAGCAGCCTGCTTGTACAGGAAAAGAGGGCTGCAAACGCTTTTTTAATAGAACAATCCCAATGCTACAGAGATGACAAGCATCTCAGGAACCAAGATGCATAGGCAGGATGTTTCCTGAGAAATGCTTTTCGCCCCTCTCAAAGGTTCTCCAGACTTGATAACGTCTACTCCTTTTAGCAGCTCCCAACTTTCTGAGCTAATGGATGCCTGTCACCCCCCAAAATTCTTARAGTCACTAGAACACAGTATTGCAAAATTGAAAAGACAGATCAGCCAACTAACCATTCATTTTGACTTTTGGACCAGTCTGGAAGACTATTGTRTATAAAAGTAAAAGCTATATTCAGTCATTAGACAACCTCCAGACAGCTGTTCTGCTCTGTGTGTACTGACCTCCATAAGAAACAGGACTTGTTCCCAGAAAGGGATACAAACACTCCACTTTATGACAAGACAGCACCACTGTCAGATAACGAGGTATTTGACAGCTGAGAAAAGCTACAGGCTAGATTCACATCCCAAATCAAGGGTTCTTTCCGGGAAGACTGCAGCATGTGAAAAATAAACTATCAATTTGTTAACATGACTCCCTCAAATTGTAGATGCTCAATGTTCAAGTCACCTTCAGTAAAGGCATAAAAAGAAAGAAATCCTACCTGGACATCTGGTTTTTCAGATTGCAACTTCCCCTCCTTATTATACGTATACACTGTGAAATCTTTGGGCAGCAATTCTCTGTGAGGAAAGGGGATAGAGGAGAAGGAATACAAGAGAAATATCACAAAATGTCTACGACACAATATAAGGGCAGTAAGATRACACATCCTCACCTAAATTGTCATGAACACTTAAGTTGCAATTAATTAAGGAACAGATTCAAAAGGAAAAACACCAAAACTTAACTGGGGAATGGGGTACTCATTAGGAATAATCTCCCTACAGCGAAATCAAAGATACTAGAATGGCAGGCTAGTTAATGAAAATAAATCAACCACCTCATTCAGGGTAAATAAAACAAGTGACGGAAAATAAACTGTGCTGAGTTTCATGCAGAAGATGGTAAATTGCAGCAGTCTGCTGCATGACTTCTCTTCCCCRGTTTTGGAAGAAAGTACATTGGGAAAGTCTCCCATGATTAAGACTGCTGACCCATACTGGTAAATCCATTGATGCAGTGAAGCTGAATTCCCACGTTCCTGAGGGTCAGGGGCTTGGCAAATGGCAGAAAGGGCTCCCYGGAGGCTTGTACATTTAAATAGTTATGTCTCTTTTGCTTATTTTGAGGGCAGTTTTAAGAGAGAAACTGCCAGATAGATGATAACTTACTGTTGCTACCAGTAACCCTTTAAAAGATTAAAAACAAATATAAAACATGACATCTACATTCTCTATATGTTATGTATATTAAGGCCTTGGATATAAAGTCAGCTTCCTCATTTGACACTACTGAGACAGGAAAAAAATTAAAACAATAAACAAAATCCAGGAGAAAGCAAAAATGTTTACTTGAAATATAGCTCAGTTTGTTTATTTTTAGATGTGAATGGAGAGAGTAATTTCAATGATTCCCCAGATCCCTTTTGAGCAAACTACTGCTTCCTTTACTGAAAGGGGATCACCAGGGTTGTAGGAGTTCAGCAAAATTTCTGGCTGATAGCCAAGCCCATGTGACTCAATCCGCTTTCACTGTCTTTCTCTGCAGATTTCACAGAGCCCGCATGTAACTGTACTTCTCATAACTAATCTCAAGAATCAGAACTAACATTTTGACACAGTAAATGGAATTTAGTAATATAAAGAAATTCATCACTTACTTGTTCTTTTCTAGATGAAYTGTGTATTCTTTTCCCTCTATCTCAATAGCATATGATACCTTGTCCTGAATATAAAAAAAGAAGTTATAATCTACCCATGTTAGTGAAGAGAATATTCTTCAAAATCAACTAAAATTTTGCAGGAGACAGCCCCTGCARGCTCCATTGCTATGAATATAACATTCAGATCACTACTATCACCTTCTGTTAACTCAGGACTAGTCTGTACTATTAACCTTTGCAGATATAGCCATAGCAGCAAAGTGCTGGAAATGCAGCTGACACCAACAAAATTTAAACTGTCTCCTTGAGGKATGCAAGACTCCTCTGTTGATCTGAGCTGCCTCTCCCATGATTCTTGCTGGCATCACAATGCTGGTTAGGGGAYCAGGTTTTTGTTGTGCTCCTAACCAACTTTAACGTGCTGACCAGACTTCCCAACGAGAACAGGACCTCAGCCATCAGAATTTACTTTGGTTCCCAGACATGCAGCAGACAAAATGACTGCCTCGCTCCATCATGCCCACAGAGACGGAGCTAACAAACTTTCCTTCTTAACCTTGCTGATTGCCCCAGACCAGGAATAACCAAAGTGTGGGTGAGCCTGAAATCTATTTTATAATTGTTCCTATCTCGAGAACCTGGCATCTTTTCCTGTGTAGCTGGTAAGAAGTCACATGAAGAAAACTATTTCAAAATAGCTTTGTGGTTTTCTTATTCTGTGTTTCTAAGGCTTCCAGGGGAAAAAAAAAATGCTTAGTTACAGCTGGAAAAGGACAGCAGAGTTTTGTCACTGAACATACAGYGAGCCAGTACCTCCACAGCCTTGTATAAGTGCTGCACACAGTAACTAGGGTCCATAAATAAGCCAAATCACCTGATCACTATATTAAATATCACAGCAGGAGTACTAGTCCACAACTGCAATAAACTACAAGGCATTCTTGTTAGCATTAAATTCTGCCAATGCTTGTAAGACTTGTGACCAAAACAACAGTTGGTTTAATCCAAATGCCTTTAAGTGTGCAATCTTTAATTACGTGGCTACATCAAAATAATTTAGGCTGGGAAATACCTCTGGTCTCTAGTCCAACTCCCTGCTCAAAGCAGGGCCAGCTGCAGAGCTAGCTCAGGCTGCTCAAGGCCTTCTCCAGGCAAATTCCAAGCATTTCCCAGAATAACAGTTCCACCACCTCTCTGAAACTTGTTCCAGTACTTAACAACCCTTGCTATGATAAAAATTCCCTTGCTGCAACTTGCAACCTCTGGAGCAAGGAAGCATTTACCAGACCTGTACTAAAGTCAATGCTAGATGTTACACTTTTTGTAAGGATGAATACTTGTTTGCTGCTAGGTGAGTCAGACAGCAGTTTGTGAGAATTTAAGGTCAGTTTGGATGAGCCTTGTTAAGAAGTAGATAGCTAAATGGAAGTATTTGTAAGAATGCCCAGTACCTGTATGGAGGAGACACTGGAGGCCTCTCGTCGTTCTCTTCCTAACCTCTGTGGAATTATAACTTCATAGGAAGACAACAGGGAAATCTGCTGGAAACCTAGAAAGCATAAGAGAAAGGCTGTCAGATTAGAATGTCTAAAGAAACAAAACAAGYAGAGGGATAAGGCACAAGGAAGAAAACACAATTTTAGGAAAAGCCACTTCAGTAGGAAGGAAGCAGTCTGTGATTCTGGAAATTCCAATTCAAGTCTCCAACTTATCCCAGACCCTTRTTGAAGTTGGGCCACCTAGTACAGATCTACAGCATGGCACCAAGCAGATCCCTAAGCAAACTTACAGCTCTGTCAAGGAAATTAGCTCGCTGCACCCCTTTGCCACTACACAAGCTAGCTCACGTATCCCCAGATGCTGCTTCCCAGCCTCAGTTCTCCATCTGTGAAATGGCATTAACGCTTCCTTCCTCTAAGGAGAGCAACGCTGAGAAGGTAACTACCTTGCAGGGCAATCAGACACTATTTTAAGCACTTTCTACAATGCTTAATGTCCACGTATCAACAAGAGACAGCATACTTGCAAGCTCTACTTATAAGAAGCAACATACCACCGTGCTGCCCAGGCACAGCACACGTTTCGAAAGCTGCATCCCCTTTAAGRTGTGCTTCTGAAGAGAAAGAGCCACAGGCTCTGATGCACACAGGAGAGCACAGAGCAAACCTCAGAGCAAAACACACTCAGATTGCCTTGTGAAGTGCCACAGCAAATCGCAGAGAAGACATCAAGTTCACCAAAATGTTTAAATCAAAAGCTCTGCAATCCAATTAGTCTCTTAGAAGTATCTATCTCATACAACACCATCTTTCATCAGCAGAAACCAGAGCACTTAACAAAGGAGGTCAGCACAAAGAGAACTTGTTCAAGGACACACAGAAAGACAGTGTCAAAGCCAGGTGTCCTGAGCCGCAAAGCTGCAAAAAAGCACCCACTCGGCTATGCAGACTCTCTAGATTAGCTCCCAGAGGCTCCAGCAGTTACCGTTCTTCCTAATGGYACCACAGCACAAAGCCAGCTGAGCAGAACTCACCCTCACCCCTGCACATGACAGTCAAAAATCTCCRACAAAAGGTCACGACTGCTAATTATGTTCTCAGAGAGCACTGGAGAACCTTATGAAAACTAATGAGGTGAAACGAATGCATGCAACACAAAGTAGCCTTTTGCAGGAGGTAACTTTATAAGTAATTTGCACATGCAACATCATGTAGATTCTCTGACTAAACCAAAAAGAAGCAAAACTCTACTAATCCAAGTTTCCTTAATGAGAATCAGGACAACAGTTTTTGCAAGCAACAGTTTTACATTGATTGTGTAAACAATAATAAATTGCATATGTAAATCAAATTTTGAATCAACAGACACTCTCTGTGCTTAGTTCAAGTGCCACTCCCCCTGGAAAGTGGGAGGTTGGTTGTCCTGGGATTGCATACAGGATTAAGAGCAACAGTTTTACTAGCTCATGGCAATGGAATCAATGAGCTCATCAGAGGAGCGCTAGCTTTCAGACCTAAAGGTAGGGGGAAGGGAATAGCTCTACTCCTTGTAATGATTTAACTCTAAAAAAACACCACACATCTTAGGAGGCGTTCGCTTTCAGAATGGGACCAAGATATCACATTCATTTTAAAAACAGCAACTTTGACCATACAGAAAATCAAACTGCAACTCAGAACACTGCTGTGGCCTCGCAAGTCATGCTAAGGCATTACTACGCACTCAAACCCTCCTCTGGAGGCCTGCTCCGTCATTTGAGAAATGGGCTGGAACCTCCAAACAATCTTTCAGTGTCACAGGTTCCTTTGAAAATCCCCCTGAGGCCAGCAAACTACGCTGAAAATTAAACTTCTGTAGATGCTCGCTCAAACCGCTCTTCATGTCAGCAGCAGAGTGCCGATCAGCCTCAGAGCAAGTCACCTGAATGAGAATGCTCATTCCTGAACTCGGGAAGGGAGATGCTTTGCAGCACGGCAAGTACAAAGCACTGTGCTACTTCAGAGCTATCCTAAGAACACGACCTCGGATTAACGCTTCAAAACCAGGACTGCTTTAATCCCAGACACCAGGACAGGATCCTTCACGCTGCTGTTCTTCACTGAGCACTGCAGAAACGTGCTGTAGAGAGACCCAAGTCCCACCGCACAAGCTCAGCAGAGCTCTCCTGCCTGTTGCGCCCAGTCAGGCCTTTCCAGGCTTGGCTTACCGAACGCTCRTCATGCACCGGTTCGCAGACAGGGCATCCGGGAGTCTGATGCGAGCTGCACCTGTGCAGCACAGCTCAGACATTAGGTACAGCTGCTGGATCCCTGGTAAGGAAAGCCCTCCTACGAACGCTTTCACCATTAAATAGGCAGGTCTTACTACCAAAGTCAAAGTGTGTTTAGAGATCACCACGGAGGCAGATTCACCCAAAGAATGAGGGAGGGGGATTTATCAAAGTTAGACTAGCATAAAAAACTATTCCTGCTTCTTTATGCTTTCTAACAGTGCTCTTGGACAACAGAGTTCTCCCCTCCTCGCAGAGAGCGGCTGCAAATTAAAGAACAAACTTCCTCCTCTTCCAAGGGCTTTTGAAAGACCTGCCTTCAGGCAGGAGAGCTGAGTGCATCTCCTTGCTCAGATCAGGGAACAGCAGACAGCTGCAGCAGACTCGGACCTTTGCAGACCGCAAAAATCCCATACCTACGAGGCAGCATCCGAGGCGCCCTCGGACGCTCAGTGCCATCCAAGTGACACTGGCGATATCAGGAGAGGTTTAAAACACATTGCTCCATTTCCTATGCTATCCTCTGCTGTACCGCAAGCTCACTATATAAGCAGAATATTTAATGGAAACTAGTAAAACATTAATGCATCTGAACTAAGACCCACATCCTCATACTGCTGCAGCCGTGTTCTCATCTYCTCCTCATGCTGAATCCGGACAAGTATACTTCAGCAGCCCGAGGCATAGATTACACCGATTCTATTTTTGCAAAGGATGCAGCCCTCCTCTGTGGAGCATTACAAAAAAAGCAGCATGCAAAAAAAGTGTGTGAAAAAATATTTACACCAAGACAGATCTATTTTATTTATTCCACAGTTAGCAAAAGCATCTGGGGGGGGTCTCTTGGCAGCCTGCAAATGCTTTTAGCTGTCTTACAACAACAGTACAGAGTTACTTTACAGCAACAGATGGGCCTTGTACTGACACTGCCACAGCAGCAAGTGAGGACTGTGACCATTTTGCACTCTTTTCAAAAATAATATCCTCAATGAAGAAGCAAAAGCAACTAGATTGCTTTCAATTTCTCTTACATTACAGTGTCCACGTGCGTCTGCTTGTGGAGAACATGGAGGTATTAAAGTGCACCTACTTGTAATAGAGCGTTTTTGTCCACTGAAGTATAGCCAGAGCTATACTGTTTCTCAAGAAAATGTACAGTACACATATTGCAGCAGAACTTTCATCAATTATTGTGATTCTTGTATAGAAGGTAGAAACACCTTCCTCAAAATAGCCCTGCTGTGCAAAGGCTAGAGAAAGTACAGAGTTTCAATCCTCCTTGGCCAGAAAACAGGAGAGGGAAGGGCTGTTTCCTTCCCTGGGGTGAGCCACCAAAAGTATATGCTCTGGCAAATCACTTCTCTACATTTGTCATTTCCAACCACACATTTTAGTTCATATCCGGTCCTAAGCTTTAGCAAATTGCTGCTCTACACTTGTTGCTTCCCCAATCCATTCCAGAAGTTCCTTTATTTAAGTGGGGGACGGGATACTTCAAGAGACTTTTGGAGAAACCCTTACAACGCATGCAACAAAAACATTAGGGCACAATTAATCTTTGCAGCACTCCAAAAGCCGTACGCCTCTCCAAAAGCACACTTGGAAACAGAAGACAAAGGAGTGAATCATCATACAAAGCTAACATAACTGGGAGGATTTTCTGGGAATAATATAATTCTAAGAAGCTGCATCTTAGAAACACAACAATAAGAATATAATTTTCTACTCAGAATACTCTGACACTTCTCCCCCCACTTTGTGCTCTCCTTTCCTCACTTCGCTACTATCAGTTTGGAAGTTGATTTCAGGTACAATGTGCTATTCTTCCCTTTATTTTGTGTAAAATTTGTTAGAAGAGGAAGAAGCGTTTGTATTGACTAACAAAGTGCTTTCTACCGGAATAAGTTAAAATAAAAGAGTAAGACGACACCATCCTGCTTTCCAGTCTATTAGCTGAACTAAAAAGAGAACAGCAATGTCTACATTAAAAGTTTGAGATTAATGCAAACAGGTTTCCCTTTAACTCTCAGTTAAATTCTCTTCCTCTTCTCGCAAAAACCTCTATTCTCTCCCCAGGCCCTAAAAGGAATTAAATTGACACAAACTCACTTATTTACAAAATAGACAAAAGTTTTGTGTGGACTCTCCTCAGGAAACAAAACAGCTCTGCGCCCTGAAAACGCAGCACGCTCCATCGCTGGCATCCCCCAGAACAAAAGCGTTCTTTCTAGCAGGTATCTCCATTGCATTTACTCTCGCTTCATAAAGAATCGATTTCCATGCTGACTGCCCCATGCAACAGCTCGTCCGTCATTAGCAACCCTCAAAGAGGGCACCAGACTCCTGTTATTTGGAAGTCAAATAGAAGTGACACATGAAACAAAGCAGAAATGAGAAGACAGGCAAAAGATAATCCTGCCTCTATCTTCCTCCTACTGTCAAAGGCTAGCTATATGGGATTGACATTTTTCCTAGAGAGAAACGCAAAGCTTGAAAGCTATGACCTTAACCCCACAACACATTGGCCATCTTCAGTCCCATCTAGCATGCACTGCCCTTCCAGTGACTAACACAGTCAGACCTTATCTCACCCAGGGAGCAAAATATGTACTCAGTCTGACCTAATTAGCACAAGACAAAATTGTAGCAAGGACAAGGCAGTTCGCAACTATTGTAGCAGTCTAGCTCTAGCTAAATGCTAGCTTCCAGCATGTTACAAAGGCATTACCAGATGTGTTTCCGCAATCAAATCTGTATTAAATTGCTACCTTCCAGTCAAGATGGTCACTGTGAACATTCATCCACATATTTTAGTACAAGATAAAAATGGTTTAATTCATATCAATTAATTCTGAAAGAAAAGCAGAAACGATAGGAAAAAACAAACTCAGATATTCAGTTGTCTTGCACATAAGATGTTTGAAGATACTTATATTTCCCAAAATAAGCTCATTTTTGTAGCTTTTTCCTCACCCCCTTTTTTAAAAAAATACATCATAATATGATAAGGATGGATCTCAAGCACAGTAGTTTGCAATAAATTTTACAGTAGCCTACAGGAGTTGTAGGCAGGTGCTTCCTGCCATTGGCCAAGACTGCTGGCTGAGTTTCTCCACATTCCCCACCACAGCATCCGAGAATATGCTTCTTATCATTCATTCTTGGGTGTTATGTCAGTTGAGAGTGTATTTCCAAGGAGAACAAAGCAACTGCATCCACGATATTTATCTGGTCTCATTAAAGACTGCTTTAATTACCAAGCATCAGAGGCAACTAGGAAGATATGAATCATCTTCCCCTCCCCGTCCCGAATTCACAGGAAGAGTTTTGTGTACGTTCCACAGCATGTGGGAGCTTGAAAACCATCAAAATAAGTCATAGTTGTTACTGCTTTTCAGACRCTTGAGGTAAGCTGTTAGGGTACCTACTCCCCTACGGATGCGATCTATATTTGACACAAAAGTCAAGCTGCAGCCCTTACATTTATACACCTTGACATGCCTGCAGATCATTGCCTCAGCTGCAGAAATACAGCATAGAGCTACATCCACCTACACAAAACAGTTCATCTCAATTATCACCCTTCCTTTTCAATAACTCTTTCCCAGGCCTGTTTAAAGTGAGGTCACAGATAAACTCTTCAGTGTAAACAAACAAACAAAAAAAAACAGGAAAAAGGTTTAGATTGTTGCCTATTCCACCATAAAACAAACTCATTTCATAAAAACAAGCTCATCTGGCATGTGACCAGCACAGCAGCTCAGGCTGCAGACAAGCTACAGCAGGGAACATGCGAAAACCCACCCTGCCTCCACGGGAGGAATGGATTCTGCGGGGCAAACATCAGAAAACCACCCACCCCCCCCAGCACCACAGAGGGACACTGGGAACGTCAGCAATGCCTGCGAGGTTTGATTTTGCTCTGCCCTTTCCAGAAGCCTGTTGGATCCCGTACTGCTTTCAGGATCACAAGTGTCTCCCATTCTTTACGCAAAACAAATTCCTCCGATACTACCCAAATTTGCTTACAGCTTTCTGTTAGTGAACTTAAACACACAGGATACCCACTACGACCATATAGTTGTGTTTGCTTGCTTCAGTTTACTCTGCTGAATTCCTAAGTGAGAGTGAAAACTTTCCCACCGAGCCAGGAAAAAATTTAGTATCGCACAGAAGGTAATGCTAATATTCTCTTCAAATTTATTCTGTGACTGCATCCAAACTAACGACTTCTAGCCATTTTACTGTTAATGTAAAGGCTTGGACAAAACCATATTAAACCTAGGAACTCTGCAAATATCAGAGAGCTGCAATGAGTTTTAATTTGCTATTAGCTATATGCATGTTTGAATCGAAAGATGCACATTGCTAAGGTATTAAATACACTGACTCATTAAGTTAACTATATTTTTAATTGATTACAATTAATAGATGAAGTCAACTGCACCAGTCATTTTACAGTTATGCAGAACGCTGTTCACTAGAAGAAGTRCTAAAAACATTATGAACTAGTCTAGTCCACCTGCCTGCCCCAAGGTAGGATCAGCTCCACCTGAAGCATCTCCAACAAATGTTTGCCTAACCTGTGCTGAAATCTTCACTGATAGGAGTTTCACAGCCTCCGCAAGCCATCTACTCCAGTGGTTTGTTCTCCTCACTTTATAAAGGGTTTTCCCTGATGTCCAGCAGATTTCCCTTATTGTGATTTTATCCAATTCACAAAGGAGGTGGACAGTTTACTCCCCTTCTCTCTGGTTGCAACGTTTTAAGATATGGTGTTGTCATATCCCCTCTCCTTTCCTTCAGCTAAGTAAAGCCCATTCTTCCAATATTTCCTTGTGGATCATATTTTCTAGACTTCTGACTGTTCACATTAGGCTCTACTGGACTCTTCAGTTAGACCACATCTATCCTGAAGAATCCAAAACTGGACACAATATTCAAGTGAGGCCTCACCAGTATCAAGCTTCATGCACTGCATGAAAGATTGCTTCATGTGTTCATGCATCTCCACAGGTTTATTTTTGTCGTGACAGACAGCACGGTTGACTGACATGCAGCTTAACCTGCCCTAACGCTCATTTCCTTTTCTGCCAGTGTGCTCTTGCATCCCATTTTCACCCTCTCATATTTGTGCAGACAATGATGCCCATCTTAGTAGTATAAGCACTTTGCACCTGTCCTTTCAAAACCACATCTTTATGTCAGATATTTCTCTCATGTGTTCACATTAACTGGATTGCTAATCCTTTTTTCAAGGTGCTTGCATCCTTTCTGACTGGACGGGCATCATCTGAAACTTCAACAAGCATTCTGTGCATTCCATTACCAAAATCATAAAGGACATTGCCAAGCGGTATCTGTTTGTGGAGAAACTTCTGTGAACCGCACTACATACATCCTTCCAGAATGATTTTTAACCGCTGATTACTCCTTCAGTATATTTCTTCAATGAATTGCATACTAGAGAAAGCATGTTTAAGTGCAGTTGACCTTTCCTCTAAGATGACAGCAGTAGTAAGATTTACTCTCCAGACTACTGGAAGTGAAAAACTCCTTCACTTTCACTATGTAAATATTATCTAAGTCCTTTTAAAAATATTTAGAGACTTACCCAAAACACCATGCTAACAAATCTATTGCAAAAAGTAGGAACACTTCCTGTGAAGCCACCAGTTTCAGTTCCTCTGATACCTCAAGGACTAAATAGTACCTTGCACTTTCATGGTGGTTCTCCAGCTCCAAAGCACCTGGGAACATCAGCCAAGCTCTTCTTCCAGAGCACACTCCTTCCCTTTACTTTTCTTTCTGTCTCCTCCCTCCCTTGCTCTAAATCTTCAGACCATGCGGGCCTCCTTCTGTCACAGTGTCTTTTTAAAAGGTAGGAAAAGGTGACCAACTATCATGGCAAAAGAAGCAAATTCATACTTGATTTATTACTCACCAGGAATACTTCTTTAACATTAAAACTGGCAAGTAAGCTTAATCTAAATCCTCTTAGTACTTTACTCGGAGCAAGGGGGGAGAAAGAAAAAACTGAGCTCTTCTACAGCAATGGTTGCTAGAATATGCTCACCTCCCTCCTGCTGAAATCCTGACCTATGCTGTAAGTGTTTCCTGTCTAGACTCTTACCATTCCTTCTTCCTTTTCTAAAGCCATACCCTAATTTGCCTGGAAGACACCAGCTATACTCTTGCTCCACAAAGAGGACCATCACTCTTGTTCTCTGGTATTATCACTAACATCCTTCCATCTTTTAATGTAATTTTACAAGGAGAAACAGACCAAAGCCACACTATCCTCCTCCAGTGCAAGTTTATTAATCTCACCCTGGACACCATTCTCCTGGGGCCAGTGGCCCAGGAATCTCTGCCCTTTCATCTATGAATGGCCACAGTCTGGGCCGTGTTGTTTTTAAGATGAGTTCCTTGCATATAAAGCCCACTCACTTCCTCCAAATCTAGTCAGTTGTGCAGATGTCAACTCATTTCACACGGTGAAGGTTCATGGGAAAGTTTCTTTCCTGGAGGTGTCACCATCTTTAAATTTGGTTACCAAAGGAAACCACGCAATACAAGTTCAATCACAGAACTCCGTGGAGTTGAGCAAGTAAACTGTTTTTTTCCTTTTTGTAAGTTTTAGCTTGAGAAATGAGAAATGATTGAAACAGGTAAAAACTACAAAGTCACATTTCAAATTTCCTTTCCCCCAAAACAAAGCACTACGAGAAGCTACATTGAAATTTCTTTCCTCCTTCTATTCTTCACAGAGAGGAGATAACCACAAAAACCTCTCTCTACGCTGCTGAATGATTGTCCCAGATTTGTTGGAATATGGGTGAGGCAGGGCTGTGTTTTTCATGAGCTGCACAAAAGAATTATCTTAACCAAACATTGCAYCTCCCCAGAAAATTCAAACCAAAGTGTTTACACATTTTAAAAATTCCTTTAAAAATTGGTAAAGTATGGCTATAACATCCTGATTTGTATACAGCACACCAAGTATCAGAGAAGAAACCAACTAGTAAAAAAACCTAGTACCTGCCAAACTGATGCCAGATTGTTCCTCCAGGAATTTATATAGCCAAAGCCTGAGCCCTCCTACAGACACAAATAGGAGGAAAAAAATCTACAACACATACACATCTCTCAAGGCTATGCATCATTATATGATATGTTCTTTCAGTAATTTTCAATTAGACGTTTCCGGTAACACCTCAGTTTCCGTCTCATATGCCTATTTACTGGGGAGTGTCCAAAGTAGTTACATTCCAAAACCAAGAAGYTGGATGAGTCTGGATCAACTAAAGCAGGTGACTTGCTTCTCCCCCCTTGTTCTCCCCACATCTGAGGCAAAGAAGGTTTATCATCTTTCACCAGTGATTTGGCATTACTAGCTAAGACAGAAACTTCAACACGTAGAGAGAAATATTGCCCATCAGCCATTAGCATCTACATCAACCTGTATTTCTTCCCACGCTTAGGTAGGAACTAAAATCTCAGTCCTCAAAATAGTGACCATTCTATTCGAAGCACAAGATCCAATTTCCAGAAGATGCATCACTCAAGACTCTGCTCGCTCCTCAGAGCTCTGGCARAGCAGTTTCCAACAAGCCGTCCTACCTCCACAACAAGCCAACAGTGAGCTTTCAAACTCAGCCTTTGTCTAGCACASAGTTTACACCCGCCAGTAACAAGACATCAAGTGAAAAGCAAGAAATTCACAGCATAGAATCACTCAGAGTGAGGTAACCACGACAAGAGCGCTTTTTCTCAGCACGAGGCATCAGTGCTAGAAAATACTACTCAATAAGAATTAATGAGTCCTAACTATAAAACTCTCCATTAATGATAAACACACAAGTTTAACACAGTATGTCACATCTTTTTAGTGGAAAGAAAACAATGACAAATGAGACCTTCCAGCCTATCATGTACATATAACACCAGAGCCAGCATCATAAAAACCTAAAAATAACATACGGTGTCAATTCATTGTCATTAGTGATTATACTGTGTTGCATTTGAGTCCCTGCCAACCTCTGTTTTCCTTTACGAAGAGCAGTCCCTGCTAATGTCTGGCTGTTTCAGTGCAGATGATAGCCTGCTTTTGCCAGGGTATCCTGCCATACCCTGAATGCAGAGTAAGGCTACCTAAAAAGAGAGAGGGAAGATATGGGTCTCTTCACAGAACATGCTCTTTTGAAATGCAGTGGAAATGTTGGGTGCTGTGCCACCTCAATACAGAAATACAGCATCCAAGATATCCTCTGGGCACATGGAAATTACACGGTTATACCCAGCATATGCTCACCCCCAAACTTTGGGGATATCGGTACACAGATATCTGCCCACCCCAACCCAGCTTCTACTATGCAGGTGGCAATCAATACAGAAGAAAGCCTGGAAGAGCATCGGTAAGAACAGCACTACCTAGCCCGCCWCAGGACTGCTGGAAAGCAAAGAGATGGTATTCACTGGATGCCCACAAGCAAGCGCAGGTGGAGCTGGATCTCCGCCAGAGCTTGTCAGGTTCACTGGTCTGAGATGCTTTCCTCAGATTTCAGGCTTCTTAAAACAAAGGGCCTGCTGTCCTCTAGGTCCCTTACAGCACTTTGACCACACACAAGTTTTTGCAGAGAACCTTCTGGGTAGGACACAGGTTGTGTCACCACCCACAGCACTCTCCTGTTTTGTGATTTTTAGACACCATGACCTCCACGCCAGGAGGTACGCAGTGTCCTGGGTAGCGAACACCGCCTGCCCAGAGCACAGAGACTAGCTGGGAGGAGCAGGGTCGCCCGTGAAAAGCGCTCCCAAAGCCAGAAGTCCAGGACACGCTAYGCCACGACTGGATGGGGAGCGGGCACAGCGCTCCCCTCAGTATGGTGTCACAGCCGGCGATGCCAGGGATCCTTCCAGCGCATGCGGAGCAGGGGGACACCTTCCCTTTGCGCGAAACTTGAACACCAGGTGCCCRCGTCAGGGACAGGGCCTCGACGCCCGGTGCTCCGTACCTCCTCGGGCACTTGGCCGYGACCGGCCGGGCCGTCGCGGCGTGGGCAGTGTCACCGTGGCTGCCCCAGCAGAGGGAGAGCCCTCCCGTCCCCCAACCCCAGGCAGCACCCGCACAGCCCCGGGGAAGAGACGGGGGACCCGGACCCTGCTTGCCAGCCCCAGGGCCAGGCGCTGCCCTCGCAGCCCCGGGGAAGGGAAAGGGGGGTCCCCGACTGCATTAACGGACCCCTGGGGCCAGGCGCTGCCCTCGCAGCCGTGGGGAGGGCAGAGGGTCCAGTCCCGCTTACCAGGCGCCACCCTCACGGCCCCGGGACAGGACAGGGGCCCCTGGGGCCGGACAGGGGTCCCCACACCCCGTGAGCTGGCCCAGGGGCAGGACGGGTGTCCCCGGGGCAGGACGGGGGTCCCCACACCCCGTGAGCCGGCCCAGGGGCAGGACGGGGGTCCCCGGGGCCGGGCGGGGGTCCCCACACCCCGTGAGCCGGCCCAGGGGCAGGACGGGGGCACCCACACCCCGTGAGCCGGCCCAGGGGCCGGGCAGGGGTCCCCACACCCCGTGAGCCGGCCCAGGGGCAGGACGGGGGTCCCCGGGGCAGGGCGGGGGTCCCCACACCCCGTGAGCTGGCCCAGGGGCAGGACGGGGGGCCCCACACCCCGTGAGCCGGCCCAGGGGCAGGACGGGGGTCCCCACACCCCGTGAGCTGGCCCAGGGGCAGGACGGGGGTCCCAGGGGCAGGACGGGGGTCCCCACACGCCGTGAGCCGGCCCAGG
>NW_020448497.1:1396403-1402173 GCF_003343035.1 Apteryx rowi | reverse complement strand
CGAGCCGAGCCGAGCCGAGCCGCCCCTAGCCGAGCCGCCTCCCCCGGCCCGCCCCGGCAGCAGCACCACGGACAAGGGGCCCGGCCCGGCCCTCGGGGCGGCACGACCCCGCACGGCAACGCCCGCCGCCCTCGGGCCCCGCGCGTTAGCGGACACCCGCACGGCCGCGGCCAGCGGCACCGGCCGCTCCTGCCTGCCGTCTCCCCCGGAAGCCTGACGTTACGGTCGCACGCTATTCCGGCAGCACTCGGCCGCTATCAAACGCGAGCAGGTGCTTCACTACGGCAGCACGGTTGTCACCTTAACGGCCCAGGCTCCCGTCGGGGCCACAGGCCCAGGGGGCTGCATGACGTCCAAAACACGCCTGTCGTACGCTAAATACCACAGCCTCGGAAGGGCTCCCTACGAAAACAGCTCTGTCCATCACCTTGCAGATCAGGTAACAAGAAAAATTCCTCAAGAAATGCGAAGGGTGGGGGGAAAGGCAGCTCTGCACAAGGTCAATACGTACAGGACGCGTGTCTCGCTTGAACAGCTGGAGAACAATCGCAAAGTCTACAGGAGGGGACGTCAGCATTTTGCACCGTCTCTCAAAGTCACACTGGACGAAGCCTTCAGCTGGCTACTTGAAGACACTTGTGTATTTGAGAGCTGCACTCACGTATGCCAAGAACAACYGCAGTAACTTTGGTTCTGACTAAGCGAACGCTTACTAAAGGACAGTCCTACGAGAAGCTGTGCAACTCCCAGAGCAGAAGATGCTCACAAATGCTTACGTGAGTCAGTTTTCAGGGGGAGACGCAGGACATCAACAAGAGTCACAGCGTGCCACCCACAGCAGTGGCAACATTGTAGGAACTTCGGTCCAACATCAACCATCCCTGACCACACCTGAGAAATTTAGTAGAGTCCTATGTGAGGGTTGCTAAGCTGGGGCTTACTGCAACCCCATGGAGAAACACCACACTTCAGCAAGAGCCCTGTTATTTCAGGAGAAATATCCAAACAGTACATCCTCACTTGAGAAACACTGGCAAGAATCTAGCTTTAAGATTTGCCACTATTGTTTTAGAGGAAAAATCAACTGCAAAAAAAAAAAAAAAAAAAAAAAGGATGCTTTATTGTTCCTGTCATTCCAAGTCCTAAAGAAAAAAATTGCTGAGAAGAATTGGTATCAGCACAGATCACAGAAAAAAATATTCTCCTGGCCCTTCCTTCCAAAAACTGCTTTACAAATTTGAAGCATCTGGAGATACAACTTCCCATTAACACTCCACTATGTAATATCATGGGATACAGGTGAGTAATAGAGAAATAAACTCCTTCTGGAATGAAAGATCATCTCAAACTTTACTACCTTCCGCTCTAAGTGCCATACACGTTGCTTTGACCTGCCTCTAACAACATATAGCAACATATTAAACACCTTTCCAAAACAGTACATGGAGCACAATGTCTTCCTCTGGGAGCAGGGGAAATAAACAACATGTGACACATTAGTCATGTTACTTAACAGGTTATTGAAAAGCACTCTCATACTACAGTGATATGCAGAGTACAAGAGCCTTTATAAAGCAAATCAAGTTTTACTGACAACTTTTCGATACTGATAACCTTCTCTGGTTTTTGATGGTGGTACACCATGGATTCAGGGTTTTTTATTTTTTTTTAGCATCTGCATTCTTTTTCCTAACAGGTGCTGGTGTTGAACAAAACCAATTCAGTGAAAGTATCTCACTGCAGATAAAGAGCCAGACTTATGCCAAAGGCCACATACATCTAATCAGCACAAATGCAAACAAAAGACGACTAAACATTAGTGCCCTTTGAGGGCTGTTAGCAAGAAACATCCCTATACACCCAGGTTCTCACACTCACAGGTGTCTGACTGACACCTACATTGTTTTAGAAACTACTTTTGAATGCATATTTTATAGAAAAAGCCATTAATAAGCACATGGTGGGCTAAACAACTGGCACAAGTCGTCTCTTCCTCCCTGCCCATCAGTTTTCTGAAGATATTCTAAGAATTTTTTATTGCTATCGCTCTGGTGAATAATTGAAGAGGAAACAGTCATTTGCCACACAGCATTCCAAAACTCTACATCCATTTTTCCAGGAGCTATAGGAAGATACCTGCTACTCAGGTTTCCTCCCAGGCTCCAGCAACTAGATAACCTCCAGTTTCTGTTGGAAAGAGGAAACACAATTCCATCTTATGAGCCATTTTTTTACATACCTAATGGAGCAAACCATAAAGCTATACAGGAAGCAGACACACTAAATTACATAATGCTGCAGGTGAGACATAGGATGGTATTCCTGTCTGATGTTAGAAACAACTTTATGTGGGATAGAGTTTATTTATCTTCAACCCATATGAAAATTGCACATAACTTTTGAGTCAGGTAGTACCAGTGCTTCCCAGAAGCTAGCTGTTACCCAAGATGTATAAGGCTTCCCATGGATTATGCTAATGCCATGGATCAAACATGGATATTATCGTGCAGTGTACAAATAATGCATAAACATGAATCATCCAAGGAATAAGTGATTCCTGCCTGAGGGGCATGAGATTCACATTTAGCAAGAGCCATATGCTCCTGTTACCTCTCCTGCCACTCACCACCACTGTTCCAGCCTTGGAATAAAAGGAATTTAAGACAACACACCTCAAAGTCCCAAACTCTAAAAACAAACCAGAAACAAGCCAGTAAACCTGCTACAGCTTCTGAATACACATTCTGTGTCAAATGTGAACCTGCCAATTTTGGAAGCAAACACTCTGCAGCATTGCTTATCTGATCAATCAGTTGAAATACACCTGCAGTTCCCATATAAGCAGATCCATATAAGTTGCTATCGTTCAGATATGGCAGATGATGTTCTTAGAAAAGAACCAGGTGAAACAAACCAACAAAATCCCAGAACTATCACGATGTCTTAAATCACAAATGAAAACTCAAAGGCAAGCACAGGGAGTTCATGCAATTAGTTGTGTTCAGCACAGACTTTATGACTAGAATAAGACCAAGTGACAAAATCCATTGCACACAAGAGCACTGGAGATTACTGGATATTAAAATCAGGATGTTTCATCTCTTTGAAGACTTGAATATGATTGATACTCTCTTAARTAGCTATGAAAAACCAGAAACAGGAAATATCTCAAAGAAGTGAACTTATTAAGAAAAAATGTACACATGTAGAAACCAAATATGCATGCTGGACATCTCATTTCCACAGGAAATTGGCAACACAGGAGTAACCCATGTGATTTCACAGCCAGGCTTCCTGAAGATGATGGGGCCAGTGAGACAAAAAGATGCAACAACTACTTACACCAAAGGCTTATGTGGTAGATGTTGGACAGGACCTCACGCAGCATCTGGGGAAGGCAGGGGGGATTTGGTGTTTTCCAAAACCAAGCATTCCAGCATCCTTTGACAGAATAGGTACTCAGTCTTCTTGCCTACAGTAGATGGTAGGACCACAAGACGCCAGCCACATATCCTACGGGATGCGGTGAAGAGGACACTGCAAGACCAGAGATGTAATGAACAGTAAATAATAGGGGCCTTTACATCTACTCTGCCATGGTAAAGAAGGTTTATTAAAATAGGTGTCTCCTCTCTTTTTTTTTTTCTCCTGTCACTGTCAGTCTCCTCCACACGCTTTAAATTTTTAGACTGGTTTCTAAAGGAAGTCAGGCCGATGAAATAACACATGGACAGTATGGTCCAATGTATCAGGAGTAAATCATGCATGAAGTTCACTGAGACTTTGTGAGGCTGGAAGATACACACTGCAGGACTGCGGTTTAGTGAGTCATATTGTGCTCAAGCAAACAGGGAGGGGAGAGGATAAGGAATGAATTCCCCAAACAGATATCTGCTGTTTGTCAGCTTTTTTCACAGTTCTCCTGTAACAAAGCTGTAGAATCAGCAAGAATAAATTTCTCAGAAATCCTCATGATGAGGCTAGGCTTACAGTCCTTCTCCAGTGAAAGCTGAACACACCTCTTTGCCAGACTGAAGGGTTATAAGGACTCAAAACTAATCCAGCTAAATATATAACAGTTTTTTTTTAAATAGCAACATCAGGTGTGTCACGTTCTCCTTCCAACCTCAACCCTGCTGCTTCCACATCCTCTCCACATTCCATTTTCATGGTGTCTGTTTATAAACACAGTATATATGCCAGACTAAGGACTTTGCATGCAGTCAGGACTTCACTGACATCACCAGCARGAATCCAATTGGCTTCTGAAGCACACACTTGTTAATGCTACACAAGTGATTGCTGGCTGATTGGCACCTACTAATACTGTTAATGGCCATTTTCCAAATGCATTCTTATCAAATTACAAGTTTTGCCTGGCCTCCAGCAGGAGTTAATGAATGCCACATACCTGTCTCAAACTGTGCTTGGCATTTTCAATCTGATGACATCAAGACATTACGGGGCCATTAAATTCAGAAATTATATATATATATATATATATATATTTTTTTTGCTTAAGCAAACTGGTGGAAAAGAGGCAGCAGCTTGTCCAGATTCAGAAAGTCAATAGTAGGATCCACACCTCCAATCCCCTACCTTTATATAGCCAAGTCGACTGTCCTCTTCACTTAATCACTGGGTGCCATCCAAAAAACAGTCTGTTAGACCTCTATAGGTCTTTGAGCACAGAATAGGGCCAAGATTAGGCAATAGGGTTTCCCAATGCCAATCACTTTGTATAAGGGGTGGTGGGAGTTAGGATAGAAAAGGTGTTATTTGATTACAAGATACGTGCAACGTTTGCCTCTGAAGGTTAAACCAATTTTGCTAGTCGACTACCTAAGCAGGACTAGTACCCAGCTTCCGGGTAGGGAGATGCACTAGACAACCCTTGAAATCCCTTCCCTGTTTTCCTATTAACAGGAAATCTGCTGAAGAAGTAGAGTCCCATTTATTTACAAAATACTTCCGAAGTTGCACTTCGGCGAGCTCAAAGGAACAGAGATACAGCTTGGCTCTTCCTGGCTCTCAGCCTCCTTCAGGCAGCGCTCGGCTGCAGAGCTCCCCGGGCTTTCTCAGGGCGGCGACCTCGGCGCTGCTGGGCTGGTGTCTCCTTACTGCCTCCTCTCACCCGTGACATCTCCCTTCGGGCWTGCGACCTCTCAGCAGAGCAGCAGCCTGCTGCAGACAGGGTGCGGGGCTGCGGGTACGTACCCGCGCCTGGGCCACCTCGTGCTGTAAAGGACACGGCCTTTTCCTCGCAGCTCTGTTACCTGAGCAACAGCCGTTTCCTTCCCCCTGCTTCAAAGCTCCCACCTGTAAATATTCATAGCAYGGCTACTAGCTGGCATCTAATAGAGAAAATTATGCAGCAGACTGCAATTAATTAATGTGGTAAACTCTGAAACAGCAGGCCCTAAGGCACGAGCTTTATACCCACTTCAGAGATGCTTTACACGGACAGGGTAACGAAAAACACGCACTGGATTCGATTTCTGCTCTGCGTTCCCTAGCGTTGGAAACTACACCCGCTGCCACCCCACCCCACACGCCATGGGGCCTTTGAGCTGTTACTGAAGGCGCTTGCGAGCCTCTCCGTCGTTACGGAAGGGCTCAGCGAGGCAGCTGCCGCCACATCTAACGCACAAACCACTTTCTGTCACAGGTCGGAGAAAAAATCCGACCGTAGCGGCACCGCAGAGAACTCGGCAGACGCGCAACACCTCCTCAGCGCGCGAGCCAAAGCCAGAGGCGGCGGCCGCGGCGC